>NC_040914.2:8830086-9166622 GCF_004126475.2 Phyllostomus discolor
TCCTCAGTAACTGCCTGTAGAACCTGACCTGCCTGTGGGTACTTCCCCTGTGGGCCCAGCTCAGCCATGGGTTCTAAGGCCTTGCCTCAGTTCCCCTCTCCTAGGCTCCTCCCCCTCCAAAACAGTAGAGAGAAGTCCCCACCCTCTGATGGAAAGGGAGACCCCCCTAGTCCCCCACTGTGACACCACAGCTCCCCCTGTTCCCCTCACAAGCATCTCTGACCTCTCCTAGGGCCAGTGACCCACGAGGCCTCACAGAGCACCAACCCCCAGTGTCCACCCCAGGTGAGTGTCTGTTCAGCCTGAAAGAGGCTTGAGCCCCTGACCACCCCACAGTGTCCATTCCTGCTGTCACCCTGGGGTCCCGGGGCTCTGACCCTTCCCTGGGCTTCATGGTGGGGCTCTCATCAACCTCTCAGCACACGGGGACCCCTATTGTCCCGTCACCCCTGACCTGTAGGGCTGTGTCATGTGTCACCACCTCCCTCACTGGACCCTAAAACAGCAGAGGGTCTGTCTCTGGGAGATGCTCTGTCACCTCTGGCTGTCTGGAGCTAAAGGACTCAGCCTCTCCAAGGACAGGCGAAGCTTCCTCACCCCTGGGTGCTAACTCTTGTCTCTGCTCCCAGGCCAGGGTCCCTCTGGAGCCTCCACCTCCCCAGTGAGTCCGTCCCCTCCCCATCTCTCCACCCAGAGTCCTGGCTGTGCAGGCTCAGGGCAGGGGCACCATCCAAACTCTCCATGCAGCACAGACCCCATCCCCAGAGGAGCCAGCATAAGGCCCACCCCACCCTGGCAGGGAGGGTGCACCCACATCAGGGGCAGACCTAACCCAGTCCTGAGTCTACCCTGGTTCCCCGGGGTGGCCTGAGGGGAACCCTGGGGTCCAGCATTGGGCAGAGCAGGCACTGAATCACCAGCCAGGGTTCCCAGGCTAACAAGGGCAACGGGGGTGCAGAGAGGACTAAGCTGGGGTGCAGCGTGACAGGTAGGCGTGCGGACAGCTGTTCAGGAGGCAGGGCTGTCACTCCTGTGCAGAAATGGCCTCCCGCCCTGTCCCCTGATGCCCTCTCTCTGCCCCCTGCACAGGGCCCTCTCCCTGGCACCAGGACAGCCAGCCCCATCTACGAGGTGAGTGTGGGTGACGAACATTCTGTCCTGCAGGTCACAGGGGCCTAGGACCTGCCCCCAGCCCAAGCCTGGCTGTGCCCCATGTTCGGGAAACAGCAGTATAACGTGCAAACCGAGGGTGGGGAGAGGGAAGTGCCCAGGGACAGGCACCCCCAGCACAGGCAGGCCCCAGCACACCTGGGAAATGCTGCACTTGTCTGAGGGGGCTGCAGGGCTCAGGGGCCTCTTCTTCCCTCACAGGACTTGCTGCACCCGAGCACAGATGTGTACTGCCGCATCAGCCCCGGAGCCGACGGGGCTTCCTAGTTCCTGCTGCTCCAGGGCTGTGGGAGGGACGGCCTGAGACCCAGACCCTGGGGGGTCGGGAACTGGAGCCTGGGCCAGAGAACCAGCCCTGAGCCCGGAGGATATTCAGGGACCTTGGCCTGAGGTCGGGGTCCCTTCTGATTACTGATGATCCTGACTGTCCACCCTGACCCTGAAGGGCCAGGGTAAAGGCTCCCATCTTCCAGAAAGTGACCGGGTTTGTGAGGCACCGAAGACCACCTGTGTGATCCAAATAAAGGGGACCCTCCCCTCGTTTGCTCTTTTTCTACCCATGTGTACTTTTTTAAAAAAGATTTTATTCATTCATTCATAGAGAGGGGAAAGGAGGGAGCAAGAGAGGGAGGGAATATCCATGTGCAAGAGAAACATGGATTTGATGCCTCTCACATGCCCCCAACCAGGGACCTGGCCTCCAACACAGACCTGAGCCTTGACCAGGAATTGACCCAGTGACCTTCTGGTTTGCAAGACGATGCCCATACCATTGAGCCTCACCAGTCAGGGCTGAAAAGGAACTTCTTTAGCAAAAATTCACCTGAAACTCTGGGTCCTTTTGCTCCAGGGTCACTCAAGGGAAGGAATTCTCCAGGCTGCTGTCTCTGCTCCCTGGGAGAGAGGAGACACTGTGGGTGTGGAGGTGGGGGGTGGTGCTAAGGGAAAAGCAGAGCCCTGATTGGGTCTTTTGGTTGGTTGTAGCCTCTCCCTGTTGTGCCAGGTACAGGGTCCCTCTCTGGTGCAGGACATGCAGGAATCAAACCAGTGAGTGCATGCATGGGCAGACCAACAAACCAATGTTTCTCTTATTTCCTATCTCTCTCTTCTCACACACACACACACACACACACACACACACAACAATCAGTAAATAAAAAATGAAAATAAAGCAACTGCAGAATTAAGAGGAGTTGAAGCAACCAGGAGCCCTGGGCTGTCTTCACATGACCCTGGGGACCAGGCCATGGACACCCCCCAGGGTTGTCCCTTTGTACATGTGCCCTGTGTCTCAGGGTCACCCAACAGGGGTCATCTCGTGTTCTCACAAAGATGAGCAAGGATCCTCCTGTGAGGTCATTGCCTGCACCCACAGTTAGACCATATTCCTGAGTGGAGCCCCTTCTGAGTGTCCAAGTGTCCTGTGCTCCTCCTTTTTCCTCACCTGGACCCTGGTGGCCTCCACAAACAAAGTTGCCGATCCCCAAATCCAGGATCCAGGGAGCTGGGCTCTTTCCATGACTTTGTGCTTTGATCCAAAGGCCAGCCCTCAGGTCATCTTCACATCTGGGGGACACAGACAGAGGCTGTCAGAGTAACCAAGGTGGGGAGGACCCAGGACTCCTGCACTGAGCAGCCCCTCCTTGTCCTGTCCATGACCTCAGCCCCCACTTCCCATCAGTCCCCTCTCTCCTACTGCACCTGGATCTCACTGACACAGCGTCCTTTTCACAACTGAGCGTCCAGCTGTTCCACCAACAAACTTTCACCCAGGCTTCCATGGAGACACAACCAAGTGTCTCCTCCCCAACCTGGCCCAGCTCCTCCCACACTTACCTCACCTGCAGCCCCCTCTGCACACCTGGGCCTGCAGCTCTCAGTCTTTCCCTGAGGGCCCAGGATGGGTGCTGTTCCCATGCAGGCCCACTTGGGTCAGGGTGCCCACATTCACAAAAACAAAGCTGGTCCAACACAGAGACACAGAATCAAAGGTCGGCAGGACATTCCTGTTGCCTGAGCATCATCTGTCATGGGATGAGACACAGTAACAAACCATCACAGGTTCACATCACAACAGAGTTCTGATCCCTCCCTGTCCCAATGCACATGAGGTTAGACAATGCACTTGGGTTAGACAAGGTGACGCCTCTTGCAGGTTTCCTGCAGCTGCTGCAGCCAATCACCACACACTTAGCTGAGTCACACAGCACACATGATGGCGTGGACGTGGCTTATTCCTTCTGTAGGGTCTCCCTGGTGTCCTGGCCTCTTCAAGTGCTGAGAGGCACCTGCATTGTGTGGTTTGTGGCCCCACCTCCATCTTCAGAGCCAGTAGTGCAGCATCTTGAAGCCCCTGCACTCTGCTGCCCCCACCACACCTCCTCCTGGGTCTCTGCCTCTCCTGCCCCCCTCTGTCCCTTATGAGGACAGGACCCTTGTGATCATAATGGGCCTAGTGATGAACCACCTTAAATTCCCAATCACATGATCTCTCATCTGTAAGTTTCTTGTTTCATGAAACATATTCGCAGATCCTAGGGACAAGGATGTGAACTTCAGGGGCCATTGTTCTGTCCATACCACCCCTCCCCAGATGGAATCTGTCATCTTCCTCCACCATGAACTGCCAGTGGGCAGCCTGGACTTAGTCCTGCTGACTCTGAGGTCAGTTCCCCCAGTGACATCCACAACACCCTCCTCCCCACAAGGGAAGGAGACAGACACCTTCCACAGGCCCAGCAGCCCCCTCCACCCCCTCTTGTCAGTAAAGCTCCTTGTGAACAATGAAAACAAGCAGACACAGCTCCAAGCTCCCAGCACACAAGCCCTGGTTGCGTGTCCTCAGCACTATAGATGAGATCTCAGGATCCTGCTCCCAGGGGCTGCAGCAGGGTGGACACCATAAGAAGGGACTGTGGGAAGGCCACTTGTTCCTATTCCACAGGAGAAAGACACAACAAGGGGGATGTTATCACAGGGAAAACCTGACTCAGCTCCAGTTTATGAATCATGATCCCACTGCATGTGGCTGCACATCAGTTGTTGGCACTGCCCACACATGCCTGAGTGCTGCACTCAGGGGGGACCTCTTGGAGGCTGTCTATGCTCTGGTCATAGAGAATCCCCCTGCCCCTGAGGGTCAGGTCACTCTCTTGCCCACAACACAGAGGGGACGCTCCCGAAAGAGTCTTCATATGCTCCCACCACACTAGGTGCTGCCCTTCTCTCTCCCTCACAATTATCACTCACTAGTCCCTCCTGTAACTGCTGACTAAGTGCCTGGCTCCCTGCTCCAAGGATCCAACTCACCCAGGCCTGTCTCTGTGGTGACCCCAGGCCAAGCCCAGTGATGACACAGAGGAAATGCTCAGGGAGTGCTCACAGGGACAGAAGCACATCAGTGAAGCAGAAACTGAACATCAGATGGACAGGACACTGAAAGATACATGGACACTGGCACAATTGAGGGTTCTCCTGAGGACCTGCGTCCTGGACCCTCAGGAAGTCAGGAGGACAGGTGTGCACAGGTGTGAGGGATGAGCTCCTTCAGGACCAGGACACTGACCACACCCATCCTCACCTCTCAGCTGTGAGCAGCTCCACTCCCTGCTGTGGGATCTCCTGGCACCACCTGCTCTTCTCACACAGGGTCCTGACCAGGCCCAGAACCCCTGACCCAGATCCAAGGTGATGTCAGCACCAGGAAGGACTGAGCCCCCTGACTGTAGAGGGAATCAGGACCAGTGACCCATAGCCCAGCTGACCCACCCCCATAGCCTCTCCTCCCAGGACACAAAGAGTCACACTTCATACCTCTAGGAACTAGTCCTGCTGGGACCCCCAGGTCCTGACCATCTGTCCCTGGAAGCTGTGGCCAGGCTAGAGCCCCAGGGAAATAGGAGGGGGTCCCTCTCCCCAGTCCTCACCCACTTGACCCCTTCTCTCCCCAGAGTCATCTCTGTGACCTTCCTGCTGAGGGGAAACCCAGTGTCCCCAGAGCATTAGAGAAGGTGGGGAAGACCCAGTGCCCAGCTGGGTTTCTGTGTCACAAACCAATACAGTCACTTCCTTTCTGGGACCCTGGGGCTCTGTGTGTTGTGCTGAGAGACCTATGACCAGGACATAACAGAGGCCAATACCAGGATGGGAGAGAAATAGTCTCTCAGGAAACGGGTCCCCATCAACCTTGTCAATGAAAGTGGACAAACAGGGGGAGGGGACAGGAGGAGCAGGACTGAGTGGAGGGAGAAGGGAGGGTGCTGGGCACAGACCCCCCCCCAGTTTACTAGCCAGTGGGTGCTCCTGCTCGTGGAGGATCTACACACAGGGAGGAAGGACAGCAGCTTTAACATGTCTAAACAGTAGGGCTCCTGAGCATCTCTGGAATCCAAGCTCCTGTCACAGACAGAGGGACAGAGCAGGCAGCAGGAGCCATGGAGTCCCCCTCAGCCCCTACCTGCAGAGGGGGGGTCCCCTGGCAGGGGCTCCCGCTGGCCAGTAAGGAGGGGACACTCCCTGGGGGTGGATGGGAGGATGGAGACAGAGACTGACTGGGTCCCCTGGGGAGGACAGTGCTCTGAGAGGGGACAGAGGGCTTCTGTTGAGAACTCAGGGAAGAGGACAGGGGAGCAGAGTAGGACAGGGAGGGGGCTTAGCAACAGGGAAATCTCATGACCTGGAAGTGTGGGGGTAGGAAATCCTTGATTACAGAAAGCTTTACAAGTTCTTTATCAACGAGCAATAATTTCTGAAAAGAGATGATAAAAATAACAATTTATATCAATGTGATACCAGAAAAACTTAACCAGAAACAGGAAACTTTTTATACCACCAACCTCAGAAATAAGCAGATACACCACAGGAGGGTCTTTCAGGACCTGGGACCACTCCTTCTTTCCCCCACAGGTGCCACAGGCATGGGGGGTGCAACAGGATCAGACAAGCCCCTGCCTGCATGGAGCTCACATTCTGTGGGGAGGAGACAGACAAGGAAAGATCTGGATGTGATGTTGGGTACCCACAAGTGCAACCAAAGCTGAAGTGCCAGGACAGGTCAGAAAGTAAAGACACAGGGTCGCCAGAGAAACTGGTCAAGAGAGAAGTTTTCCAAAAATGCTCCTGAGTGTCAGCAGGGGTCTGACGGCAGTGAGGGGGGCGCCAGGCAGACACCTGGGAAAGAGCATTTGAAACAGAGGAAATAGGTTCAGAGGTGAAGTAATGGTGGCCATGCTGCTGACCTTGACCATGGGGGACACACTCACACACTCACACAGAACAAGGCTGAGATGAAAAGACTTGCTCAGGACCCAGAGCCTCACATTTCAATCCTAACACATAGATCTAAATATTGATCAATTTCTCCTTCCCTCCTACTCTCACTGTTAACCTTCTACAACCCATCCCACACTGTCCAACTCACTGCTGAGTCAGTACCGCCCAGTGCTGCCAAGGGGAGGTGTGCTTCTCCTTCTCCACAGTTGGCCTGAGAATCTTGCAAGCTATGCCTGGTACAGGAGGAATGTGTGCATGACAACCGTTCTGTTTTATCATGTGTAAAGACACTCCAGAAATTATACCCAGGCCCATAAATAGCCATCAAAAGACAATGTACTTCACTGATCCCTGCTTTTCCAGAACATCACCCTGAAGGACACAGGACACTATATCATACAAGTAAAAAAAAAAATTTATAGAGTGAAGAAGCAACTGGACAGCTCCATGTGTACTGTGAGTGACTGCTCTCTGACCGCTGGGTGTCAGGTGGGGGAATTCTCCTCACAGTCAGGACTGACAGCCCTGGACTCTCACTCCATCCCCCTCTGAGTCATGTTACAGGCTGGGGTTGAGCATTTAGTGCTGGACACACACAGTGGAGACAAACTTCCTATGATCAGAGCTCCCCTCCCAGATTCCAGCCCTGCACACACTCACCACAGAGAGAAGGGCCAGTCTGATGGGAGGAACTCAGCAGAGAGAGACCAGTCTCAGTCCAGTCCCAACAGACCATGAGCAGCAGCTGATCCGAGTCCCTGGGGGTCTGTCTGCAGCCACAGCCTCTTCCCTTCTCCACCCCAGGGGCCCCACTAGGGGATCCACAGACAGACCACTGACTCAGATCCATTCTCATTAGGATTCCTCAGCTCAGGGGAAAAGATTCTGGCCTGAAGAGTGAAAGGAAATGCAGAATTGATGTGTTTTTATTCCAGAAACAAAGTACCTGCAGTGACAATCAGAGTCAGAGCTGGGAATGCCCAGGCCTCCCCCTCAGGTGGCTGATCCACACCTCCCTGCCCTGGACTGAAATCCCTTCTTTGCTTCCTGATGTGTTGGTGTCACTCCCACTGGATGTGAAGGGAAGGACTTTGCCTCTCACTCCTCACTCCACACCTGCAACCAGCTCAGGAACCAGCACTCACTTGCTCTTTCATGGAAGAGAGAAGAAGTGAACAGTGAATGAGGGAATGAATGAATGACCTGAAATCTCTTCGGAGACTGGAAACTCAGTGCAGAGTCCTAGGAATTCAGGCCACACGGGACAGAGACAGTGAGACCCATGTCTCAGACCCTCTGCTGCTCTCTAGAGAATAGCCCTCCCTGCAATCAAAGGAGAGCTCACTTCAAACTAAGATGACTTTCCCAGAGAAAAGGAAAAGAAAAGAACACTCCTTAACTCCTTTAATGGGGCAGCATAACCTTCATGTCAACACCAGAACAGGAGAGAATGAGGGAGTAAAAGTGCAGACCCTTCCTACAAACAGAGATGAAAAATCCATAAAGGAAATGCTACCAAGATCCATCAGGATTTACCAACTTGACTTTGGTCCCCAGTAATGCAAAATGGGCTTATGAGTCACAAATCCACTATTGCCTTTTACCACATTTACATGTTAACTAGAAAACGATATATCGTGATGACAAGACAGGCAAAGTGGCCCTGTGATGGCCTTCACACCCAATCGCACTAGGACAAAGCAGACACCCATGGCAAACAAGGAGAGGAAGGAAGCTACTTGGCCTGAGGAGGGGCCCACAATGCTGCAGCCCCCTCCCAGAGATGTCCTGCAGAGTCCCTGACTCGACACCCTGGTCAGGAGGGAGCGAGGCTCTCTGTGCTCACCCCCTGGACTCCCAGCCTCTGGGCCTCCACCTCCTACAACACTAACCCATGGGGACAGCTCAAGGGCAGGGGCAGAGCCACAGTCAGGCTGGTGACAGAAGCCCTGCTTGGGGTCAGAGTGTCCAGAGGAGACCTGGGTCAGGGAGGGCAGCTCTCTGGATGGGAGGGCCAGGCTCAGGGCTCAGACCTCAGAACAAAGACAGGAACTGGTGCTGGGCCTATCCTAGGGGGGAACCTGAGATGAAGGGGCCACCATGAGACACTGTTGTTGTGGCCATTTGGGACAAACAAGGAAACTCTGAGCATCTATTGGCTGACCAGAACTGACCCAAACCTGAAGCTTATCTGGAGACAAATCAGGGAGGGGTGGACAGGCTCCTCTCTAGTGGGGGAACCACTAGATCTCAGAGGAAGGGAGAAGCTGTGTATTTTCTCTGCAGGAAGAACAGGCACAGGTAAGGGGGTGACACAATTCTCTAAGGCCATGGACTCACTATCACCTCCCCCAATGCCCACACACAGGGTGGGGCATCAGGGCCCTAAGTGACCAGCCTCCACTGTTCACCCCTCTCCCCAGTGACTGGGGTCCAGGGGTTAGTTCTGGGTTCCACCCCGAAAATATCTAAATGATATTTGAGGGTGGGGTTTGTGGCTGTAAAAACACTTGCATTTATTTTTCTCAGGTGATGGAAATGGTGCAGGATCTCAGTGCCCTCTAGTGGATGGTTCCTCCTAGAAGAGGAGTAAATGGGCGGGATTGTTGTTGAGGGTTCTGGGCTGACCTTGCAGAAAGGGCACATTCAGAGTCAGAAGGACTGGCATGAAGGTGCAAGAGGATGGGGGCTGTAGGAGGGCAAGGTCAGAAGAAATGAGAACAGCAGGGCCAGGTAGGCCTCCTGGGAACGCTGGGGGCAGGACACCCAGCAGGGCTGTCTGTCTCCTCAACAGGGACCTTTGGGGCTGGTGCTTCTGGTTGGGGGCTGGGCTGTGTGCTATGGGAAGATTAGCACCATCCCAAGGCCTCTGCCCACTAGATGCCAGTGGAACTCTCACCCCCAACCCCGAGTGTGAAAGGCATTTCCTCTGACATCACCGTGTGTCCTGGGAAAGGGGAGAAAAGATGGGACCATCGCCCCTGGGTGAGAACCACTGACCTGCACTCACCTCCAACATCAACTGACCAAACGATGCCCTACACCTCCCTGTGAGTGAAGAAGGGAGAAACAGCCTTCTTCACAATATAAGAAAAATTAACTTTAATCCACCAGAAGTCCATCTGTTGGTTGCAGGCACATTTAGAGGTGAGAATTGATGTCTGCCTGTGGCTCAGCAGCTGCAGGACTGGGGTGACCACAGGTGTGACCTCAGGTGAGAGTGACAGCACTGGGCTGTGCTGCAGGCAGATGAAGGGGATTCTGTAGACACGCGGGAGAGGAGACACATGGCAGATGCACACGCAGTGTCATTACACCGTCTACTCTGATGTCCTTACCATATTAGCAGGAGTGAACGCAATGAATGCAGGGTCCCTACTGTCATTGGGAAGAAACATGTTATTAAAAAGAATATTTCTCACCCTGGCTGGTGTGGCCCAGTGGGTTGAGCAGCAGCTTGTGAACCGAGGGGTCGCTGATTCGATTCCCTGTCAAGACACAGGCCTGGGTTACAGGCCAGGTCCCCAGTCTGGGGCGTGCAAGGGGCAGCTGATCAGTGATTTTCTCACACATTGATATTTCTCTCCCTCCCTTTCTTCCCTGTCTTTCTCTCTATCTAAAAAATTTATAAAATATTTTCTTTTTAAAAGGGTTATTACATCACAGAAGCTTCTCTATATTTTCAGAATCATACATCATGACACCACACCTTACATAGGAACACCCTAAATGGACTCAGTTGGTGACTAGACAGTGTCGCGTTCCATTCCCACACCTGTGGGCTGCATGGGCCCCTCTCTGAACCACAGGACCTTTGATGCCCCCTCAGGTAGGGGACTGTGTCGTGTCCTCATCAGTCACCCATTCATTCTCAACTCTGAGCAGACCCTGTTGTCCACTCTTGGCTGTGACATTTAAGTTACCGACCTCCATTTCTGTCCTTCCTCCATCCCACCATGTGACAGGTCCAGGAGGTGCCTTCTGCATGAGGGAAAAGTTCTCAAAAACAGTCGCCTTCACCCACCTTGAACAGACCTGCACCACAAGTGCCATCGTCATTACCAGCAGCATTTGGACACCTGTCTTTTTCCACAGTAGTCAGTGCTTCCCAGCTCTGGGGGACATGTGACTCTGAGCACAGGGACGAGTGACAGAAACACACAGAAAGAAATCACATCAGTGTTCACAGAAGATGATCTGTGTGAACCTAATAAAGATTAACTTGTAGGAGAGTCCGAGTAAATCGACATCACTCTACTGAGCACAAAGGGCCCCTCAGTATTGCTGGAGCAGGAGCCCAGGTCTGCAGGCCCTACCATTGGAGCAGCACCCACACCTCAGTGCCAGGGAGACTGCGCTGAGCCCTTAGGCAATGAGAAAGGAGCCCAAGGTTTGAGGAGGACCCCTCTGCTTCCAGAGTCCCACAGTGAGGGCAAGAAGAGGAAGTACAGTTGGGAGATTTTCACGAAGCCCCAGATAAGAAATGCGGGGGTCCCTTCCTTGAGCCCAGGTGGCCTCTGAGCAGAAGCCTTGACCCCTGTGTGGGAGGAGGAGACACAACCTGACACTTGCCATCCTTGTCTCTGACCATCTGCTGCCCAGATGCACCAGCCCAGGGCCCAGACCCTCAGCTGGGTGAGGACTCCACTCCAGGGCCCTGGCCTGACCTGAGTCTACAGCAGGGGACATGGGGGTCAGGGGCATTTTCCACTGAAGACACCCATCTGCTGGGTCCCCTCCAAGAACCTCTGGACACTCAGGTACCAGCTGCTTTCACCCAGCTGGACCCTCATCTCACTGCCCTGGGTCACTGGCCATCATGGGCCACCTCTACCAGCTCCCACTGACAGGGCCTCCAGGCTCCCAGACCCTGGTCCTTCCCTCTGGAGCCCACCAAGCAAAGGAGTTTGTTGGGAATCATGACATCTCAGCTGCCCAGCATCCGGCTCTGCACCTCCTGTGGACACTCTGCCTGCCCCATATTCAATCTACTTGGGGCCCCCCCAAAAGATTGGGGACTCTTGTCATCCCATCCAGTCACAGCTGCAGCACCCCCAGCCCTGCCCTCCCACCCCTCTCAACACCTCAGTCCCCACCTTTGCCCACCCCAAGGGCACCACACCCAAAAGTAGCCTGTGTCCCCGTCACCCCCACCCCAGCTCAGACTTCAGCTGCCTCAGCCTTTCTCCCTCCTGTGAAGTGAGCACTCCCAGGCTTCTTCCTCAACCATCAGTGAGGTGGTTGTCACCATGGGGGCTCCTGGCCCATCACCTAGAACCTGGGGCCCAAGGCCTCTGTGTGACCCAGGGGGAGGGAGGCAGGATCCCTTTGCACATGAACAACCCTCCTGTCCACACTGGGGAGACGTTGCTCCTATCACACCCTTGACCTCCCCCTGCCTGCCCACTCCTCCCTGCCTTCTCCCCAGGGTGCAGACCTGCCAGGAAGGCTCAACTTCCTCACCTGCCTTCATTGCCCAAGTTAAATACACAGATTTTTTCTCATCAACAGTTAAGAGGCTCCTGCTTTATTATCATACAGATTGTCACATTCTTTCTCATTTAAACTCACAGAGGAAGACTTTGGTCTACAGAAGGATTTTCAGCTTTGGACCATATCCCTGGCCTCTGTCCAGGAGGCACCAACAGGCCACCCACAGTCCTGACAGCCAAACACACCTGTGGACACTGCCCAACATCGCTGGTGGGAAGAATCCATACAGGTGAGAACCACTGAAGTAATCCACATACTCTGTAAGGCTAAATCTAAAAGATGATGAGAATGAATGAAAAAATTAGAGATAGAGCTTTTTTGTAGCATCATGTCATTTAAATAAGTACAGAATAATAGCTATAGATCAGAAACCAGGTAAGAGGCCCTGGGACACCCTCCTGTGCTGCTTTTCCACCTGCAAATGCTGTCCAAGCATCAGGCCTGTGGCTGCTCCTGGTGACGAAGACAGAGACCTCAGCTGTGTGCCCAACAGCCCCTGCCCTCACGGAGCCCCATTCTGACAGGGGTGGGGGCAGAAGACAAGCAACTAAACAAATACATCCTTTCTCAGTTGAGGATATGAGACATAAAGAAAAATAATTGATTCATTTTTTTCTCAGAAGCTGACATTGGCATTTACTGAGAAATTCACTCTTATATCGACAGTCCTGAGTCTTCCCCACATTTACTACCTCTCACCCCTCACCACGTTCTGGAAGGCCCACCAAGTCCCTGATGGAGCTAAAGTACTCCCAAGCACAGAGACATTTCCTAAAGGTCTATGGGAGGGGGGGCGGTGAGAGCAGTGCCTCTTCCCCCATGAGGAGACTTATAAATATTAACATTTATCTCCAGGCCTTGTGGCCTTCCCCTGAGGGAGTAGGGGCTTCCAGGGAGAGTGGACACTCTGTGACCCTCCCATGGTCACCAGACAAGGATCTGCATAACGAGGACCCTTCCCTCATTGGCTCTTTTCCTGCTCATGGGAATTTTCTCTTAGCAGAAATTCACCTGACACTCCACATTTGTTCTTCCCCAGGGCAGACAGAGAAAATCTTATGTCTAAGTCATCCCCATCCTTGCTTCCTGGGAGAGAGGACCTGTGGTGAGGACCCTACTGACAGGGAAGGATGAGAGTCCCAGGAGCCCCTGTCCAGCCAGGAAGGCACTGGGCTGTCCTCACTCTGCCCCTGGAACTCAGGGACCTCGGACAACTCCCAGCCTTTCTCTTTTTGCAAGTGCAGGTAGGAACCAAGGAAAACAAAATGTGGGGCCAGATGCTGTCCACAGAAATATGAGCAAGGAAGTACCAACCACAGTGGTGGGTACAAGGTGGGAGTAACTTCTCAGCCCCTCCCCAGTGTCCTGAGCCTTCCTGCCCTCTTTCAACTGAGACTCTGGAGGAAAGACACCAAAGAAACATATTAGCTCCTCAGAAAAGCCCCTATCTGTGTCATCTCACCTTCCCCATGACCTCATGCTCCCTGCTCCTTGTCCCAAGTCTATGCACACTGTACCCTCAAGACCCTTGGTCCATCATGACTTGAACTTGGCCCTGACTGGTGTTGTTCAGTTGGACTGGCATTGTCTTAAAAAGCAAAAGGTCACCAGTTTGATACCTGATCAGCAGTTATTCCTATATTGTGGGCTCCATCTCTGGTTGGGGAGTGTACAAGGGGCAACTAATCGATATTTCTCTCTCATATTGATAGTTCTCTCTCTCTCTCTCCCCCCGCCCTTCCTCTCTCACTAAAAATAAATAAACAAAATAAAAGACTTTCTCCTGCCTCCCTGTACCTGCACACATGGTCACCACCTGAGATGCCCTCTCTCTTACTCTATGAACCTTCTCCTTACTCTTCTTTGCAGCCAACCTCATTGGTCATCTTGCCACAATGTCCTTCCAACCTCCACTGGTGGACACAGTGGGCCCCCTCTGAAATCTCACCTCCAACTCTTCTTTGTGCTGTTACCTGTCCAGGAGCACTTATTTGTGCTCTTGTCACATGTCCTATGGATCCATGAGTTCCAGACAGACAGGCAGGATGAGACCACTGTGCTTCTCAATGGCCCCATGGCTCCTCCACAAAGGTCTGGCCCAGGAAAATGGTGGTACATGTTCAGAGAGTAAATAAAGGAAGCAAAGTTGGATAAATGGGTGGACACTGCTTCTGCTCTCACATAATTATTATGGATGTGCCAATGGCATGAGTAAGTGCACATTAACACGCACTGCCAGTGTATTTTTGGTGCAATTTTATACAAAGTAATGTGTAGGCTTTTCTCCTAATTTTTTTTCTTGTTTTAAAATAAGATTCACATAGACAGCAAGATGGTGGAGGTGTGAATGGAAGCCATCCTAACCTCCTCCCAGCATCAATCAGGGAGGAGGTTAGGACAACTAAACTGCGCAGAAACCACCCAGAAAAAAACAATTAAACAACAGGGAGAAAGAAGACTTATAACCTCAGACAGACAGTACAACCAGCTTCAGCACAAACTGATGGGTAAGGAATGTGGTGGAGACTCAAGAAGGCTGGCTGGGCATGCAAAGGCAGTGGTGCCAGAGGGATAATTGAGCAGCCAGTTAGATCCCCCTGAGAAGTGTGGGATCTGAACCCCAAGCTAGGATCCCCAGCCTAGAGCACCAGAGCCCAAAAAGTACACAGATAACAACCAGCTTCAAAAAGTGGCAGGGTTGCTCTCCGCCAGAGATAGACAGCTGGAGACACAAAGAGACATTTAAAAGGCTAACACACAAATTTTCATTTGCAACCACTTACCAGGGGCTCTGGCAAAGGTGTGGGGCAGAGTGGGCTAGAGACACCTGAGGAGAGACTGGGGATGGAAGTTTGGGGGAGACAACTGAAAGAGTGGATTAGGGATCCTGGTGCTGAGTCATCTCCCAGACACCAGCAGCCATTCTGCTCAGGCAGACCACTCACCTCTGAGCAGAAGCAGCCTGAGGGGAAACAATAGCCCCCGCCCCAGGAGGGTCTCTGCCCTGGCTCTGTGGTGCTTAAGCCTGCTGAGTGCACAGTGACTAGATTAACAACTGAAGGAGACAGCTACAGACAGTAGATCCCTGGAAGTCTCTGAGCAAGCTGCCTAAGGTCAGATGAGGTCACTGTCTGACATCACCAAAGGCAGATCCAGAAAAAATAAACAATGGTAAATACTAGAGGCTACTAAGATGAAATCCACTGTGGTCTTCTCCATGATTTGCCATATTTTCTTTCCTGCATAGCTTTTTAACATTCGTTTCTTGTCCATCAAGTTTGTGCGTATTAAGTAACTAGATTTTATACTATAGTTTATTTCTCTCTTTTCTTATACTAGTCTTAATCTCTTTACACCTTTATGAATACTGGTTCATTTGTTGTTGAGAGTGGAATTGCTGGGCGGGGGAGCTATGTTTGTGGATGTGGGTTTGTTTTCTGGGCTTTGTGGTTTTGTTCTGACAGCACCTGCACAACAGCATACAAGACATGATGGGCAGAGAAACCCTCATGCAGCCAGCTGGTGGAAAGGACCCACCAAAGAATGACACAACAACAATCAAAACACAATTACATCCTTAGAGCCAACATAAAATGGCATAAAGGGCATCCCAAGAGCATCAAGTTGAAGAGATCAAGGAGACTGCACCACTGAATCTCACAGGTTCCTACCATAGAAGTTCACACTACAAACTCAGGGAGTAAAAACAGACCAATTTCAGAAGCAAGAACAAACAAGAAGAGCCTCACAAATAATGGGAAGACAAAGAAAGAACCCCCAATGAAAAGGAAAGGAAGAATGCTCACAAACAGCACTAAATAAAATCAAGGCGAATCAACTATCAGATATTGAGGTCAAATCAATGGTTATAAGGTAGCTTAAGTAGCTCAATGAGAATTACCAAAAACTCCAGGGAAACCACAGGGAACTTACTGCAAACTATACCAGTATGAAAAAGGATATAGAAACTGTCAATGAGAGCCAAGAGGAAGTGAAGAATACAGTTTCTGAATTGAAGAACACATTAGAAGGGATCCAAAGCAGGCTAAATGAAGCAGAGGATCGAATTAGCAAGCTGGAGGACAAGGTAAAAAAAAATTACAAGAAAGAGCAGGAAACAGAAAAAATACTCAGAAAGAATGAAGAGGGGTTAAGGGAACTGCAGGACAACAGGAAGCATTACAATATCCATATAATAGGGAACCCAGAAGGAGAAGAAGAACAAGGGATAGAAAACTTGTTTGAAAAAAATAATGACAGAAAACTTTCTGAACCTGTAGAGGGGAAACACCACACAAATTCAGGAAACACACAGGTTCCCAATCAAGATGAACCCAAGGAAGCCTACTGAAAAATATATCACAATTAAAATGCCAAGCTTTTAACACAAAGAGCGAACCTTAAAAGCAGCAAGGGAGAAACAGGAAGTAACATACAAAGGGGCTCCAATAAGTCTAGCAGCTGATTTCTCAACAGAAACACTACAAGCCAGAAGTGGTTGGCAAGAAATATTCCAAGTAAGGAAAAACAAAGGCCTGCAACTAAGACTATTCTTTCCAGCAAGGCTCCCAATCAAAATGGAAGGCCAAACAAGGAGCTTGCCAGACAAAAAGAAGGCTGAAAGAATACACATTATATGAAAATCTATGTATTTTGGAGATCAAACCCTTGCCTGAGGTATCATTGGCAAATATGATTTCCCATATAGTTGGTTCTCTTTTCATTTTAGTGTTGTTTTCTTTAACTGTGCAGAAGCTTTTTGATTTCATGAGGTCCCATTTGTTTTTTCTTTCCTTTATCTCCCTTGCTCTAGGGGACATATTGGTAAAAATATTGCTGCGTGAAATATCAGAGATTTTCTTGCCTATGTTTCCTCTAGGACTTTAATGGTGTCGGGACTTATATTTAAGTCTTTTATCCACCTTGAATTTGGTTTTGTGTATGGTATAAGTTGGTGATCGAGTTCCACCTTTTTGCAAGTAGCTGCCCAACTCTCTCAACAACATTTTTTGAAGAAGTTATTCTTACTCCATTTTATGCTTCTACCCCCTTTGTCAAATATTAATTGACCATAGAGACTTGGGTTTATTTCTGGGCTCTCTGTTCTGTTCCATTGGTCTATATGTCTGTTCTTATGCCAGTACCAGGCTGTTTGGATTACAGTGGCCTTGTAATACAATTTGATATCAGGTATTGTGATCCCTCCTACTTTGTTCTTCTTTCTCAAAATTGCTGCAGCTATTTGGGGTCATTTATGGTTCCATATAAATTTTTGAAATGTTTGTTTTATATCTGTGAAATGTGTCATTGGTACTTAAATAGGGATTCCATTGAATCTATACATTTCTTTGGGTAGTATAAACATTTTCATGATGTTAATTCTTCCAATCCATGAAAATGGTACATGCTTCTATTTGTTTGTGTCTTCCTTAATTTCTTTCTTCAGTGTTGTGTAGTTTTCTGATTACCAATCTTTCACCTCCTTGGTTAGGTTTATGCCTAGGTCTTTATTTTTCTTGTTACTATATCAAATGGGATTTTTTTTCATGGTTTCTCTTTCTGATATTTCATTGTTGGTGTACAAAAATGCCTTTGGTTTCTGAATATTGAATTTGTATCCTGCTGTTTTCCCAAATTCCCTTATTAGGTAGAGTAGTTTTTTTGTAGAATCTATAGGATTTTTTATGTACACTATGATGTCATCTGCAAACAATGACACTTTTCCTTCCTTCTTTCCAATTTGCATGTCTTTTATTTCTTTTTCTTGCCTCATTGCTTTAGCTAGGACTTTCAATACTGTGTTGAACAGAAGTGGTGAAAGTGGACAGCCTTGCCTTGTTTCTGATCTTAGCAGGAAAGCTTTTAGTTTTTGCCCAAGAAGTAAGATGTTGGCTGCAGGTCTCTCATATATGGCCTTTGTTATGTTGAGAAATTCTCCCTCTATTCCCACTTTGTTGAGTTTTTATCATAAATGGGTGCTGTACCTTATCAAATGCTTTTTCTACATCTATTAATATGATCATGTGACTTTTGTCTTTCCTTTTGTTTATTTGATGTATTACATTTATTGACTTGCAGATAGTGTACCATCCTTGCATACCTGGAATGAATCCCACTTGCTCATGGTGTATGATCTTTTTAAAGTATTGTTGGTTGTGGTTTGCCAATATTTTGTTGAGGGTTTTAGCGTCTATCTTCATCAGTGATATTGGCCTGAAGTTTTCTTTCTCTATTACGTTTTTATCTGTTTTGGGGATTAGGATGATGCTGGCTTCATAAAAAGAGTTTGGGAGTCTCCCATCTTCTTGGATTTTTTGGAATAGTCTGTGAAGGATAGGAGCGAGCTCTTCATTAAATGTTTTGTAAAATTCTTCTGTGAAACTGTCTGGTCCAGGGCTTTTGTGTGTTAGGAGTTTTTTGATTACTGCTTCAACTTCATCAGCTGTTATTGGTCTGTTCAGGCTTTCTGTTTCTTCTTCATTCAGTTTTGGAAGATTATATTTTTCTAGAAATTTGTCCATTTCACTAGGTTTTCAAATTTCTTGGCATACAGTTCTTTGTAGTAATTTCTTACAATCCTTCATATCTTTGGTATCCATTGTAATCTCTCCTCTTTCATTTCTGATTGTGTTTATTTGTGTCCTCTCTTTTTTTCTTGATCAGTATGCTTAAAGGCTTGTCAATTGTTTTCACTTTTGAAAGAATCAGCTCCTGGATTTATTGATCCTTAGAAATGTGTTCTTAGTCTCTATGTGATTTAATTCTGCTCTGATCTTGGTTATGTCCTTCCTTCTACTTGCTCTAGGCTGTCTTTGTTGTTGTTCCTCAAGTTCTTGTAGGTGTACAGTTAGGTTGTTTATTTGAAATGTTTCTATCTTTTTTAGGTAGGCCTGTATCCCTATGAACTTTCCCCTCAGGACTGCCTTTGCTGTGTCCCATAAATTTTAGATTGCTGTGAGTTCATTTTTATTTGTTCCCAGGAACATTTGGATTTCTCCCTTGATCTCATTCTTGAACTATTCATTGTTTAATAGCACACTATTCAATCTCCATGAGTTTGAGTGTTTTTGAGTTTTCTCCTTGAGGTTGGTTTCTAGTATCAGACCCTTGTGGTCTGAGAAAATGCTTGATATGATTCCAATTTTCTTGAATTTGTTGGGGTTTGTTTTGTGTCCTATCATGTTATCTGTCTTTGAAAATGTTCCCTGTGCATTTGAAAAGAATGTGTATTTTGCTTCTTTGGGATGAAAGGATATATATCAAGTTCATTTTATCTAGGACATTGTTCAATGCCACAATATCTTTGTTGATATTTTGTTTGGAAGATCTATACATTTTTGACAGTGGGGTGTTGAAATCCCCTACTATAATTGTGTTGCTGTCAATATCTTTCTTGAAGTACTCTAAGACTTTCTTTATGTATTTGGATGCATATGTATTTATAATATTTATGTCTCAATCAAAATGGAAGGCCAAATAAGGAGTTTCCCAGACAAAAGAAGGTTCAAAGAATATACCTCCACCAAACTGGAGGAGGTGAATTCTTCCTTTGAGTATTATGAAGTGAACTTCTGAGTCTCTCTTTGTGTCCCTTTTTTTTAAAGTCTACTTTGTCTGATATGAGTCTTGCTACCCCAGCCTTTTTTTCCTGTTCATTTGCTCAGAATATTTTTCCAGCTGTTCATTTTCAGTCTGTATAGGTGTTTTGTTCTGAGATGGGTCTCTTGTAGGCAACATATGTGTGGGTCATGCTTTCTTATCCATTCAGCTATTCTATGTCTTTTGATTTGAGCATTTAATTCATTTGCATTTGAGGTTATTACTGATAGGTACCTATTCATTGCCATTTTACCTCTTTGTGTCTGTGTTTCTTTCTCTCTTTTTTCCTTTTCTTAAAGCAATCTGTTTAGCATGTCTTGCAGTGCCAATTTGGTGGAGGTATATTCTTTGAACCTTCTTTTGTCTGGGAAACTCCTTATTTGGCCTTCCATTTTGACTGAGAGTCTTGCTGGGTAGAGTAGTCTCAGTTGCAGGCCTTTGGTTTTCATTACTTGGAATATTTCTCACCATCCCCTTCTGGCTTGGAGTGTTCCCATTAAGAAGTCAGCTGCTATTCTTATTGGGGCTCCTTTGTATGTTACTTCTGTTTCTCCCTTGCTGCCTTTAAGATTCTCTCTTTCTCTTGGAATTTTGCCATTTTAATTTTGATGTGTTTTTGAAGTGGGCCTCTTTGGGTTCCTCTTGATTGAGATTCTGTTTCCTGGATTTGTGTGACTTTTTCTGTCATCAAATTAGGGAAGTTTCCCATCATACTTTTTCAAATAGGCTTTCTATCCCTTGCTCTTCTTCTCCTCCTTCTGGTACCCCTCTTACATGGACATTAGTATGTTTCATGTTGTTCTACATTTCTACCTCTTCATTCTTTCTAGTGATTTTTCCTGTTTTTGCTCTTCCTGGGAGTTTTTTTCTACCTTGTACTCCAGCTCTCTGATTCAATCCTCCTCTTCATCTATCCTTCTTTGGACTCCTTCTACTGTGTTCTTCAGTTCAGAAATTGTATTCTTCATTTCCTCTTGGCCCTTCTTGATAGTTTCTATTTTCTTTTTCATGTTGATATAGTTTGCAGTGAGTTCATCAGAGTGTCCCTAGTAATTCTCAGTGAGCTCATTGAGCTTCCTTATAACCATCGCTTTGAACTCAATATCTGATAGTTGACCTGCCTCTATTTCATTTAGCATTCTTTAGGAGAATGTATCCTTTCAGTTTGTTTGGGGTTTCTTTCTTTGTCTTCCCATTGTTTGTGAGACTCTTGTTAGCCTCTGCTTCTTAAATTGATCTTTTCTGACTCCTTGGGTTTGTGGTGTGAACTTCTATGGTAGGAGACCTGTGAGATTCAGTGGTGCAGTCTCCTTGATCTCCTGAACTTGCTGCTCTTGGACTGTCATTTATGTTGGCTCTCTGGATGTCTTTGGATTTTGATTGTTGTTTGGTCTTCCTTTGGTGGGTTCTTCCTTCCAGTGGTTGACTAAGGGCCACTCTGCCCACCACATCTTGTATTTTGTTGTGCAGGTGCAGACAGGTTGTGTCAAAGCTGTTTTTCCTGTTTGTCTGAGGTTTGAGGCTTCTGTCTCACTATTGTTCAGTTGTTTCTTTTGGGTAATTTGTCCACCATTTACTTGGACTTCCAGATTGGTCTTGGGTGGAGTTTAGTGTGGCTTCCACTCCCTCCTTCACCATCGTCATGTATTATCTCTTGATGGTGCCTTTGTTAGTAGGTTCTATCTTCCAGCAGGTATACTGCTGTTCACAGCTCCCACAGTCCAGAAGGCAAATTCCCAGAGCGACCTTCAGTCCAATGAATGAGCTTTCTATCCCATCTGTTTAAAATCAAACTGTTATCACAGTGGTGGTAACCATAGTGTGATTTCCAAAAGTGCTGAGGCAGCTCACTGACTCCACTTCCTGTCTGTAATTTCATCTTGAAGTGAACACTGTAGCATGCACTTACACAAACCTAGATGACACAGCATGATACACACCCAGGCTATACTGTATCACCTGTTGCACCTGGGCCACAAGCCTATGCAGCACGTCACTGCACAAAACTATGTGAGACCGAATCAAGCACCAAGGAAAATGGTAGGATCAGGGGACACAGACAACACGAGATGTGTGAGGCTGTTGCCAGTGTAATAAGGCACACTGATTCACAGGAAACTTTTCTGTTATAAGTAGAAAAAGTGTACTCTAAAATGATAATTAAAAGTGTGCCACAGTAAATATAGAAACAGTAACACAGCTGTTATTACCATTATTCTGTGCTGTCTGTACTGGCACGTGCTGTACTTGTGTGTGACCAGCAGCACAGGTTTTTCACACTAGCATCACCACAGACACAGGGGTGATACGATGCGTGACCACATCACAACAGCTAGGACGTCACTGGGCGATTGGAATTTTCCAACTCCATTATGATCTTACAGAACTACATCGTGTATGCAGTTCAGTATGGACTGAAACATCCTTGTATGACATGTGACAATGGAGCATCATAAACTTAACCAATTACAGCTATTTTACCACAAGTGCTTTCAGTGCTTCAGTCAATCAACACACCCTCTGGTGCTTGGTCCTGCAGCTACTGATCTGGAGAAAACTTTCCCCCATACCTGTTGAGGGAAACCTGCAAGTCAGTTTGCTTTCAGCACACAAGCCCTGAGATTGACCTTCACTGTCGTAGCCCAAGGGTGCATCCAGTGTCCAGCCTTCTAACACAATTTAGTTCGGAGCAATCTTAATCATCTTCCTCTTTCACAGGAGCTCACATTGGTCCATTACACTGATAACACTGTGCTGACTGGACTAGTGAGTGAGAAGTAGCCACTACTGTAGATTTACAGGGAAGACATTTGATATCAGAACATGGGAAATAAATCTGAAACAAATTGTTCTACCTCAGTGAAATTTCTAGAAGTCCAGGGGTGGGGAGCATATTGAGACATCCCCTCTAAGGTGAAGGGTAAATCATTGCATCTGGCTCCTCTTACAGCCAACAGGAGGCACCGTGCCTAGTGACCCCTTTAAATTCTGAGGGAACATATTCCTTCTTGGGGTGCGATACTCTGGCCCACTTAACAAGTGACCCAAAGCTGCTAGTTCTGAGTGGCACCCAGCACAGGAGAAGGCTCTGCAACAAGCCTACACTGGACAACGTGCTCCACCATCCGGGCCACATAACCCTGCGGATCCACTGGGGTTGAGGTGTTGCTGGCAGATGGGTTTGGCAAGTCCACATGAGTGATTCAGCTCTTGGAATTTATGAGCAAAGCCTTGCTATCCCCTGAGGGTGACTGCTCTCTTTTTGAGAAGCAGCCTTGGGCTTGTAAATAATCTTCATAGAGACAATGCTTGACTGTGGGCCACCACATCACCATGCAGCCTGAGCTGCCTGTGCACTAAAAGGAAATAATCAGAGCTCCCGGGGGTTATTGCACATGGGCTCTGAACTGACACTACTTCCACTATGAGCTGGGTGCTGTCAGACACACCGAGCCCTGACTCTGGGCATACACAGCAGCACTCCATCATCCGTGGAAGTGCTGTAGGCACCATGTGGCCTGAGCAGGCTCTGACGGCTCAGGTAGGTCCATGAAAGAGCAGCTGAAACACCCATGGTCCCCACTCCTGCTACACGGCCCTTCCTCCCAGCCACACCAATGGGGAGAGAGAAAACTGGGCCTGACCTACAGGTGGTCTGTGTGACATGCAGGCACCACTGGACAGTGGGCAGATGCTACACTGCAGCACCTCTCTGGGACACATCTGAGGACCATGTGGGAGGGAAATGCAATTGGAGGGCTGAGCTTCAGGAAGTAAAACTCACTGCTCATTTCAATTGGAAGGAGAAAAGGCCTGATGTGTGATTAGATACCAACTCATGGGCTGGGGCCAATGGTTTGGCTGAATGGTCAGGGACTTGTATGTGATGGAAAACGGAGGACAAGGAGGCCGGGAGAAGTGTGAGCACAGTCCTCTCAGAATGCTCACCACTAGCCTCAGGGGAGGACAGTTAATGATCAAGTGGGTGGGATGCCCTGCTCTGTAGGCAACAATTGGCCATCCCTGTCATCATCTGGGGGGCTCAGGAACAAGGTGGCCATGGCAGCAGGGATGGAGGGGATGCACGGGCTCAGCAACATGGACTTCCAGCCACCAAAACCAGCCAGGCCATGGACACCACTAAGGGCCCCATCTGGCCGCTGAGAGGCCAACACGGGGCCCCTGACAGACACTGCTCCACAGGGTGATCAGTGGCTACGTGGTGCAGGTTGAGTACCCTGGACCACTCCTGTCGTGGAGAAGGAGTGTTTTGCTCTTATTGGAAGGGACACCGACTCAAGGCACAGACTTGCCTTCCCTGCACATGCACTGCTGCAGGAGCTGACATCCACTGACCACAGAGCCCATCCTGCACCTCGGTTCACCCCAGGGCACTGCTCTGACCAAGGGCCTCACCTCACAGCACATGGAACGCAGCAGTGGGCTCCTGCCCATGGAGGCCACTGGCCTCACCATCCTCAAACAGCTGGCTTCACAGAAAAGGGAAATGGCCTTTTGGAAACTCAGTGACAGCACCAGCTAGGTGACTGTACCTTGCAGGGCTGGGGGGAGGTACTCCAGGAAGACATATATGCTCTGAATAGGTGACTCTGTTTCTCCCGGAGCCAGGAATCCCAGGTCCAGGGATCAGCAGATGGAATAGGAGAGACACCACTCGTTCTTACCTAAACAATTCACTAGCACATGTGCCTGTGCCTGAGACACCATGCTCTGCTGGCCTAGAGGGGTCAGTTCTGGTAAATGAGAGAGGCTTCCACTAGAGACACAGCAGTGACTCCATGGACACATCAGGGCCCCTCGCTCTTCAGCTCTCCAGACAGTGCAGCACCTCAGAGAGCCACAGTCCCAGCTCCCTCCGTCCTCCCTCACTGGAGTCAGGGCTCAGAGCAAATGACAGACTGCTGAGCACAGAGATGGTGAGGGGGCAGCAACCACAAGGACAGGTGCCTGGATCGGGAACAGGAGAGGCACTGGCTGAGGCTGCCCACAGAGCCCAGGGAAAAGGAGTGCAGGACAGAACCCCCAGGAAGGGGGAGGGGGCGGAGAGGCACACAAGCATCAGGGGTTCTGCCTGGGCCCTGGGTGGGACTGTGTGTGGGAGGCAGGTTCAGCACCAGGATTTCACCCTCACAGCCCATCTGACACAGAGCTCCAACCACAGCCCTGGATCAATGTGGACCCGACTCCTGACTGCTCAGCCACAGGCACAGGGCACACATGAGGCCCAGGTCATGGCTAACTGCACAGGACGCAGCTCTACTCACCTGATCAGAACCACAGAGAAGTGTGTGGTGCTGTGTGTCCCCAGAACCAGGGTCCCTGTCCTGGGGTTAGGCCCTGGAAGTGAGAGGGGACCATGACTCATCCATCCTGTCCCCTCTGCCCCCCTGACACAGTCCTCCCCCTCCTGACACCTCTGGTTCATGTTCCTCCTTCTCCCCACACACCCACCACTCAGCACTCCAGCCACACACCACTCCACCCAGGGGCACCCTCAGTGTAGCCTGCTGGAGACAAACACAAACGGATACACATTCCGGGAACTGTGAATCTGGCAACACCTCTCTGAGGGAAAAGGCAGAACCAACGTACTTATAGGAACAGAAACTCAGACTCATAAACCTGGAACATGGCAGAGCATGAACATGATACATTTGACTCACGTGAGATGTCCATGGATTGGTGTCAAATAAACCTGGTGGCTGCTACATGTCCATTCCTGTTCACCAGAGAGTGGCAAAGATGCTCCACAGATGGGAGCCACCCCAGGGAGCTCTTCACACCCACACCCCTCTTTTCAGCAGCACCCACAGCCCAGCAGAGTCTGACCCTCCCCAGCATCCCACAGCCACAGTCCTCACTCTCCATCCTCCCCACAAGGACTGTCAGCTCCTGTATCCAGCCAGGTGTCTCCCCAGAAAAGGCTGGCCCTCTGCAGGCAGCTGCTCCCAACACACCCTCCATGTCCTTCCAGGGGTGAATGCCCACTCATGCATCAGTCACAGTCACAAGGCCACTTTCTCAGAAGGGCTCTGAGATCCCCAGACCAGCTGAGACTCATGTGCGTGCTCCAGATGTAC
The DNA here is from genome assembly GCF_004126475.2 of Phyllostomus discolor. Lineage (NCBI taxonomy): Eukaryota > Metazoa > Chordata > Mammalia > Chiroptera > Phyllostomidae > Phyllostomus > Phyllostomus discolor. Next base: position 8,855,721 of record NC_040914.2, read on the forward strand.
CAGACGCATGCCCTTCACGGACTGTCTCTCAATAATTAACTCTTTAGTGCCATGATTTCAGTGACTAACAGTTTCTCTGTTACAAAGTAACCTCCAGGAGCATAGGGCCCTCTATGTCCTTTTCTCTGTGCAGTTCCCAGGGCCCAACACAGGGCCTGACACATCACAGAAGCTCAGTAAATGCTCATTAAATGGATGAGGAAACCACACAGCAGATGCTTGTCACCCGGGTGACACCTGGAGTCAGACCATGTTCCTTAGACACTAAGACACTGGTGACAGCATGGGAAGAAGCCACCAACTGCCCACGGCTGTCACATTGACAGGCCTGCCATCCTTGTAGAGTCACCACGGAGGACAGGGACCTCCTGACAGAGAGGGGCTGGAACCCCCTCATTCCCGGAAAACCACAGCCCTCCCTGCTTCCACCCTGTGAGTGACATCTCCTGAGGAGGGGGCGGGGCAGCAGCCTGAGTCCTTCTCTCCTCACAGAGACCTGACAGGGCCCAAACCCTGGGCTCTCCACCCCAGTGAGTCACCACCAGGGAAGGGAGGAGTCCGTCCTGACCACAGAAGAACCAGGGGTGACTTCCCCTCCACAGGGTCCCTGGTCCAGGGGGACACCCACCTGTGGTCCCCAGCAGACACCTCACCAGCCAGCCCATGGTGTCCTGGGAAACAAGGGGCACTCACCGTGCATGATGGGACAGGAGGACCCAGGATCTGGGGTTACTTCCATCTCAGAGGGGCTGAGGGTCCCACATGGGCCTCCCCACCCCCTTCCCAAGTCTCCACGTGGAGCTGCTCCAACTGCTGGGCCTGTGGGGATCCCAGGATGACAGGCAGAGACACTGACGACTTGTGGTGGGGACACACAGGGCCATCTGTGGACCAGCCCCCAGGCTTGAGCCTGCTCCTGTAACACTCAGGAGACCCCTCACCTGACCCTTCTTTTGAAACCTCAGGGACAAAGAGCTCCTCCTGAGACAACACATCCCCCTGGGAAACATCTCCTGACACAGGATCAGGACCCCTCTGAACAATGCCTGTCCTCTCACGGGACTCACTCTGCCCTGGGATGGACTTGGGAGGCCTGGGGGGTCACAGTGACAAGGACTTGGAGTGACTGGCCACTCAGCCTGATGGTCAGAGTCCACTTCTGCCCAGGGCACAGGGACAGCTTCCACCCTCTGGAGCCTGATCAGCACCCCTGGTGCAGCTCTGACATGGGCGGCGTCTCCATGCCCTCTAGGGGGCGACATTGAGACATGCAGAAAACACACAGGAACCTCACACAAGAACCTGGCTTTGGCTAAGGAAGTAGAAAAAGAGCCTGATTTCCACACCACACACCTGTCTGGGCCCCTCCCACCCACCTGCTCTGTCCCAGCCCCTCCTCCTGGGGTCTGGGAGCACCTGCTCTGCCAGGGGTCCCTGTGCTGCCACCCACTCCCTTCCTAGCACCACCTATGGGCAAGGTTGGGTGGTCACAGGCAAGTCCCCAGGCAGAGGACAGAGGCTGTCCACATGGTCAGGGAGCACATGGACAGGCTCAGTCAACAGACACAGAGAGAGACAGGTCTCCCTGAAATTGTCCGCTGAGGACCAGAGAACCCACAGCCACCAGACTGCCCACCACCATCTTTATTGCCAGGGCACGCAGGACACCTCTCCCTTCACACCTGGGAACTGCAGGTCCTTCCGAGACACTCAATCCTGGGTCTCTGTCCTTAGAAGCAGAAACCTCGCTGGTGACACCTAAGACAGAGGGTGGGTCCCCTCACCAGTCATCACCCTGCTTGTCCCTTTCTCACCCCAGAGTCACCTCTGTGACCTTCCTGCTGGGAGGACACCCACCTCCCCAGAGCATCTGAGAACCTGGGAAGACCCGGTGCCCAGCTGGGTTTAGTGTCACAAACAGAAACAATCCCCAGGTTTGGGGGCCCCAGGACTCTCTGAATAATGCTGACAGACCCCAAACCAGGACACAGCAGAGACCAGCACTGGGGAGAGAAGGTTGTCCTCGGGGAAGGGTCTCCATCCACCTCCCTATTGAAGTGTGCTCCTGGGCTCCTGTAATGTTTTTAATGATCAAGTTTAGATGTTTACAAGAGATGTCAAATGAAACATTTTGATGGATTTATTAACAAGCACTGGATTCCCACTTCTGTGTTTTGTTCACTGCTATGTTCAGTTTCTTAAAAGGGCTCAAGAGACCAGTATAAGTTCATTAAATATTTGGTAAATGAATAAAAGAAAGAAGGAAAGTGAGCTCCACAGGCCAGCAAGATCAGCCTCCCCTGAGAGCTTGTCAAATGCAGAGTCTCTGGCCCACGGCACCCCTGCAGAGCCAGGGTCTGCATTTGTAAAGGGACTTGGGACCCTCCCAGCACACAGGGGAGGGGGAGGGGCTGTCCAACCCCCACATCACGGGGGTCTCAGTCTGACTGGGCCTCAACATTAGCTGAGAGGCTGGGAAGCAGGATTTCTGTGGAGTCACAAGAGTATCACAATCTTGACCAAGTTCCACAGGTGATCCGATGAACAGCGGGGTGACTGCCTTTGACAAGAGTTCCTGATGTGGCCCCAGGGCTCCTGCTCTGAAAGAAAAAAGCCACAAGGGATGAAAAGAGGCCTGAGGGGGAAGCTAACATGCATCCAAGGTGCAGCTGTGGGGAATGCCCCTCCCGCTGTCCCAGGCTTGTGCTGCTCTACATAGGTCGTGCCTGTGTGCGCACAGGAGGGTTGGGGATGGAGGGGTGGATGATCGCTCAGAGAAAGGCTGAGAGGCGTCAGCAGGTCCCAGGGTCTGAAATCTAAACACAGAAAGAAGGAAAAGAAGGAAACTGGGGAGGCGGGAATGGGGAAGGGAGAGGGAGGGACCCGGTCACAAACTCCGCCCCAACCCACGTGACTGGGGAGTGCTCCTGAACCCCAGCAGGCTCCTCACTGCTGGAGATAGAGGGCAGATCGCACACTTCGGGACAGCGGTGCCCCTGAGCACTTCTGGAATCCAAGCTCCTGTCACAGAGGGAGAAACAGAGCAGACAGCAGACGCCATGGAGTCCCTGTCAGCCCCTGCCCACAGAGGGCGTGTCCCCCTGCAGGGGCTCCTGCTGGCTGGTAAGGAGGGGTAAACTGTGGGGTAAACTGGAGGATGGGGACAGAGACTGGCTGGGACCCCTGGGGAGGACAGGGGTCTTAGAGGAGACAGAAGGCTTCTGCCTGGACCTAAGGGGAGAGGACAGGGAGCAGAGTAGGATGGGGGAGGGGCTCAGCAACAGGGAAATCTCATGATTTGAAGGTGGTGAGGGGAAGAAAACTTCAAATACATTTTAAAAGTTATTCATCACTGAGAAGTAATTTCTGAATACTTATGATAATAATGACAATTTGTGTCTGGGTGACACAAGAACAACTTAACCAGGGCACAACAGTTTTTTTAACCATAAGCCTCATAAATGGGTAAATACACCCCAAGAGGGACAGGACCTGGGATCACTCCCTCATTGCCCCACAGGTACCTGCAGCCTGTTGCAGACACTGGGGGTGCAACAGGGTCAGACAAGCCCCTGCCCCCGTGGAGCTCACACTCTATGGGGAGGAGACACACAAGGAAAGATCTACGTGTGAGGTCAGGTACCCCTGAGTGCCACAAAAGGAAAAGAGCCAGAGCAAGCCAGAAAGTGAAGACAGAGGGTCATTAAAGGAGGTGGTCAGTGAAGGTGTCCCCTTGAACGCCCCTGAGTGTCAGCAGGGGTCTGAGGGCAGTGAGGGGGTGAGCTGGGCAGTATCTGGAGAAAAGCATTTGAAACAGAGGAAACAACAAGTTGAGAGGTGCTGAAGTAATGGCAGCCATGCTGCTGACCTTGACCGTGGGAGACACACATTCACACACACTAAAGCTGAGATGAAGACACCTGCCCAGGAACCTGGGCCTCATCTTTCCCTCCCAACACATAGACCCAAATACTGATGGATTTCTCTCTTCCCTCCTAGTCTCACTGTTAACCTTCTGGAGCCCGCCCAGCACTGCCCGACTCACTGTTGCATCAACCAATGCTGCTGAAGGGAAGGATGTGCTTCTCCTTGTTCTCAATCTGCCTGAGAGTCTCCTCACCTATAACTGGTTCAGAGGGAAAAGTGCGAACAGCAGCCGTGGAATTGGAGCATTTGTAACACAGACTCAAAAATTTACCCCCGGGCCTGCACACAGTGGTCGAGAGACAATATACCCCAATGGATCCCTGCTGTTCCAGAAGGTCACCCTGAACGACACAGGATACTACACCATAGCTATCATAAAAAAGGATGGGCTGACTGAAGAAGCAACCGGACAGCTCCGCGTGTACCGTGAGTGATTGCTCCCTGACCTCTGGGTGTCGGGTGGGTGAATTCTACTCACACACAGGACTGACAGCCCTGGACTCTGCCTCCATCCCCCTCTGCCTCACATCCAGGCTGGGGTTGGACCTTTAGTGCAGGACACACACGGTGGGGACAGACTTCCTAAGATCAGAGTTCCCCTCCCGAATTCCAGCCCTGCACACATTCACCACAGAGAGAAGGACCAGTCTGATGGGAGTAACTCAGCAGAAAGAGACCAGACTCAGTCCAGCCCCCTGGACCCTCCACATGACCATGACCCTGAGAAAGACCCTGCAGGCTTAGTCAGGGCCTGACATGAGGGTGCTCTTTGGGGTATTCACAGAGCTCAAAGGGGCAGTCCCTGCACAGAACCCTGTCCCAGGGCTCCTGATCCAGGGACCCTGGAGAGCCTGGGTCAGGCTGGGTTTGGTCTGTGGACAGGGCTGACTGGGAGCCACAATTTCCCAGGGGCCTCACTCACAGGTACCTTAACCTGGCCACCAGCCAGGACTCAGCTTCCACAGCCACCTCTGGTTACACGTGGAGCCTGGTCCTTCTCCTGAGACTATGAATGGAGAGCACCTGTGGACAAGGTCCCCAGGCCATTAGCTACCTGTCCTGAGGGACATAGATGACTCCAGAGGAAGGTCAGCATCCCCAAGGAGCAACAGAGAAGATGATGCTCCCAGCCCCTCGTCCACCAGGGGTCAGAACAGAGAGTCCTCTGTCGGGGACACAAATGGTAACAGAGGCTGTTAGCTGGGGCAGCTCCTCTGTTCCAAGGGTTAGGTCAGAAATTGGGAAACAACTAAGATTCATCCATAGACAACCTGGCAAGTCTGAGACCACTCACCATCTACCCTGTTTTATTCAGGGGAACTTTCAGGGGAGCAGGGGAGCATTCACGCAGTCACACAGACCAGGACTGTCCAGTCTGAGTCACGCCAAGACCTGTCTGCAGTCACAGCCCATCCTTCCCTCCACTCCAAGGGCCTATCCCACATGTGCAGACCCCGACACCAGCTGTTTGGTCTAATCATTTCTTCTTAGATGTGGCCAACTCAGAGGCAGAGATTCTGGCCTGGGGAGTGAAAGGAAATGGAGAATTAATCTGTTTTCACTCCAGAACCAAAGTACCTGCAGTAACAGAGTCAGTACTGGGAATGCCTAGGCCTTCCCCTCAGGTGGCCAATCCACACCTCCCTGCCCTGGACTGAAATCCCTTCTTTGCTTCCTCATGTGTTGGTGTCACTCCCACTGGATTTGAAGGGAAGGACTTTGCCTCTCACTCCTCACTCCACACCTACAGCCAGTTCAGGGACCAACATGTAACACCCAGTTGCTTCTGATAAAGAAGGAAAGAATTATGATGAATGAATGAATGAGGATAATCTCTATAGAGAATAGAACCTACATATAGAGTCCGGGAGATTTCGGTCACACCTGTTCCCTGTCACTCCAGTGGCAGAGACCCATGTTCCATCCCTCTGACCACCTGCTCCTAAGTGCCCCCAGGAGCCAAGTTTCAAGGTGACTGTGGAGCTGCTTGGCTATTAGGGCTTTCCTGGCTGTACTGGTCCTGCCCTGGGCTCTTGGTCCCTGCTGTCTTTGAAGTCATCTGTAACACTCCCCATGCACCATGGACATTTCTGGCTCTCTCTGCTCCTTCCATGTCCCTCATCTGCCTCCTCCTTCACTCCAGCCCCACTGCCCTGCTCTGCTCTGCTTCCTCCACCCCTCAGGCTCCCCAGATTCTCCTGCTCACACCTGCATCCAGGCCCAGCCTCCTGGGCAAGAGGAAAGGACACAAATCAGTCAGAGCAGCAGCCCCGGCTCCATCAGGAACCAGGTTCCCAGGTCACCAGGAGAAAGAGCCTCTGCTGTGCCCCATCCAGGGCTCCTTCCCTCCCTCATGCCCAGAACAGGAACAGGCCACCTGACAGGGACATGTAACCCATTGATCTACTCTCTATGTGACAGCCAGGGAGTCAAAGGCAGAAGGACAGGCCTCAGTCCCCAAAAGTTCAGGGGATCACTTCACCCCTGACTCGTGACTCACATCTGTGCCTTGGTGTGAGGCTTCCATTCCTTCCAGTGACCTCAAGACCTTCCCATTTGGGGCTGGTGACCCTGTACCATCTGACTGGTTCACTGCCTGTGTCACACACATGTATCCTCATGAAGCACCTTTGCCATGGGATGGGACCCTCTCAGATGGTGAGGTGCACCAGCTTCTGTCCTTTCTCTTAGGTGCAGCCCAGTTTGAATGAATTTGCCCAAACTCTAGTTTAGTGTCCTGAGTTAGAAAGAAAAGGAAGAGCACATGCCACAGCCTGTGTGTGGGTCCCTCCCCATTGGCCTGACTGCCCACAGAAACTGATAACCGAGTCCTTCTTCCTACAGGTACCAACATAACATGTATCTTTTCTACCAATTTTGTATCATCCCTCCCTTTGTGCAACAGACATGCCTACATGTGCCCTCTGGTCACTTCTGTCCTCTTAGCAGGACTCACATTCTCTCTCCAGAGAGTCACTGATTTTTAAATATTATATTGTTGTTCTATTACCAATGTCCCAATTTTTCCTGCTTTTCTCTACTCCACCGCACCCACCATGTGCTCCCACAGTCAAGCCCCACCCTGATGTCCGTTCTGTGGGTCATTCATACATGTCCCTTGACTACCCCTTCCCCTTCTTTCCACCCTTATATCCCTCCCCTGCTCCCCTCTGGTCTCTGTCAGTCTGTTCCTTGTCTCCATGCTTCTGGTTCTGTGTTGCTCATTTGTTTTATTCATTTGGTTTCAATCATAGGTGAGATCATATGGTATTTGTTCCTTATCACCTGGCTTATTTCTTTTAGCATAGTGCTCTCCAGTTCCATCCATGCTGTTGTGAATGGTAGCAGCTCCTTCTTTCTTTCTGCTGCATAGAATTCCATTGTGTAAATGTAACATGGTTTTTGGACCCACTTTTTGCTGATGGGCACTTAGGCTGTTTCCAGCACTTGGCTATTGTAAATAATGCTGCCATGAACATGGGGGTGCATAAGTTATTTTGAATTGGTGTTTCGGGATTCTTAGGATATAATCCCAGCAGTGGAATCGCTGGGTAAAAAGGCAGTTTCATTTTTAGTTTTCTGAGGAAATTCCATACTGTTTTCCACAGTGCTACACCAGTCTGCTTTCCCACCAACAGTGCAGTAGGTTCCCTTTTCTCCACAACCTCTCCAACACTTGTTCTTTGCTGATTTGTTTATGATGGCCATTCTGACCAGTGTGAAGTGGTATTCTCATAGCAGTTTTGACTTGCATCTGTCTGATGGCTAGTGATGCTGAGCATCCTTTCATATGTCTATGGGTCCTCTGTATGTCCTCCTTGGAGAAGTGTCTGTGCTGTCCTTTGTCAATTTTTTAATTGGACTGTTTATCTTCCTGGTGTGGAGTCATGTGAGTTCTTTATATATTTTTGAGATTAAACCCTTGGGTAAGATATCATTTGCAAATATGTTTTCCCATACAGTTGGATCCATTTTCACTTTAATAATGTATTCTTTACCCATGCAGAAGCTTTTAATTGATGTAGTCCCACTTGTCTATTTTTTCCTTTATTTCCCTTGCCCTAGAAGATATATTGGCAAAAATATTGCTGTATGAAATATCTGAAATTTTACTACCTGTGCTTTCCTCTAGGACATTTATGGTTTCACAATTTATATTTAAGTCTTTTATTCATCTTGAGTTTAATTTTGTGTATGGTGTAAATTGGCGGTCAAGTTTCATTTTTTTGTATGTAGCTGTCCAAATCTCCCAATACCATTTATTAAAAAGGGTATTTTTACTCCATTTTATGCTCCTTCCCCCTTTGTCAAATATTAATTGACCATAGAGACTTGGGTTTATTTCTGGGCTCTCTATCCTGTTCCATTGATCTATGTGTCTGTTCTTATGGCAGTACCAGACTGTTTTGATTACAGTGGCCTTGTAGTATAGTTTCATATCAGGAATTGTGATCCCTCCTACTTTGTTATCTTCTCAAGATTGCTGAGGCTATTTGGGGTCACTTTAGGTTCCATATAAATTTTTGAAATATTTGTTCTAAATTTAAGAATTATACCATTGGTACTTTAATAGGGATTGCACTGAATCTATAAATTGCTTTAGGTAGTATGGACATTTTAATTATCATTTTAATTATGTCATTTCTTCTAATCCATGAGCATAGTACACGCTTCCATTTCTTTGTGTCTTCCTGAATTTCTTTCCTCAGGGTTCTGTAGTTCTCCAAGTATAGGTCTTTTATCTTCTTGGCTATGTTTATTTCTAGATACTTTATTTTTCTTATTGCTATAGGGGAGTCACTGATTTCAAACCCACTGTAGCATCTTCCTTTGGTCACACTGTGATGCTGGCTGGACTCAGAACTTGGTCTATGACCTTCAATGTTCTCTTGACAGAGAGATTCCTCCAGAGACTGGCCTTAGATCTTTGGGGCATGAATAATGATTTTCACATATTCTTTCACAATTTAACTCAAAGTTCTCTCTCTAACGCCAAACACAAATGGTCCATAACGGCCATATTTCAGCAAGTTCCAGCTCCCCACTTCCCACAAGTCCCCCTTCTGTAGTTCCTGTGGCCTGAGTGTTTGAGAAAGGGTCCCTGCCTGCTACAGTGGGAGAGAAGACAGTAGAGACTGAGGGCAGAGAGGCTTGTTCTGCTGCCAAAGCCAGTTCTGTGTCCCTCACTATATTCCAAATCACTCCTGAACTCTGCTCAACCCTTTCTGGGGTCACTGTCTCATATCAGCCACCAATGAAACAGTCACCAGGCCTGGGCACACTGCCCACCTCATGGCCCTGCAGCCTCAGTCCTGAACTGATCCCCAGACTTGCTTCTGGGCTCCCTGTGTATGGTTTCTGCTCAACCACCCAGTCCCAGACCACCCTGCCCAGTCTCATCAAGGTATAAGGATTATGGGAGGCTCTTCATGACTCATGTCTAGGATAGCCTTGGAATATGAGGCTACCATGGAAACACATCTTGACCCAGCAATGTACATCTGTGCAGCCTGAAGGGACTCAGCACCTGCACATTCCATATAAGATCTCAAGGTTGGTCAGGCAGTCAGCTGGTCAGTGAAGAACCAGGACAAGTGCCCAGTGGTCTCTTGACTACCAGGCCTATATCTTCCCATGATCAAACCCTGATACTCTAATTGACTTCTGAGAGAATCTGTACTTTCTCCAGACACAGAGCTGGAGGCCTGATGTTCTCAGAGTGCTCATATCAGATCCTTATACACTTGTTTGTCTTGAGATACACAGGCATGCCTTATTCTTTTAAGGACTCAAGTTAGCTGAGTGGTAAGAGGTGCCAACTCTGACTGAAGATGCCTTTGAAAAAGTCAAAGGTACCACCCAGGGCAATGTTCTCTCTGTTACCTGCACAGCACCGTTACCCAAACCCAACATCACAAGCAACAACTCCAACCCTGAGGAGCACAAGGACCCTGTCCTGTTAACGTGTGAACCCGAGACTCAGGACACCACCTACCTGTGGTTGATCAACAGCCAGAGCCTCCAGGACAGCACCAGGCTGGAGCTGTCCAAGGACAACAGGACTCTCACTTTGCTCCATGTCACGAGGACTGACACAGGACCCTATGAGTGTGAAACCCGGAACCCAGTGAGTGCTGGCCGCAGTGACCCCTTCACCCTGAATGTTCTCTGTGAGTAACTTCTGTCCCTGTGTGGTCCAGGCTGGCCAGTCAAATCCACATGCCAGGGGCCAGGCTACATCCCTCTCAGTCCAAGTACACAGACCCTCACCCTGGACACTCATGCTGATCATGGCTCCCTGTCCCAGGAAAATACAGTCAGGCCTCAGGGTTGGGACAAACAGGTTGTCTCAGACTCAGCTCAGTGAACACAAGGAGTGTGTTGGGACCTTTCACAACAAGGATGGGGCTCAGCTCAGAGGGACACTATGGCCCTTACATAGGCCAGGAGCTTCCCCTTCCTTCTGATGACATCATGTGTGGCTTTTGCTCTGTTTGCTCCAGATGGCCCAGATGCCCCCTCCATTTCCCCCTTGGACTCCCATTACCTACCAGGGGCAAACCTCAACCTCTCCTGCCACGCAGCCTCTAACCCACCTGCACAGTATTCTTGGCTTATCAATGGGAGACCCCAGCAACCCGCACAGGAGCTCTTTATCCCCAGCATCACTGCAAATGACAGTGGATCCTATGCTTGCATCGCCCATAACTCTGTCACTGGCTATAACAGGACCACAGTCAAGAATATCACAGTGTCTGGTAAGTGCCTCCTGGACCATCAGCACTGAGCTCTGGGGTGGAGGTTGGTCTGGTTTTGAGAAAAGAGCCTGGATGTTGTCTCCATCCTATGGCCATGGACACAGCAAACCACAAATCCTTCCCTGACCCCTCCCCCACATCTCTGTAGTCTCTCTCTTCCCTTGCTCTTCTGATTTCTCATGGCAGAGCTGGGGTCCACCCTTGGAAAGTGAGGAGAGGTTCTCTCAGATCCTGAAGCCCCATGTGGTAGAGGGGATTTCACAGAGAGATCAAAACAAGTATCCCCAAGGTCAAGTTGCTTCTTCTGTCACTAACACATCCCTTCTGTCACATCCTTCTTTTCTGTGACCCACTCCATATCATACAGGGAACATACAAGGTTTTGAGTCAAGCTAACCTTTCTCCCCAAATGAAAGGGTGAAACCCCCCCAAGGAGGGTGAGCAGGACAGTCCCCTGCTCCCTGCCCTGCTTCAGGCTCACCTGGTGCCTGACCCTGCTGTCCCCTGTGCTGGGATAGGGCCCTGGAGGAGTTGCATGGGTGGCCTGTCCTCAGTCTGGCCAAACCGAGCCATCCATCAACATCAGAGCTTCCCTCAGGCCAGGCTGCATGGAAACAGCCACAGTGTAGCTGCCTCTGAGCTGTGTGCTGGCTCTGAGGTCACCATAGACCCCATCTGAAGAGAGGATGCTGGGGGTTATCAGTGTGAGGTCTCCAACCCCATCAGTCCCAGCAAAAGTGACCCCTTCAGGCTGGGTGTACAATGTAATTGACTACTTGCCCCATCTTCCACCTTTGTGGGATGATTGCTCTACCAATGGTGTGCAGAATACAGAGAAGTCACAGGGGGCTGAATGTCAATTAGGATACCATTTCAGTAAACAGAATGGCAAAATGGTCAACATCTCAGTCTCTGAATCACGTATTCTTAGTTTCTTATCCTGGGTCTAGTATTCACTGTTACCTTGCACATGGCTTTTCATTATCATTTTTATGTAATAAAATATACATAAAATTTTACCATTTTAACTATTTTAAGTGTGCAGTTCATAGTATTAGTACATTCATAACAATGACTGTGCAACTATCACCACTATCCACTTCCAGAACATTTTCATTTTACCACACTAAAACTCTATCCACTAACTCCTCACTCCCCCACTGCCAACCCTGGAAACCACCATTCAGGGTACTTTGTATCAGTGGAATCACATGATATTTGCCCTTTTGTATCTAGTTTATTTCACTTATCATAGTATTGTCAAGGTTCATCCATGTTGTGCATGTATCACAATTTCATTCCTTTTAAGCGGGTGTGTCAAACTCATTTTCACCAGGGGCCACATCAGCCTTGTGGTTGCCTTCAAAGGGCTGAATGTAATTTCAACTCCTTAACAGTTAAGAAGTAGTTACACTTATACAGTCCTAAAATTATGTCGACCCTTTGAAGGCAACCATGAGGCTGATGTGGCCCCAAGTGAAAATGTGTTTGACACCCCTGCTTTTAAGGCTGAGTAATATTCCCTTGTATGTGTCCACCACATTTCATTTATCACTCATCCATCCATGAATTTCTGGGTTGTTTCTACTTTTTGCCTATTGTGAATAATACTATTGTATACAAATATCTGCTCAAATCCCTGTTTTTAATTCTTTTCAGTACATACCCAGAAGTAGAATTGCCCGATCAAATAGCAATTCTTTGTTCAGTTTTTTGGTGAACTGTCATACCATTTTCCACAGTGGCTGCATCACTTTAGATTCCTGCCAGGAATGTATAGAAGTTCCAGTTTTTCCCCATTCTTGCCAACAGATTGTTTTCTGGGTTTTTGGTTTGTGTGTGTGTTTTAGTAACAGTCATCTTAATGGGTATGAGGTGCAAATATCATTGCAGTTTTGATTTGCATTTCCCTAATGATTAGTGATGCTGAGCATCTGTTCATGTGCTTATTGTCCATTTGTATGTCTCACTTGAAGAAGTATCTACTCAGTTCCTCTGGCCATTTTTAATTGTATTTTCCATTGTTGTTGATTTGTAATAGTTATTTATATATTCTGGATATTAATCCCTTACCAGATATATGATTTTCAAATATTTTCTCCTATTCTTTGTGTTGCCTTTTCACTTTGTTGACAGTGCCCTTTGATGCACAAAAGTTTTTAATTTTGATAAAGTCTGATGTATCTATTTCTCTTTTTTGAGTTTGCATTTGGTTTCCTACCCAAGAAATCATTGCCAAACCCAATGTCATAAAGCTTTCACCCGATGTTCTCTTCTGAGAGTTTTTTAGATTTAGATCTTTGATCCACTGTGAGCTAATTTTTTGTATACAGTGTTAAATAAGAAATCAAATTCATTCTTTTGATGGATATACAGTTTTCCCAGCACCATTTCTTGTAAAAACTGTCCTTTCCCTATTGGATGGTCTTGATACTCATGTCAAAGTCATCTGACTACATATGTGAGGGTTTATTTCTGGGCTTTCTGTTCCACTGGTCTATATGTCTGTCTTTATGCCAGTACCACACTGTCACTACTGTAGTTTTGTAGGAAATTCTGAAATCAGGAAGTGTGAATCCTCCCACTTTGTTCTTCTTTTTCCAGATTGCTTTGGCTATTTGGGGGTCACCTGAAATTCCATATGAATTTTAAGATAGGTTTTTCTATTTTTGTCCAGAAAGCATCATTAGGATATTGATAGGACTGCACTGAACCTGTAAGTCACTTTGGGCAGTATTGTCATCCTAACAATATCGAGTCTTCCAATCCATGAACACAGAATCTCTCTCCATTTATGTCTTTAACTTTTCCTTCTCAGCAATGTTTTTTGTAGATGTTCAGTACGTCTTTTACCTCCCTTGTTAATTCCTAAATAAGTTCATTCTTTTTGGTGCTATTGGAAATGGATTTCTTAATTTCCTTTCTGAATTATTCATTGTTCTTATACAGAAACACAACTGATTTTCACATGTTGATTTAGTATCTTCAGCTTTGCTGAATTTATTCATTCTAACATTTTTTGTGACATAGTTTCCTACATATAAGATCATATCATATGCAAACAGAAATAATTTTAGTTTTCCTTTCCCATTTAAATGCCTTTTATTTCTTTTTCTTGCCTAATTACTGGCTCAGACTTCCAATACTGTTTACAGTGGAAATGGCAAAAGCAGGCATCTCTGTCTTGTACCTGATCTTAGAGAAAGAACTTCCAGTCTTTCACAGTTGAAAGTAGTGTTAGCTGTGGGTTTTTAATAAAAGGCCTTTATGTTGAGGTAGTTTCCTTCTATTCCTTGTTTGAGCATTATCATTATGAACCGATGTTACATTGTGTCAAATATTTACACTGATTCAATCTCCTTGCTATTTATAGGTCTATTCATATTTTCTCTTTCCTTGTGATTCCATCTCAGTATGTTTTGTGTTTCTATGAATTTGTCCAATTTCATCTAAGTTACTCAATATGTTAGCATATGATTATTTATAGTACTATCATAGTTTTTTAAAGATTTTATTTATTTTTAGAGAGGGAGAAAAAGAGAGAGAAAGAAAGAGGGAGAGAAACATCAATGTGTGACTGCCTCTCACGCACTCCCAACCGCACTCCCAACCAGGGACCCAGCCTGCAAACCAGGCATGTGCCCTGACTGGAAACTGAGTTGATGACCTTCCAGTTTGCAGGTCAGCACTCAATCCACTGAGCCACACCTGCCAGGGCTATAGTACTATTATAATTCTTATTTGTTCTGTAGAATTGGTAGTAATGTTCCCACTTTCATTTCTGATTTTAGTGATTTAAATCTTTTTTTTAGTCAATCTACTTAAAAGTCTGTCCATTTAGTTAATCCTTTTTTTTAGAGGAACAAATTTTTGTTTTCATTGATTTTCTCTATTGTTTATCCATTCTGTATTTGATTTATCTCTACGCTAACTATTTATTATTCCCTTCCTTCTGCTACCTTTGAGTTTATTTTTTTCTTTTTTCTCAGCTTTAACTTGTAAGATTAGGTTATTGATTTGAGGTCTTCTTTTTTAAAGTAAGCATTTACAATTACAAATTTTTTTTTATTATTTTATTATTGTTCAATTACAGTTACCTACATTTACTCCCCATCACTCCCTCCCCACCCCAGCCAAACCCTCCTCCCTCCCTTGCTTCTATCCCCACCTTGGTTTTGTCCATGTGTCCCTTTATAGTTGTTCCCAAAAACCCTTCTCCCCTTCTCCCCACTAACCCCTCCCACCTCCCCTCTGGTTACTGTCACATTATTCTTAATTTCAATGTCTCTGGTTATATCTTGCTTGCTTTTTTCTTTTGTCAATACAATTATAAATTTCTTGCACAAGATTCTAAACTTCTCTGAGCCTCATATTTCACAACTGGAAGTTACAACAAGAGGACCTGTTTCATGGTATTGCTTTAAATATTTAATGTAATGATCAGTTAACCCTTTAACAAAATGCCACACACAGTGGAAATGATCCGTAAGTGTTAGCTACTATTATTATTACTATTACCATTAGCCTCTATGAAGTCTGGTAGCTCTGAAGTCAAATCCCAGATCCCTCTCTTATGACTTTGGGAAACTTTGTCAGCACTGTAAATCCTCTAATTTTTCATTAGTAAAATAAAATAATATCTATCAGACAGGGTTGTTACAGGAATCAAATAAGATGTAAATAGAGAATTTAGCACAGACCCTGGCACATAGTAAGCATCCCCTAACAGTAGCCAACATGAACATTAGTCATCAAGCTTGAGTTTGCTATTGAGGACAACAGAAATAAAAAGAAGAAACAGATGAAAAATGATTTATGTTTGGGGGAGTAGGAGGAGCATTACACCCAAAATTCACTGGGACATGGTCACTGACTAAATACAGGAAAAGAAAAAAGGAGTTGAATGCAGTTTCAAGCCTAGTTTGTTAGTTTTTATCCCCTGAGGTACAGCCAACATAGGATTAGACATGCAGAGTATTTATTGGAAAAAATGCCTGTGCAGGAAAGTGGGATGGAAGTGGGAAGAGCCTGGCAGGTTCCTCAGACCATGGTGCAGATCTGACTCCTGTGAAGGAGAAAGAGAAGACAGTGTTGGGTTGCAGTGTGGTTCTAAGAGAGAGTCTGCAAGGCTGATGAAGAGACCTTGAGCTAAAGTCGCCCATGCAAGGAAACCATTTCTCACAGAATTGAGCTTATTTCACATCCCTGCTGGGAGCCCAGGAAAGTGTATTCTGTGTGCAAAGGAGGTGGTTAACACACCACTTTCTGTCACTTCAGTCTCCCCCACAGGAGACCTGAGTGGCACATGTTCACGGCTGCCACACCTGGTACACAGGAAACATGCAACCATGAAAAGGTGGGAAGTGATAACCCACAAAAATGGCAATCAGCCTTTCTCACAGCTTTTCTCACAAAGCTCCAAAAATATCTGAGTACAGAAAGGACAGGATGGAATTGAGGTAAGTCTGATCACCAACCTAGAAATACCATGAAAGAAACAAATTACAAAAACCTCATAGAAACCTTCCCACAGAAAATGTATTCCTAGGAGGAACAAGTAGAGACTTCTTCAGGTTGACAGTTGTTTCCCAGGGCCACCCACTGTAAAATAATGTCACCTTCATTGCTTCTTCTCTTTTCATGACAGATGTTTCAACATCACCAAATCCTGGCCTCTCAGGTGGGGCCATTGCCGGCATCGTGATTGGGGTTCTGGCGGTGGTAGCTCTGACAGCAGCCCTGGTATACTTTCTGTATATCAGGAAGACTGGAGGGTATGATGGCCTTTCCTCTTGCCCTGCTTTCTCAAAGGCTAATTGCCATGCTTGGAGAGACAAGGATTTTCCCTTCCTTTTCTGGGCATGGATCTGCTCTGCCTCCTTCCCAAACCTCTGCTTCTCAGCACTAATCCCTGCAGCCTCTTCTTCCCTGGTCTTCAAGCTTCTGGTGCCCCACTCTCTCTGGGACTTGGTTATTCCCATCCCTATCTGGTTTAGAGAGGCAGACCCAATCATATTTCTTCATCCCCCAGTCAGGGAAACAAGGTCCAAGAAGAAAAATGAAAAGAGGAGCAGGAGAAAGTGAATCGTGTGTTCTGTCACCCACAGAAAGAGAAGGAGAAGAGAGGGACAGGACAAGAGAACCTAAGAAAAAGCAAAAACTAAAGGCCTCTTGGGCAATAAATAAAGTGAGAATAAAAACAGCATCTACCTGCAAAAAGGAAAGGTGTAGGGTAGAAGCAGCCTCAGAAGCAGTTGATAAAGAAGGGACCTATGTGAACATCAGGCCAGCAGGAAAGGGGTGTTCACTAGAGGGGATGGTGAATGGTCGGTACATTGAGGAGGAGGCACTGGGAGGAAAAGCAATACTAAACCTGGCATAAATAAGTACTGAAAAGCCCCCAACAAATTATCTGCTGACAGTGTCCTTCCTACTTCAAGGAGCAAAGGACCTATGCTTGGGAATAGCAGTCACAGTCTCTGATATTTATTTAGGGCAAGCGACCAGCACGATGTCACAGAGCACAAACCCTCAACCTCCAACCACAGTAAGTAAAGCCATCACCCGGTGAGAGCTGGTATGTTCCACCATGTGCCCTGCCCTAGCAGGGAATCCTGAATTCTCACATACCCAGTACCTTCTGAAGTTTTAGAAGGGATCTCCATTTCCCAACCATAGACTGAGATAGGCCCTCACACCCTTCTAGCCACAAAAGATTCCCCTGAGACCCAGCCCTGGGTGAGATTCAGCCATCCAGGAAGGCCTGGGTAAAATGGACATGTTTCCAGGAGCCATTCCCACCTTTCCCCTCCCCCCTGCCTCTACTATGGATGTGGGCACTCTCCTTTTGGTGAGACTTTTCCTGTCTTGTGGTGCTCTGGTTGCTGTAGGTCTCAATGCCCCTCCTTGCCACTGGCTCCTGCTGCTGAGGAACACAACTGGGTAAAACAAGGCCTTGTGAACAGGAATAAATCTTCAGAAGTGGACTGAGACTCTACTCTCGCCACCTCACTATCACCTCTGTTACTAACACCCTGAGTCTAAACCACAGGCTCTGAGGGAAGCACATTCCCTGGTCATGGGCCACCTCCCCACCCCCTCCTCTCACCACCTGCCACCTCCTCCAGCTAGAAATCGCAACAGTTTAGAAACACCATGTATATAACACCATAAGCCAGCTTTGCATTTTCATAGATTGGTAACTCTTCTTTCACTTCCCCAGGTCAGGGCCATTCTGAGAACTCACCTAACAAGGTAAGCACAGCCACTTTCACTGGCTCATTTTCTCATGGAAATACCTCTGTGTAAAGTGGGTTACTCTTAAAGACACTAATGTGATCAAGTGTGGGTCCAAGTTCCTCAATGCAGCAACAAAAATGTATTGGTTAACTACTCCTGTGGGCCTACCTCATGCAAAAACATGGGCTCTGGAGTTATTCCCATCTTGTATTTGAATCCTGGCTGTGACTATTAGTAGTTCTGTGATCTCAAGCAAGTAACTTAGCCTCTTTGATCCCCCGCTTTGTCATCTGTAAACTGGGCATGCTGCCTACTTCAGAGAGAAGTTGAAGGAATAAAAGGAGATAAGTGCAAAGTGCCCTCACCATGCCCAGCATGAGGAGGGCACTGGGTCATTCTCCCTGCTCCACCTTCAGTCTGACCCTGCTCTTCCTGTCAAGGAATAACATCCATTCCAATGGGTCTGAGGTCTTACGTCTTCTACTTTAAAACAATTTTGCTTATTTCTCTCATTTAGCCTTTCGATAGAACATGCATATATATTTCAGAGTGCTTAAGTCATATGAGTATGTTAACCATGCATAAATTACAATGAATTGAACATACCCTTGTAGGAAGCACTGAAATCAAGAAACATCATCCCGCTGCAGAATGAAACCCTCCAGTCCCTTCCCTCCAAAGAGTAGCCACTTTCCTGACTTCCAAGGCACTACATTAGTTTTGCCAGTTTGTGCTCTTACATTGAAAAACACAATATATCCTTATATGTGCCTGGTTTCTTTCATTCAGAATGGTTTGTGAGATCCATCCATGTGGTTGTATACATTCATAGCTGCTTGTTCCCATTGCTGTGTCATTGTATTCGTATCAGTGCCATAGTCTGTCTCTTCCAATGACCACTCGAAGGATGCCAGCAAGCAGAGAGAATGGGTGATAAAAGCCCTTCTGCAAGGCTAGGAGTTTCAGAGTGGTGAGAGCAGGGGTGCTGAATCACACCAGACCAGGTGAGGGCCCGGCCTGTGACAATGATTTAACTGACTGCTGCTCATGCCTTTCAGATCCATGAAATTACATATTCTTCCCTGAACTTCAATGCCCAGGAAGCAAAGAAACCAACTTCAGCCTCCCCATCCCCAGTAGCCACAGAAATGATTTATTCAGAAGTGAAAAAGAAGTAATGCAACCTGCCCTGCTCGAAGCACTGCTGGCTTATTCCAAGCTTCTCATCCCCATACCAGGATATCCCTTTACTCTCAGGAAAAAGAAGAAGCCTCTTTCCCCACTCCCCTTTCACTTCCTCTTGCTGCACCTCCAGGCTCCTCGTCACAGCCCCTCCCTTCCGTGTTTACAGACGAAAAAGCACATCCCTGGATCTGTAGGAAGCCCAGCCTTCACTGTCATTGAAACTTGGCAAAGCAGACCTTGGGGGAGAGTTGCCAGAATCTCCTGCCTCACCCCCTTTTCTGACCTAGACTTGTTCTACACTTACCTATTCAGCGCACACTCATTCCTTTTCCGCCTTAGCCCTGTCCTGTTGCCCATAACCTTGAGAGTTATGTCCTTATCCACTAAAATGCATGTGCCACAGAAGAGAAAATGTAGAAGCTTCTCTTCTCTCTCCAAAACCCAGCGTGAACCCACTACACACAGGAAAACAAATGTGTAACCAGTTCTCAATAGAAAAAGTCTGTACCTTTGCCTGCTGTCAGGGTGTCTACCAGTAGGACCTGAGCCCAAACACCTTGCTGCTTGGCTAGAATACCACCCAAGTCCTTTGGCAAGCCTGTCTTCAGAGAACTCACCAAAAAAATGCATGTATGTTTTAGTAACTTCAAGTGTTTTTATTCAAGGAAATGTCTACAGAAGGAGGAGGCTGCAGTTTTAGGGGGCAGTCAGCTCCTAATAGAGATGATCTGCTGCAAATTTCAGAAAGGAATCAGAGTTTCCTTTCAGAGATTATTTAAATAATTATAAGGAATGTACAATTTGGGGTATTGAGGCTTTTCCTGTTTCTCTGAAACATTGCACCATTTTAATTTTTATAACTTCTTATTTATGTGAAAGGGGTTATTTTTACTTGGCTTTGCTGTGTAAACCAACCTGAGGGCCTTAAGGTGAAAGAAGCCACCAGAATCCCTGGGGACCCCTTGGCCAGGAGCTCCTCGAGGCTGCTACTTCAGGGGCTCCAGACAAAAAGCAGAATCAGTTTCCTCATTCTCGGCTAGAAACAGGTCTGTCAGTTTCCAGGCATCTCAGGCCGATCATTGACCACCATTCCATCCCATGTTCCTTCCTGTGCATGTTCTGTCACTTTCTCAGGGAACCCTGGCCTCAACCTACCCTGCGGAGGTACACTTGGACCTGGAGGAGAGGGCACCCTGATGCAAGCACTGTCACTCACACTGTTGACACTGCTTACAACCCAGAGAGCTGCCCTGGTGCTGACGCCCCCAAGGACACAGGGGAGGATCACACTGGGCCCCAGTCTCCTTGAGCAGCCTCTGAAATCTGTTTCCTCCCATGGGAAAAATGTGCCAGAATAAAAAGGAAGAATGGGGAGAGGCAGACGTACTGCCCTCCCAGACTTCCACACTTGTGACTCTCTCTGAGGCTGTTGAGAGAATGAATTTCTTTGATATGGATTACTCAGGCCCCTCAGAGAGGGTTAGGTGGAGTTCTCTGTACCCAGGTACCTCTTTCAGGGCTAACCCCGACACAGACCACATGTACGTCCCCTCATCCATGATATTCTGTGTTATTTAAACTTTGCCTGGCTAAGGCCACTTTCAAATTATTTGTGAAATTTGTTTTCTATTTATAATAAAAATTATATATCAGACATCAACATGCTGCTTCCCTGTGATACTACTTTAGACAATGTCTTCTTTAGGGGCAGAAGGAAGAGAAATTGCTGAACTGGGAGTCACAGCCTACTTCTAAGCCTACAGATATTCGACCTAGTGATCAGAGAATTAGCAAAACTCATTTGCGCACCAGCTAGCAAAGTGAGTCTATCCAGTGGCAGCAGCCCACGGCTGCAACCTGCCTGGAAGTAACTGCCTGTTTTCCGCTGGGAAAGAAGATGATTTCACAAGTGGAAACCTTCCCGGCCTCTTTATTAGGGACAAATAACACTTCCCACACCGGTGGTTCATGTGAACCAGATGCCACCACAGACCTTCCCTCACAGGAGTCTCCATGGGTTCCGTCCTTGTGGAAATCTCTCTAGCACCTTCTATCTCCCAATGCCCAGGTCCTTTACTCTCCCTCCTCATAGGATCGGAGCTCTCCTAACCTGAATAACCCTCATTTATTAATCCCACTAAGTATTAGCCCATTATCTCTTTTCCTTCATTTCCAAGGGATTTAAGCATGTGTTCTTTTGCTTTCTCATCACCCAGTTTCTCCTCCACCCCCAAGATGCTAGAAGCAGCATAAAATCAGTATCCATCTCCTGACAAAATTCAAAGATCTTTTCACTGTCCTTCCATTGTTCACTTTTACAACATCTAAGACCACAAACAACTTTTCCCTCTTGAGTGTCCTCTTCCTGTCCCCTACCTGTGCACTGCACCCCACACACCAGGGTCAGCACTCAGAGCCTATGGGCTCCCTCTACACCCCCCTCTCCCCCAGCTCCAGTGACCTCTGTGCTGATGGCTCCTGTGGCTCCATCTCCAGCCCCTACTGCTTCCCAGATCTCAGGCAGTCGCATCCCAGTATCTTCTGAGATTACTCCACATTTGAACTGGCTTTCCCCCACAGCTCACTCATTTGTCTCAGTGACACCACTCTTTCTCAGGCAACCCTTCAATGTTGCTTTCTGTTTCCCAGAATCAATACACCGTCAAAGCCTGTTGATTCTTTTTTAACATCTCCCAGTTGTGTCCTTCTCTCCATTCCCATAAACCTAAATAACCCAGGCTCTCAACTGCTGGGAGCACGGCTTGACTTTTTGTCTCTGGTGTCTATTGAACTCTGCCTTATAGATAACTACCTCATTATTTCTTAAATAATCAGTACTGCCCCATCAAGTAAGTTCAAATTTCTCCCTCTCTACTAATAGTCCTTACTAAGTAAGTTCACTGCCCTATCAAGTAAGTTCAAATTTCTTCCTCTCTACTAATAGTCCTTATTCTCTTTACCACTACCCTCTAGTATAATTCCTCCATTCTAATTAGATCATTCTCCTTACCCATCCCTGCCCAGCTACCCCGTACGCACATAGAATTCCTAGTCCCAGTGCTATGCCAACAAACAAATACCACACAGGGCAATGTTCCTTCTGTATTCGCAGAAGAGTTACCCACACCAGCCATCACAAGCAACAACTTGGGCCCCGGGGAGGACAGGGAACTATAGCATTAACGTGTACACCTGAGACTCAGGAAACACCCTACCTGTGACTGAGACTCTTCCTAATGACAAATTAATGTGCCCATGAAATTTTTTAAAAGATTTTACCTATTTACTTTAAGAGAAAGGGGAAAGGAGGGAGAAAGAGAGGGAGAGAAACATCAATGTGTGGTTGCCTCTCGCATGCCCCCTACCAGGGACCTGGCCCACAACCCGGGCATGTGCCCTGACTGGGAATCAAACCAGTGACCCTTTGATTTGCAAGCCAGCACCCAATCCACTGAGCCACACAAGCTAGAGTGTGTCCATGTAATTTTTATAAAGCACCTATTATGCTATAAGTCTCAGTGTTAGACCCCATGAAAAAGACATAAATAAGAAAGACAGGGTTTCTACCTTAAGGAACATGAACCCTAAGACAAGAGAGAAGACATGAAAATCTATTACAACACAAAAGTAGAAAGAGATAAATGCCACAAGAGTAGACACAGAGAAATCCAATGGGAAATATGGCTACTCATTAGAATGAGGAAGAATGAGGGGAATTTTAAGAACAACTGATACCCAGTCCTCACCAACAGATTTCAGTTTAATTGGTGTGAGGTGGAACCCAGGCTCTGGTCATTTTGTAAAGCTTCCCAAATACTTTTTAACACGCAGCCAGGATGGAGAACCTCTGCTGTCATGGGTAGCAGAACCTAAAAGTGTTTTTTTAAGCCTAAAAGTGATTTGTGGCCAGGAGTATAAATCAGAGTGACCTAGAGAATTTTTTCAACAAACATAATAAGCTTATAAACCATCCCTGAAGAAGTTGATACAGTATGTCTGGAGTGAGACAAAGGCTTGTTATTGTGAAAAACTCCCAGGTGATTATCACATATATTCTGTTATGAAACACTAACATAAAACACAGGTAGAACTGAAAAACAGGAGTTGGGAGATCATTCCACAAGACAAGCATAACATGAATAATGTAGTTTTCAAGGCCTTGAGAAGTACTCAAAAAATTATTGGCATATAGCTAAACTTTAAGACATTGATGATACCAAGTATTGTGAGGAGGGGAAACAACCCATACTCACATACTGCTGATGGAAATACAAAAGGAAACAACCACTCTGGAAAAGAGTTTTGCATTTTCTTATAAAGTTAAATATACTTATACAGTCCAGCATTCCCTCTCCTAGGTATTTACCCAAGAGAAATGAAAGTAGCTATCCACACAAAGAGTCACAAAAACATAAAGAAAAATAGAAGGCAAGGAAGGGAGGAAAGGGAAGCAAAAAACTATGAGATAATTGCAGAAATCTGAGCATTGAATATTTTATGATATTGAGGAGGTGTTAATTTTTAGTGTGAAAATAGTATTGTGGGGTTTTTTAAATATTTTGTTTATTTAATTTTAGAGAGAGGGGAAGGGAGTGAGAAAGAGAGGGAGAGAAGCCTGTAAGAGACAACGATCAGATGCCTCTCACAGGCTAGATTGGGGACCTGGCCTGCAACCACAGCATGTGCCCTGACTGAGAACTGAACCAGCGACCTTTTGGTTTTCAGGGACCTATCAATTGACAGGCCCGAGCTCAAGCCACTGAGCCACACCAGCCAGGGCATGATTATGTTTTTTTTTAAAGCCCTTATATGCTAGTAATACAACCGAAACACAGGAGTGGGCAAAAGTAGGTTTACAGTTGTTCATATGGAAAATAAGACAATAATTAATAAATAACAATACAAGAATAAACTCTGTGCTTTCTGTACTCACAACTGTAATCCCACTTTTGCCCACCCCTGTATTAAAAGATGAAACGATCTGATGTGCAGGGTTTGCTTCAGAACAACCCAGTTTGGGGAAGGGGGTATAGATGAAACAAGATTGGCCATGAAATAATTGCTGAAGCAATGTGATGAGCTTCACTATTTTATTAGCCCTATCTTTGCAACTATTTGAAATTTTCCAGAAAAAAAAAGTCCTTGCTATAACACAAGGAGTCAGATATTCCAACACACAGAACACCATGTAGTTAAACAAAACAGACACAAAGTGCTACTCTTACCAGACCAAGCCAGGTCCAGTTACTAGGGAGTGGCCAGCCAAAAGACAACCCTGAGAAGATTCTATGAGAAGGAGCTCTATTGCAAGCCAGCAAGGACATACCAGGGGTCACTTCCCAAAGCCCTGTGTCCCCAAAAAAGGATCAAATTCATTGTTATTCGGGGAAATCATGTATAAACACTAAAGTGAGCTTCATCGTCACAGGTATAGGTGGGGATGCACAATTCCTGAAAAACAGCTCCGGCAATAAATGTTAGCTGTTAGTGATGGTAGCAGTATCTCAGTCCACAATACAACACATGGCCATATATACTGCACGGTCAAAAACAGAGGAAAATCTCCGCTCCCCCCCAGCAGGAAATTTTAGTATTATGAGGGTATAATGAGAAAAGTTCATAAGGAGGGTCCTCCAAGCTGCTTTGGCCAGTCTTGTGGTTTCAGCCAGATCACCCCTCAACTCCACACTCCCTCACCCTCCACCCCATCCGGGGCTTGCTCCTGAAAAACAGCTCCAGCAATATCAATGTCAGGGATTAGCGTAGATATGGAAGGAAGTTTAGCTAATTAAGTCTCAGTCTTTCAGTTAAAGCCTTAGCAAATTACAGGACATGGTTACACAAATCTTATAAAATCTCATGGGTTTGTTGTGGGGGAAAAAATTCAGTTCTTCTTGCCGACATAGTAAAAAATTACATATCAGCAAGTCCATTAGTATGCAAGCAACGTTTATTAGTGATATGGTCTCATAGAAGAAAAGGGCCTTGCAGAGGTGGGGGAGAAAGGCATAGGTAAAGGCAAGGCAAGGATGGCAAGGCATCAGGTCCTTTGTCCTAAAGAATTATATAGTGGGCAGGATGGGGTGAGGGAGTTACATATTGATTGGTGGGTAAAGGTGGTGCCAGCTTCCCCCAAGGGTACTGGGGGAGGGGACATGACCACCTAAACTTACACATGCGTGGGGGGTTGTTAACCCAGAATTCTGGTTTTGCTCCAAACAACATTTGTTCATCTTGTAAAACAGATAACGTGACAGGGGGCAGTTAAAGTTGAAGCAGTTACTGGAAGTTATTTATGGGGTTTTTCTTTGAGTACTATGGACTCCCTCCTAAAACACAGATAGTGACCAGAGGCAGGCAATTAACCAAAGTTGTTTCAGGGGCTTTTTCTTTGGGCACTGTGGGCCCCCTCCTCTTCCTCCTTCTAGGCCTTGGGATGAATACAGTTTCAAAGCCTTTCTTTCCCAGATGGTGGAAACGGTACACAAAGAACTTCAAGGGCTCCCCTCCTCTTGCCCTAGCATGGTGTTTCCTGTGATGTTTGGAACATCTGGCAACCTTATCAGACCAGGCTCAGGACTGCTGCATTAGTAGGTGACATATGTCTCCCTCCTTCTCCCTGCCTTGGTTTACTATCTATCCTACCTAACAGGTTTACAGGTTACTCTAAGTGAAGTTACGAATTCTAAATAAAAGTCTGTGCTAGGCTATATGTATAGGTCAGGTTACCACAGTCAAGCTCCAAGGACAGTGACTGACCAAGGGCAGGCAGGGCAAGTCAGACTCCTGCCCAGAGTCTTTAAGAAAGAGTATCACGTCCTGGCTGGCATAGCTCAGTGGATTGAGCGCAGGCTGCAAACCAAAGTGTTGCAGGTTTGATTCCCAGTCAGGGCACATGCCTGGGTTGCAGGCCATGGCCCCTAGCAACCGCACACTGATGTTTCTCTCTCTCTCTTTCTCCCTCCCTTCCCTCTCTAAAAATAAATAAATAAAATCCTTTTAAAAATCTTTAAATAAATAAAAAAGAAAGAGTATCACCTCATTAAAATAAAAAGCTTCTGCACAGCTAAAGAAAACAGGATTAAAATAAAAAGAGAACCAACTATATGGGAAAACATATTTGCCAATGATACCTCAGACAAGGGTTTAATCTCCAAAATATATAAAGAACTTACATGACTCCACTCTAAGAAGACAAGCAACCCAATTAAAAAATGGGCAAAGGACTTGAACAGACATTTCTCCAAGGAGCACATACAGAGGATCCAGAGACACATGAAAAGATTCTCGGTATCGCTAGCTATCAGAGAGATGCAAATTAAAACGACAATGACATGCCACTTCTCACCAGTCAGAATGGCCATCATAAACAAAGCAACAAACAACAAGTGTTGGAGAGGTTGTGGAGAAAAGGGAACCCTACTGCACTGTTGGTGGGATTGCAGACTGGTACAGCCACTATGGAAAACAGTATGGAATTTCCTCAAAAAACTGAAAATGGATCTGCCTTTTGGCCCGGCAATTCCACTGCTAGGATTATATCCTAAGAATCCTGAAACACCAATCCAAAAGAACCTTTGCACCCCAATGTTCATAGCAGCACAATTTACAATAGCCAAGTGCTGGAAGCAACCTAGGTGCCCATCAGTAAACGAATGGATCAAAAAACTGTGGTACATTTACACAATGGAATTCTATACAGCAGAAAGAGAGAAGGAGCTCCTACCCTTTGCAACAGCATGGATGGAACTGGAAAGCATTATGCTAAGCAAAATAAGCCATGTGGTGAAAGACAAATACCATATAATCTCACCTTTAACAGGAACCTAAACAACAAAACAAACAAACAAGCAAAATATAACCAAAGACACTGAAATAGAGGACAGGCTGACAGTGACCAAAGGAGAGAAGGGAGGGAATTTCAGGGGGAAAGGAGAAGGGTTTACAGGAATAAGTGTAAAGGACAAATGGACAAAAACTAGGTGGGTGGACATGGGAAGGAGCTGGGGAGGGCTGAGAGGGTGGGCTGGGATGGGAGTAAAAGACAGAAAACTGTACTTGAACAACAATTAAAATAAAATTTTTAAAAAATACCCTGGCTGGCATAGCTCAGTGGGTTGAGCACAGGCTGGGAACCAAAGTGTCCCAGGTTTGATTCCCAGCCAGGGTACATTCCTGCGTTGTAGGCCATAACCCCCAGCAACCGCACATTGATATTTCTCTATCTCCCTCCCTTCCCTCCCTAAAAAAAATAAATAAATAAAAATCTTAAAAAAAAATAAAGAAAGAAAGAGTATCCCAGGCAAAGGGCAGACAGGTGACACAAAGGAGTCCGATGTGGGACGGCAGAGCTTCCCTGCACTCTGAATGACTTCCTAGAGGCCATGATCCTGAAGAGCACACATTTAGAGCCAGACCACCTGCATCGGAGTTCCTGCTTCCAAGTGCCTCCAAGGAGACTTCAGGCAAACTACTGGTAATGTCCCTATGCCTCTGATCCTTTACTTATAGAACAGGGATTATAACAACACATACATCACAGGGTTGTTGTCAGGAGTCAGTGAATTACTTCATGTGTATAACACTTAGAAGGTGGTGGGTAAACTATAAATGTTAACTGTAATGGTAGCACTATCTCAGCCCACCATACCACACATTTTGAAAATGTCATCTAACTTCTATTTGTTGCTCCTCTTCTTTTTGTTAGACTGTACACTCAGAAAGCAGGAACTGTGTCTCATCTATCTCTACATCCCCAGGAGCCAGCCTAAGGTCTTGCCCATAGCAGGCACTCACCAGGCAACTCTTCTGTAAGGCAGCAGGGGAGGGACTGCCTTACTCCCCTGTGGATTGTACCCTCTATTCCTACAATTCTTTGGCTTCCTATAGCTTCCTTCCTTGTTTCCACCTCCTCCCTTGCTCTGCTTCAGAGGCATTTACTCACTAATGGTGCTTTCTGGTCCCTTCTCCAGCAGGTGTTCAATGCTTCCTTTCTCTCTCTCCCACAGCTATATTCTCCAAATGGCCTCTGCATCACTTATTCTGCAGTTAATGAAGAGTGAAGGGCAGTTGAATGTCTAGACCATTGGCCTCATATCTATTTATGAGAAGTAGAGTCCTCTGAAAAAGAGAAAAGCAGCCCTGGCTGGCGTAGCTCAGTGGATTGAGCACGGGCTGGGAACCAAAGTGTCCCAGGTTCGATTCCCAGCCAGGGTACAGTCCTGGGTTGCAGGCCATAACCCCCAGCAACCACACATTGATGTTTCTCTCTCTCTCTCTCTCCCCTCTCCCTTCCCTCCTTAAAAATAAATAAATAAAATCTTGAAAAAAAATCTTTAAAAAAAAAAAAGAGAAAAGCAGGTGGGATGGTAGTCAGAAAATACAGCCTCATCTTTGAAGAAACCCTGTAGACGTTTGTATAGTCAACAAACATCTCACTGGGTTTTGAGAGGTTCAGAAACTACTGCGGAGGACAGAAAGGCATGACAGGCAGGAAGCCCAGCTTTTGTGTTGATCTTTGCTTTGCAAATTTCAGGATTTCTTTTCCCACACTAAGAAACATCCTCATTTTCCCCCAAGGGCAGAGAGAAGAGAGAGAGAGGAACTCAGTGAGGAAGAAAATATAAAGATCCAGAGACTAAGAACCAAGAAGCTACAAAACCACAGATGGCTGCAGACTCTAAAGTGAGGTAAAGAAGGTCAGATGCTGATCTCTCTCAATCACAACTCTCTGTACAAAGTGCCCTCTGCCCTGAGCCCTGATATGGAGCAGAACATGACCCTTGTCTCCCCAAGTGCGGGAATTGCTGGTAGAACATTAATTAGCTACCCAGGAGCAGAAGGAAATGGAGCCCTCTGAAGTACCTCTCCCTACCTACCTTCCCAAGTTTCTTCTATGAGGAGGACAATTCAAGGCTATATTCCCAGCCCTAGGATTTGATGGTTCTTTGGTTCTTTTCGGGGGGGGGGGGTACCAAATCAGTGAGGGGATCACAAAGCAGAAATGGGACATGGGCAAGAATGCACTAAAAAGATAGTTTAAGCATGCTTCACTTAAGGTCAAATTCTTGTGAAACACACCAATCTCTCTCCACTGCTGTCTGGGCTCCTTACTTGGAACCCTATCTGAACTCGAACTAGAGCGAGAAAGAAAAAGAGGAACTGGGAACAGGAAGACAAAGCAATACAGAGTGAGGGTCTCCCTGAAATATTAAGTGTGATGATAAGGAAGTAAAACTGGTTTTATATGACTCAAGCTGGTTTTTGAGAACTTTACATGATTAGTGGCCAAAATATTTTAATTAATGACAGGACTTTTGGAATATATGTATAGCCACCCAGGCCAACCACTTTTAAGGTGCCCCTATTTATCTGAATATGATATACCTATAAAAGAAATCCTATAATTCACATGAGTCTTATATTTTTGTTGACTTAACTTACATAAGAACTAGGAACAGTTTGATATGACCAGGAGTTTGAGGAGACAGGGAACAGCAAGGAACAAAACAGTATATATGGTAGCAAAAATATGTGGAGAAGAAGAAAGAAGAACCAAAGAGAGAAGTAATACAAAAGAAACAATAAATTCTTACTATAAATCAGAGATGGAAGTAGTGATTTAAGTATGGCTAAACTTAGCTAACAGGCCATCTCCCCCAACTAAAAGACTTTCCTGGGTAACTCTGACAGCCGGGCCCTTTGGTCCAGGGGTGGGACAAAGATAGGTGGAAACAGGCAGAAACAGACACTAAATTCTCCCACTTCCACTTAAACCCAACAAGGGCTTTATCACCTACACAGGAGAATTAGACTTTGCACATTTGTTGGCTACTTTCTATTATGGAGAAATTTGATTAATGTCAATTCTTCAAAGGCAGTTGTAAAACTTGCCCATCACTAATGAAAGAGCAAGAGTTATTAGTGCTTTGTGTGTTTGTGAGTTTTTCCCCTAAAGAAGCCTCTGTTGTTAGGAATCCTAAGGCTTCTCTATGACCCAGCAGTTCCACTCCCAGGGGGCGGGGGGCACGGCGTGCAGTGTGTATGTATCCAAGAGAAATGAAAACATATGTCCACACAAGAACTTGTTCACAAATGTTGTTAAGAAGCATTCTTTGTAATAGCCAAAAAGTAAAAACAACCAACGGGCCATCAACTGATGAATGAATAAACAAACTGAGTGTACAGTGGAATATTATCTGTCAATAAAAAGAAGTACTGATACATGATACAACATGGATGAATCTTGAAAACATTTTGCTAAGTGAAAGAAGCCAGACACAAAGACCACATATTATATGATTCCATTTTTATGAAATATCCAGAAGAGGAAAATTCAGAATAACAAGCCAATGAGTGGTTTCCGGGAGATGGAGGGGGGAAATGTGGAGGAGGGATGGGAATGAGGAGTGATTGCTAATGGGTATAAAGTTTCTTGTTGGGATGATGAAAATGTCTTCAAATTATTTGTGGTGTTGGATGCATAATTCTGTAAAAACACTAAAAACCATTGAACCATATACTTTAAGCAGATAAAGTGAATGGTATATGAATTATATTTCAACAAAACTATTATTAAAAAGAAAAAATCTTAAGGCCTGAATAAGGCTTTGTCAGCTGACTGGAGTTTAGATTTAGCTATTCTACCCCATAAGCTACTCTACTCTATGTTCTACCCCATAAGCTACCCCATTACGACCCATACTCAGTTTGTAAAACTGCAAAAATCTGAAATTTTGCTTTAATTTTTTAAAGTGGCATCGAGGCCTCAAACCTCATTTCTTCTTTCTCCCTACCAGCTCTGTACCACTTGCTCAACTGGTTTAATGAGAAACATGTTCAAAGTAACTATGGTGAACCATTCACTGATGTCACAAATATTTACTGAACTTCTATTATGTGACAGGTCCTTTTCTAAGCCTCAGGAATGCAACAGTGAGACTTGGAGTCCCTGCCTACAAGATGTTTACAGAACCTTCTCCAGGCTGTCTCCAGGGAACATGGTAAGTGCTGCAAAAGGGGCACGTGATGGGTACTTCAGGAGCATGATCTGGAGTTGGTGTGTTAGTGAGATCACAGCAGAAGTACTGTATTAACCAAGGCCTGAAAGATAACTGAAATTTATAGGAAAATAAGAGGCATGACAGGAGTGTTCTAGGCAAACAGGTTAAGTAGAAGGGTCCAGATGTAATTGAAAGCAGGGGCATTTAAAGAACTATAGTAGTTTTCTGCCCTGGCTGGGTAGCTCAACTGGTTAGAGTGTCATCTCAATACACCAAGGCCGTGAGTTCAAGCCCTGATCAGGGCATATACAAGAATCAACCAGTGAATGCATAAATAAGTGGAAAAACAAATCGATGTCTCTCTCTCTCTCCCTCCCCCTCTCTAAAAATCAATAAAAGAAAGAAAGGAAGGAACAGAGAGAGGGAGGAAGAGAGGGAGGGAAAGCAAGAGGGAGGAAGGAAAACATAGGACAGAACCCTGGAGACCACTTACATTTGTGGAATGGACAGACCAGAGGTGGCAAGGAAAAGTGAAAAGGAATGGCCAGACTGGTGGGAAGCCAAC
Organism: Phyllostomus discolor; assembly: GCF_004126475.2. Taxonomy (NCBI): domain Eukaryota; kingdom Metazoa; phylum Chordata; class Mammalia; order Chiroptera; family Phyllostomidae; genus Phyllostomus; species Phyllostomus discolor. The sequence goes on from NC_040914.2 coordinate 8,887,397, forward strand.
AGAGTGAGGGCATTACGGCAGTCCCAGAGTGAAGCAGAGGTCATCAGCGGCAAGTGCTCTGACATCAGGTAAAACAAGGGCGAGAAGGGTTTATTTGTATTTGAAGACAACTTCACCATTGGAGACCTTGGTTAAAGTAGTTAAGGTTGCATGATGGGGGGTGGGAGTGGGGTAGTTCAGTCAACTCCATGATGCTGAGGAATAGATGGGAGGGATGCTGGTTAAAAACAACTCTTTTATGAAGTTTGTCTATCAAAGGAAGAGAGTGATAGAGTGGAAGCCAACAACACAAATATGGTTCTAAAAGGGACTTTTTAAAAATACAAGCAAGAGCTAAATATATTTAAATACTAAAACAGATGCAGAGAGTTTGCAGTTCTGTATGATAGCCATGGTCTCCCCTCCTTCTCACAGGAAACCTGTCAGGGAAGATCTTACAATATGCTAGGTGCTAAGTATTTTAAGCCAGAGCAGCTTCCCTGCAGACTTGACTTACCAACTGACATCTTCTCAAACAGGATGCCTCCAATATTGCCATTAGAATCTGTTCTTCTTCCAGTTCTTGTCTCTATGGCCACATGTAATATAAAACTACTGATTTTCTCATCATCTTTAAAGCAGTCTATATTCTTCTAAAATGGGCCTTTCAACACCATAAGTATTTGCTAACTTATAAAGCTCTAATGAAGACAGGCAAAACCCTGACTTTGTCCTTTTTCTCTTCTTGTACAAGCAGAGAATCTTCATTGCTACTTCATAAGAATGCTTATTTGTTACTGGTTTTTAAAGGAACTATGGTTTCAGATATGGAAAAGGGAAGAACCTGTCAAAACAGTAAGTGCACAGGAAGTGGTGATCCTAAGACAGAAAGTCTATCCTGCCTGGCCACTGTGCGATTACTCGGAAGATTCCTCAACTCTGCCTAAAATTTTCACTCCACTTTATTGAACTACCCGATAGTTCATCTGATTCATTGAGCAAATAATTCTGAGAAGGTTAGACAGCTTTCAACTATGTGTCAATCACTTGAGTAGTCAGACTGCTTTTCCCCCACCACCTACCTCCAACCTACCACACTGAGTTGGAAACTTTGATGGGGTAGGGTTGGAAACAGGACTCAAAAGCAAGGCAAACTTGGGGCTTAAGTGAGGAATAGGCTGGGCCTAGCTCAGGTACTACAGTGGAAGACTAATGGAAGCATCAAAGTCCTATGTGCCTGAAATCTTAGAAAGAGAAGAAAAATTCCAGTGAAAAGGCTTCAGGAAATGAAAAGGTATCAAAGGTAAGTATCATTTTTAAAAAGATTTTATTTACTTTTAGAGACAGGGGAAGGGAGGGAGAAAGAGAGGAAAAGGAACATCAATGTGTGGTTGCCTCTCACACACCCCTACCAGGGACCCAGCCTGCAATCCAGGGGTGTGCCCTGACTGGGAATCAAACCAGCAACCCTTTGGTTCACAGGCCAGCACTCAATCCACTAAGCTACACCAGCCAGGGCAGCATCATTTTTAAAGTGTGCCTCTATAGGAGACCGTTCTGCATGGCATGGGCCCAGCTCCCACTCGGAGATGCACAGGACCCATGCCCATGGATAGGTTCTCCCATGCGGAATCAGGCCTGCAATGAGCCTAGGCTGCTTTGAGTCTTGCTTTTTGCTAAAAACTCTCTCACTCTGATTTATAGCAAATATTTACTGCAAAGTAACTTCCTAAAATCCATGCTAAACCTTCTAAAGAGGATGAGTGTAACCAGTCCAACCACTTTTGCCTTTTCACTTGCAAATATACCTGTTCTGTGATGTGATTAGTGGCATTGGCTCCTTTGTTTTCTGTAAAAGGTAACCACCTAAAGTGAACCTGTGCATAGTAAATGAGGACCATCATGTAATGGCCAGGGAAACCCAATAAAGGTCTGTCATGGCAGAGGCCACCGCTTTTGCTCCCCCTGAGAGAAAAGCCATGCTGTCCCTTTTCCTCCACCGGACTCTGTAGTCCGTTTGAATGTCTCATTTCATCCATAATGACTTGGACACTGCGGGCCGGTGTCTGCATCATGCCTCATGTTTATACAGTGCCGGGAGGTAGATAAAACTCTTTTTCTCTAGAACATTTCTAAAATCTAGCACATACATCAGGATTCTCCAAAGAAACACAACCAATAGGGTGGTATATACCGAGAAAGAGAGAGAATAGATAGGTAAATAGAAAGACAGGTAGATAGACAAATAGAAGGAATTGGTTCACAGGAGGACAGAAGCTGACAAATCCCAAGACATGCAGGGTAAGTCAGCAAACCAGAGACCCAAGACAGCCACAGTGTATTTCCAGTCAAAAGGCCAGCAGGCTAAAGAGGAGCCAGTATTTTAGGCCAAGTCTAAAGGCAGGAAAAGCTGATGTCCCAGCTCAGAAGCAGTCAGGAAGAACTATCTTTTATTCAGAGGAGAGTCAACCTTTTCATTTTATTCAATGAAATGACTGGATGAGTCTACCCACATTAGGGAGGGTGGTCTGCTTTACTCAGTCACCAATTTAAATGTTGATCTCATCCAAAAACACCCTCACAAAAACACCCAGCATAATATTTAACCAAATATCTGGGCACCCATGGCCCATCAGGTTGACACAAAATGAACCATCATACTAAATTAGTAATACAGCTCAGTCACATCTTTCATTCAGCATTTACAAGGCCCTGTTCTAAAGAATAGAACAAAAAGACAAATCAGAAAAACATGGTGAGTCATCGAACATAACTGTAGTTTGAAGTGTATGAGGAGAAACAAAAGCCATTTGTATAATGGCAATGGTAAAAGAAACCCAGAGCTTCCCAATCTCCCCCATAAGACTTTCTAAGAATTGTCTTTGGTGCAGAATCCTTTTGAAATTGTTTCAGTTCAACTACTAAATATTTCTGAGAAGAAAGTTACTTCCTATTCTGCTACCTTCCCATCTCCTAGAGTTTCTTTCTTTCTCAGGGCTTCAATATGCCCAATTAGTCCTGTTAGGTTATAGATTTAAAAGATTTCTAAAGGGGAATCAGCATCTAATCAACATTTACAGCATATTTTGTGAAACATATTTCAAGTCCAAACAATGAGTTTCACATTCACGAAACAAATATCTATCATCACCCACCATGAATGAATGAATGAATGGTATTGAACATTTCTTGGAATCCATGTATGGACACATGGAAAAGTATTCCATTTAATAACTATTTACTGGGTACTTATAATGCATGTAGATGTAGTCAGGTACTATAGTGGAGGACTAATGGAAGCATCAAAATCCTATGTGCCTCAAATCTTGGACAAGGGAGAAGAGTTCAGAGGAAGAGGCTTTAGGAAATGAAAAGGCAAATAACTTGCCAGATAGTCTAAAATTCAGGGGGAAAAAAACCACACAGTTTCTATCCTTAAGCTGCTTTCAGGGGAGCATGACAAATTAAATACATGCTCAGATAAAGAACAAGGCATAATGACAATACAACAGGCACTATTAGCTAGAACATGGCCACAGCCACCACCGCCTGCTTCTAGACTTGCTTCTTATGCAGGCTAGGTAAGGGTGAATCTTTACTACTTAGTTCACCTAATTTTTCAGTGGGAACTAACAAAAAAATAAGAAAAGAAAAAAGTCTAAAAATTTTTTTTAAAAAACAAATTTTCAGCCAAGGAGAAACTGAATCCTAACCAGAGAACTCTCATTGATACCACATGCCTAAGTCTGAACGCTCTTGAATAACAGGTCCAGGTCCTCAGGGTCCTAACCCGCTCCCCAAGGTTCCATCTTCCCAAGGCCTTTGTCATGTCCACTGTTGGCCAAAAAAATAGAAAACAGCTTCCTTTCCCATTTTAAAATTGCTTAACTTATATAATGCCAATAGTAGTACAGATAATTCTAACAAGTTTTGAGGAGACAATTTGGCAATATTTAATAAGAGCCTAAGTAAGTCCTTTGACTGAATTATCTATTCACTTTCAGAAATATAGCTCAGGGAAATAACTAGAGATGCAAAACAAACCTAATGCAAAAAAAGATATTCATCATAGTAATATTGAAAAGAGAAAAAGATTAGAAATAACCCAGATGCCTAACAATAGAAAAATTACTAAGTTATGAATCATCCATTAACATAATGTTAGCCATTTTTTTAAAGATGATAAAAACATATTTTATTTAGTACTATTGCAATAAGGGAGAGAGGCTTCTATAAAACCAAGCTCAACTCCCAATACAGCAAAGACAGCTGGGGATTAACAGCAGCCAAGCAGATTAAGAGGGTCAGTGGATAGAAAATCACCAGAAGCAGACAGCAAGTTTGGGGGATCCTTGCTTAACTGATCTGACAGTATTCTTGTTATAGGTATATCTGATCTTGTTTGATCAGATATTAAGAATGGGGATTCTACCTAAACTGATTGAGCACAATTCTTGCTAAAACTGGACTCTACAAACCAAGAATGGGGCCCAGGGACCAGGCCCAGCAGAAAAGAGGGCTCAGAAAAACCTGTCTAAAGTTTGGTCAAGGGTAAAATTTTTGTCACAGCAATAGAAACAGGCAGAGGAAACCAGCAGTTATTTTTGGAAAACCAAATATTACACTCTAAGCCACCATATTGATCTGCACCACAAGGCACATACTTCCCCAAGTTCCAGCAGCAGAACTGGCTGAATCTACCAACTCCGGCCACAATTTTAATTAGAGATTTTGTCCACATTCTATACAGTGATTGTTCTGAAGCCCTTAGCACCTGATGCTGAGCCAAGGGAGTGGGTACAGTAACCACTATTCATGGAGTACATTAGCCATTTTTAAAGGTTTTTTTAAAGTTTAATAACATGAGAAAATTCATAAGTGAAAAAAATCAGTATACAAAGTGATATACATAGTATGATCTCAGTAAGTACAAAAATGGTAAAAGAAAAAAAGTCTAAATATACCTATAATTCCAGGTGTGTGCAATGAGAGGAATCTTTTCCTCTACTTGACAAAACTTCTATAATAAGCATGTATTGTTTTAACACTCAGCAAAAAAAAAAAAATTTTCTTAAATATATGCCCTCTTGTGGACCTCATGTTAGTAGAGTACCTATGCATACTGGGCACGTAATAAACATGTGCTGAGTTCATTCACTAATGGAAGAAGCGAGCTCTTATTTTTTTTTGTCTGAGGAACATGAAGCAGAGGAAAGTTAACTGCACTTAGAATGAGGAGGCCTAGATCTGAGAGACTGTGCAAGACCACAGCCCTTCCTCAACCACAAAACAGAGGGAGCACCTGCCTGACCTCCCTCAGGAGACTCTGGTGGGAAGCAAATGAGACAATGCCTGTGAAATTATTTTGTAAATTGAAAAACTCTACACAACATCTAAAGACAAACACTAAGGAACTACTGTTATTTTTTCCCTTCACGGTTTATTGCAGAACAGGAACCATATAAACCGGAAGCCCACTGGAAATCACCCCTTCCCCAGAACAGTTTACCAAATCCCCCACTTCTCCAGGTGCCCAAGAGTGGGTGTCTCCTGGGGCAGTATCTTACAGAACTCAAGTTGTTATAGAGTTACAGTGTCAAAGTATTTAACACATACAGTAAAGACCTTCCCCATGTACACCTGGAGTCTCTTATAAGAAGCAATTAGAAGTTCCAGGTCTGACATTACACTGGCTTCCTAAGTAATATTTCTACCTCATTTCTCCTTCCAACCATTTCTGTGCTTTATCATCAAAATACTCTCCCTGTATCACAGAATCACAGACTCTATAGCTAGAGAAATACTTTTCAATCACATGGTCCAAACTCCTTAAGAGCTAAGGAATCTAAAGCATCTAAAGCCCAGTCGTGTTAAAAATTAAGTGACCAAATCAAGGTCAGAATATTGATGTCATTTCCATCCTCAAAAACCTTCAGATAAATTCCAAACTCCTTAGCATGACTTTCAAAGCCCTTCACAACCTGGCTCCAACCTACGATTGAATCTCGTCTCACTCTAGTCTCCCCCACAAACCCTTGGTTCTAGTCCAACTGGTTTCTTCTCCATCTGATGGACTTCGGCTTCTTGGCCTCATCTCAGATGTTCTCCTGGAGCGTCCCTCACCTTCCTCACCCAACTTCACACATTTGCAAGGTTCACTTGTTGGGAAAGCCTTCTCTGGCCAGCTTGGCCCAGAGGGCAGCTCTCCTGCCTCTGGGCTCCCAAAGCTCTCACTGTCCATTACACTTGTGTATACCATTTGCAGTCCTGACATTGTGATTAGTATGTTTACCTGTCTTATTACCTCTCCCCCACCTAGATTATAAATAAAGATGAGGAGTTGTCTTTTATGTTTGTCTACAATCCCCAGCTGTACCTATCCACGACTGTGTGGTATGTAAGTTGCTATTCTAAGTTATTTCATTTGATCCTCACAATTTTCTCACAAATGAGAAAACAGAGGCTCACACAACTAGAAAGTGGCAGAGCCATGATGGGAATCCAGTTCCCGCAGCCTCCAAAAGCCTCAGCCATAAACTGTGCTGCCTCTAACCTGGCCAGCCTCTCACGTGGGGCAAGTGTGCTGGAACTGCTCAGTGCTGCCCCAGCTGTCACCAGGGCAAGGTGGAGAGCCAAGGCACACATGACAAAGAAGCAGAAGCAAGCTTGCTGCTCCCCTCCTCTGAGGCCCCAAGTGGGTTCCCGAGTCCCTGCGAAGTCTCCTTGGCTTCCTGGCATTAACCCCTCACCCTGTGCCAACTTAGGCAGAAACCCCACTCTGTCCCACAGGCAGCTTATCTGGGAGCCCTGACCAAATGGGTAAGACACCAGGAAATGAAAAGCCACACTCCTCTGAAGCTGAGCCAGAAAAGTGATTCTTAAGAAACTATCTGGCTCGCCGGAAGGGAGCTCCTCCCTATGGCCACCCCAGATCAGCTCCTCTGTGTTTCCCTCCAGGCTTGTCAGGCAACTTTGGGACCAGAGACAAGGCCCTTGCCAACGAGCCCTGTCCAACTGAGCTAGGGTGGCAGCAAACCCCAGGTCAGCAGGAGGGCCGCTATCTGCCCTGCTTGCCTGGCCCAGGGCCACGTCTTCCTCATGCTCACAGGAGCTCTGTAAGCAGGCTTCTCAGCTCTGGTGGTAACAGCTACCATTGATAGAGTGCCTACTGTGTGCCAAGCACTGTACCAGTGCTTTAAATGTTTGTCTCAATTAATCCTTGTTAATATTCTGTGAACTTTATGGACTAGTGCAGTAGATGAGGACACAGGCTCTGGGGTCAGACTGTCCAAGTTCAGAATCCCAGCTCCACCACTTGGAGTACATTAACTTGAACCTGCTACTTAACTTCTCTGTGTCTCAATTTCCTCATCTGAAAAATGACCACTGCACTATACTTAATTCCTAGAAAAGTTATGACGATTAACTGAATTAATAAGTGTAAAGTGTTCAATATACGTTAGCTAAACAATTATGTGGGCATTATCTCTATCTTACAGATGTAGCAACTGAATCTTAGAGAGCTTAAGTCACTTGCCAAAGTCACACAATTAACAAAGGACAAAGAGTGGATTTAAATCCAGGTCTGGACACCTGACACATCCCGGTGCTTGAAGCCTCACTCTGTTTTCTATCTTTCTGTATCTCTATCTCTACCTCTATCTCTGTTTATCTCTACCTTTATCTCTATCTTTCTCTGCTGTACTTAGGGAGCAACTGGGCTGGTGAAAGAACTACAATAGGACCCAGTGTAAAATAAAGTTCCCTGGAGAAGTAGAAGTCTACAGAGCCCAAAGCCAACTCTGAGAAGGTAGGGGGTCTGGAAAAGTTTCACTCACCCTACCTACAGTAATTTTACACAAGTGACATCAGGCTAAAATTAATATCAAAGACAGTATTGAAAAAGAAAAGTCACCAAAAAGGCATCACAGAGCCTTAGCAGAGTGGGTTTTCAACAGAGAGGGGAGGTCCCACCTGAGTATGGTAGAGGGATGCTAGGTTAGTACAGAAGCCTCAGAAAAATGATTGGCACCAGTTAGTCTGAGTATTTTTTGCATCTTTTCCCCTACCTGACCCTTAGCTATTGCCCAACCTCCTGTCTGGTGTGAAGTGTCGTTCCCTAGAGACAATTCCACAAGGCCTCAAATCACCCTGCCTTCTCACGGCTAACTTCCTTAAGAGTAGCTAACAAGTTCTGTTTCCACACCCCAAGCAACATACACTTGTTCTCCATCTCTGGGAATGCTTGAGGGCGTGCTCCCGGTGAGGGTGAAGGGCTGAGAGAACAGCTGGGCGACCATCGGAGTTGCCTTCCCCACCACATCACCTATCACAGCATTTCCTAGGGAGCCCAGTTTCCTGCTTCCTGCTCACCGTGCTCCTGAAAAGGAGGGTCAGAAAGTGCACAGGGCTGGACTCCTGCCCCACTCTCCTTCATCAGCCAGTCCAGCACCTGACCTCACCTGTCTGGTTCTGAGAGTCCCCAAAGGGTTACCACTGAGACAGAGTTGGGTACAGAGAGAACCAGGCCCTGAAAGCCTTGCTCAAGAATTGCACTTATCTTTGAAAATCAGCACCTGGCAGTTGGTAAGTGTCAGTATCAGTGAAATTAAATTGTTTTTAAAGGTCAGAATGCCCAAATATTGGTTAGAAACAAGCCATAAGTCTGCCCTGTTTCCTGCTTGTCAGCTTGTCTCTAATCTTCCCAGAACAGGCTGCTGCCTGGGCCACAGCAGCTCCCAGATCCCCCGGGTCCTGCTCACCAAGGGTGGAGACGGCTAAATGCTCCACATCTAGTTCCAGAGACCTGAGCCCAGCCTGCTTCACCCTCCACCTCCCCATACCCCGGCACATTACACACCCGAGAACAAAACAAGGTGAATTTCACACCAGATTAAGGAAATTTCTATCACCTTTCTAATCAGCCCTCTGACAACACAACTTACTGGTACACTGCATAAAAAGCAGAAACAGAGAGAGAGCAAACCTAGCCCCTGAATCGCTTCCTCTCAGCAGCAACTGTGGTTGACCCCACACTTGGACTCACATGCACACACCCAACACATGTAATGCACTCATGCTCATAGAACCCACCCTAAACTCTTAAGTGACAGAGCCGTGCAAGACATGAAGACACCACACAGGTTCACATATGTGTTACGGTGGCCCCAGACCATATTAAGAACAGAACCCCACCTTGCCCTTCACCACACATGCATGCTAGGAGCATGTGCATGTGTCTCTCTGCACATGTGTGTTGTGTCAGGTTTTATGCAGAAAGAGGAAAACATGACGCAAAGACCCCAATATCTGTGGAAACAATTTCCTGCTATTTGTTTCAGGGAACCACAGGCAGGAAACAGCCAGGAAAGTTATCAAAACAATGACAGCCTACTCCGGAAACTGAATGTGATGCTCAGGGAAGGTTGTGGAGGAGGGAGAGGAACAAGAAGTCATGTGACACCCAAGCAGGGGAAGTCTGTGCCAGGGCAGGGAGCCTACCCAGCGGGCCCTGTTCCCCAGGGCCACGGGGCCTCCGGCTCAGAGACTCTCCTCACCACACCCACAGGAGGCACCTTCAGGCCACTGAAACACACAGCTGTGCAAAAGAGACACAAAGAGAACTCAAAACCTGCTCGTTTGGAGGAAGACACAAAAGGCCAAAAAAAAAAAAAGGCAGCATACCAGGCTCTGCCACACCTGCCGCTGCCTCCACCTCCCTGCTACTAATCCTAGAATGAGAACTCAAGAGCAAAACAGAACACAACACATGATTTTACCCAAATCCAACAATTTACCGATAAGAAAACTTGTCCAGAGTGGGCGAGTGACTTCCTCATGGTAACAGAGGAAACCAGTCACTTAGCTGACACAGAACCAGATCCCCTCACCTCCAGCCCGGGGCCCTCACCCACGTCTGGATCTCCCAGAGACCACAGTGTGTGAACAAACCTCCAAAATGAACTGTATAAAACTCCCATTGTCCTTACTCAGGGTAGGGGGTATAACAGGATCAGCCCTTCAAACTTGCCAGTAAATGAAAGATTCCTGTGTCGGCACAACAGACCACTGCTGTGGGTGGCGGGATTCCCACTACGATTCCCAGGCTGCAACCCCCATCCCCACCGTTGCTCTCAGCCTGTCCCCTCTCTTAAACAGACGGAGGTGTAGCAGCTGAACCTCATGGAAAGCTCCATCTCCACGTGAGGGTGTGGCTGGGCCTACGAGGAACCACAGAACAACCCGCCAGCTGGTAAGCCACCCTGGGGTCAGGCAGAGAAGTGAAACCTGCCCCTGGGGAGGAGTGGGCAGGAAGAGGGTATAAGAGGAAAGAAGCAAATGAAGGACAAAAAAGACAATGTGCATAAAAAATACTGACTTAAAACACCTTCTCCAGCATAAACGTCAGCATGACCTCATCCATTCTCAGAACGAAATGCACCCCTCCAACAGGCCAGAGAAAGAAAGAAAGCACAGACCACATTGTCAGTTTCACAGAGGGACAAGACCCAAACTCTGGGCCACTAGAGAAACTAAGATTCTGTTGCCTTCCAGAACCCTGACATTCAGCCCTCACTCAGGAAGATGCAAATATCAGCATTTGAGAAACTCTACTTTCTGTTGGTCCGAGGTGAGACCTACGGGTCTCAGTTCGTAACAGACATCCCGGAGCAGTCAGCCTTATCATCTCCCCACTGGACAGCTCGGGGTTAAAGGCACACGTGATGAACTCCTCCAGGCAGCCTGGCTTTGAACTCTGTCTCCAGCACAAGAGCTGCAATGGCTGGGGCGCACAACTACACCTTAATCCCATCATCTGTAAAATGGGGCCAAGAAAAGTACCCACCTCATGTGTTGCTGTGAGGGTCAAATGAGGTAATCTAGTTAAAGTGTTTACCACACTGCCTGGCAGGTGGCAAGCATACAATACTTGTGGGCTCTCAGTTGTTCTCTTAGCACACAATTAGTTGTACTAGTTGTCAGTTGTACCATAATTAGTAAGCATACCATATTTGTTGGCTCTTAGTACCTTTTTTTAAGATTTTATTTATTTGTTTATTTTTAGAGAGGGGAATGGAGGGAGATAGAGAGGGAGAGAAACATCAATGTGCGGTTGCCTCTTGAGCACCCCCTACTGGGGACCCAGCCTGCAACTCAGGCATGAGTCCCGACTGGGAATCAAACCAGCGACCCTTTGGTTCACAGGCCAGCGTTCAATCCACTGAGCCACACCAGCCAGGGCTTACATGCAATGTGTTACACAACTCATTACTCCCAAGAAATTGACATGTAATGCAATTTTTAAGCTACTGGGAGCCTCCCCAGGAAATTTCCTGACCTAGTAACCTAGCTATGAGCTTAATCCTTCTAAATTACTTCTTCCCCTTTGCCTTCCTCATTCACCCCTACCCCACACCGTGTTCTCAACAAAACTTTATATTTACATTGTGCTTTTATGTTTCACAATGAATGTTAAAGTGTTGTGTAGTACGTTTTTGGTTGCCTGCTCTTCTCTATTATCTTTCTCCAGAAGTCTTCCTTTCTTTCTCCCCTTTCCATGTCTCCCCTTGCGGATTCACAGCCCCCATTTTCCAAAAAACTAATGAGTAGTTAATATGTGATCCCCGCCCAGGCTAAGGATACCTGTCTGGCCAAAACCCTGAGGAGCCACTCTGATCAACAGAGGAAAGATTGGGGAAGAGTAGAACTCGGCCTGCACCCTGTGACAAGGAGAGGAGACCAGGCCGAGCAGAGTGCACAAACCGGCGCTGGGCTCGCACCCTCTTCCCCACCTCGGGCCCCCACCGTGCCCTCACTCCAGCCCAGCCTCCTTCTAGAGCAGGGGTGTCAAACTCATTTTCACCAGGGGCCACATCAGCTTCATGGTTGCCTTCAAAGGGCCAAATGTAATTTTAGGACTGTATAAATGTAACGGCCCCTTAACTAGGATCAAGGAGCTCAGTGGCGCTGCCGGGTAGAAACAAGGTGGAGGGCCGGATTGGGCCTGTGGGCCTTGTGTTTGCCACCTGTGTTCTAGAGCTTCTTTCCACTGCCCACACAGCACTTACACCTGCCTCCACCACAGGCATCCTATCTAAACACCCAAAACTGAGCTTAGCATCTGAGGGTGGATCCTCAGGCCCTTGAAGGGATGAAGCAAGTTCCAGTGAGGAAGAGGAAAGAAAATGCACAGCCAGGGTGTTCAAGCTGCAGGGCTTGAGTTTATCTAGTCAAATCTCCTCATTTTGCAGCACGTAAGGTTAAGGCCTATTGAACAAATCTATTAATCCAAGGTCAGAGCTTAGTCACCAGCACCAGGACCCAGGTCCCCTGGCCCACAACCCTGCTTTTTTCTGCTAATAGGCGTAGAAGACTCCTAAGCTAAACAGGATTCCCACAACTTTCCCCCTTCCCTGGACACAGCTCAGGACCCCCTACCCTAACCCACAAGCCTGCAGATTCCAAGGTGACCTGGAAGGAACAGAACAGGAAGTCGTGAGCTTTGGCACCAGTTCAGGGTGGAACTCTTGGGGCCAAACACAACGGCCTTTGACTATAGGAAAGAATAGGCCCATTGTCTTGGTGGGTGGAACCCAACCAATAGCAGGAGCGAGGAAACCAGTTTTGTGGCCCTAAAATATCAGGGTGGAGAGAGGGAAGGGAGAAAGGAACATACTTTAAGAAAACATAGGCATTTACAACCGTCCTTACTCAGGCCTGGGATTTGTTTGTTGTTTTGCTGTGTTTCCCTCACACAGCACCTCTGTAGAGCCTTTGAGTGCCCCAGGATCTAGCAAGGCCAGGAAAAGGTGTGACTCCCTAGAGGGTGGAGCAAACAGGAGACTTAGATGGCTCCACTCTGAAACTGTCAGTAGAAGAAGGAGACACTCCTCCATTCCCTAACTGGTGAAAGAAAAAACAAAAAAACTCAGAGCTACACATCCACCTCTCAACAAAGGAAACAAACCCTCCTACAAAATAGAGGGGATTGTGTTTGGGGACTGGGGCCTTGCCCACCTCAGTACTGCAAGAAACAGGGAGGGAAAACACAGAAAAGGCTGTGCCTTCAACAACAAATATTCCACTAGCACATTCTCCCCAGCTGTGAAGCCTAAAGTTGATTCCAAATTGCCGTAAAGTCTCAGTTTGCCCCATAAAAGATCTCTAACCATATTCCTTAATACCTAGAGACTCGTTCCTTTGGATTTGATCCGCTAAAGTAATGGACCATTTTAAATGAAGGACAGAGTCCCACACTTAGCCTCAGGACAAAGCCTGTCGTTTCTCCTTTCCTGCTCTTGCACAAACTTCCCTCTACCTGTCACATCCTTCCTGCCCGTGCCCTTGGCAAACAAATGGCATGCTCCCCAGAGATCCTGAAGGCGTTTCCACAGGCAACAAAATGGTTCCCTCATCTGGGCTCCCACAGCACATTGAACATACCTCTACTTACACCACCATGATGTAATGATGTGCAATTTTTAATCTTTAAAAATTGAGATACAATGCCTTGGCCAGGTGACTCAGTTGGTTGGAGGTCCTGTACACCAAAACATTGCGGGTTCAATCCCCAGTCAAGGCACATAACTTGGCCGTGTGTTTGATCCCCCCCTAGCCAGGGCACACACAGGAGGCACATCGATGTTTTTTTTTCTCTCTCAAAAAAATCTACAAACATTCCTGGTGAGTGTGGCTCAGTGGATTGAACACCTGCTTGTGAACCAAGGGGTCGCTGGTTCAATTTCCAGTCAAGGGCACATGCCTGGGTTGCAGGCCAGGTCTCCAGTAGGGGGCACAGGAGAGGCAACCACATATTGTTTCTCTCCTCTTTCTCCCTCCCTTTCCCTCTCTAAAAATAAATAAAATCTTTTAAAAAATAAGAAATCTATAAACATATCCTCAGTTGAGGCTTTTTTAAATTGAGATAAAATATAAAAAAGACAACAACTATCACCAGATTCCATTTCCCACCCATAATCTAGACTGAATCATTGTTTAACATTTGAGTACATTTCCTTCCGTCTCTTCTTCTGGGTGATGGGCTATAACTTCTGGAATGCAAAGATTATATACTTTCTCCCCATTTCTTATAGATCTGGAGGTCAGAAGTCCAAAATGGGGCCTCACTGGGCCCACATCAAGGTGTCAGCAGGACAGCACTCCTCTGGATGTTCAGGGCAAATCCCACTTCCTTACCTGATCAAGCTTCTAGGGGTGGCCCACATTCCTTGGTTCATGGCCCCTTCCATCTTCAAAGCCAGCATCGGCAGGTGGCGTCCTTCTTAGGCTGTACCATTCCAACACCGACTCTCCTGCCTCTACCCTTATGATTACATTGAGCCCACCCAGGTAATCCGGGACACTCTTACTGTAGAAGGGTGCAGCCCGAGGGTCCCCAAAAGAAGGATATGTAATGGGGTTCAGAACTCAAGGTGTCCAGGAAATATTAGAAAGATGTATGGGATGTCCTCACCCTCCACCACAGGTGTGAGTTGGGGGAAGGGACCCATGGAGCAGGGCCATTCAGAGCTGTTTTGCATAGCAACTAACCTTTGCAGCTAACCTCTGGCCTGGTCATTTAACACATCTATAACTTTAACTGGTTGCATAGATATGTTAAATAGTTGTGGCCATGCTCTGAGCCGGGGGGGATGGAAGGAACGTCCCCCCAAGTTGTAACTGGGAGGCAACTCCCCCTAGTTACAGTGCCCGTGTGAAAACTTGGAGATGATGGGCTCCACAACATGGGGCCACCCCTACGCAGACTCATGATGGCAGCCCAGTAAAGCTGGAAGGATATTTAAACCCAGACTCAGCAGCCATTGGAGAGAGAACCATGTGGTTTGGGCTGAGTGAAGACTGCTGCAGCCATTGAAGAGAGGACCACGTGCCCGCAGCCGTGTAAGGAAGGGAACATATGGCTGTGGCAGTGAGGGGAACCACGTGGCTTTGGCAAGAGTAGGGGGACATGCCCCCCCCAACCCTGCAGCCATGAGAAGAACCATCACGCAGCTTTAGCTGGAGATCCCAGCAACACAGCTGATGGTGCAGGGAACCCAGGGAGGCCTACCAGCTGAGCACAGATTACTGGGAAGAGCTGGGAGCTGCCTGAGCCATGGACTTCTATTTCTTTCCCTGAGATATGGTACCCCAGACTGGGCAAAGGGAGAAGGAAGGACTGTGTGTGTTTGTGGGTGTTTTAAGGGACTTTGGGATTTTGATGAAGACACTAAGTCATTACTCTTAAGTCTGTATAACTTGAATAAATAATTCCTTTCCTTTTCACCAATCTCTAACATGGAGAGCTATAATTCTCTGGCATAGGGAAAGGCGAACCTAGTACAGGGGGACCCCAGGAAAAACGGGGGTCAATTCGGTAGCATTGTGGGGCCCTCTTCCCTGGTGGCTAATAGGGGAAGATCATGGCAGACCACATGCACAGTAGCTTTAAAGTAATGCAACTACTTGTATATACTCAGTAAAAGCCCACCAAAACTAGCCAGAAAGGATCCTCCCTATAAGAATAGAGTCCCCCCAGCCCATGAGGTCAATCTCTGCTTGGAGCTGGCCTGCTCCCATGTTCTCTGCTATAAACTCTGGGTGTTCGGTTCAATTCTTTGCCCTGATCACTAAGAACCTAGTTACCTGTGCCCACCTGTGACATTACCATCTCAAAATCCTAACTTCATCATGTCAGCAAGGTCCCTTTTGCCACATAAAGTAACATTCACAGGTGTCAGGGATTAGGATGTGGGCATTCTGAGGAAGCCATTATCTGCTCTACCCCAGGTAGCTTTTTAAACTTTACCCACAACAAAAATTTGCTATGCCTTCTCTCTCTTTCACATTTCTTCTGATACAGAGGCAAGAGCACAAGCTTTCAGGTGAAGCACACAAGCTCTGTCATTAATTTGTTGGATGACCCTGGACCAGTCACTTCACCTCCTTCCGAGGCTTTTTTCCGACCTGTAACAAAGATAACTCTTACTGCATGAGGAGATGACAGTAAAAGAGTAAGTTAAGATACATAAGACATTAAACACAGTGCCTGGTAAATGATGAGCCCTCAGTAAACAGACCTTTCAATCCTTCCTTTTGCCACCCCATTGTCTCTCAGCCTTGCCCAGGTCTCCATCTCCTTCCTCTTCAGTGACTTCATCTAACCAGTCAGCAAAGAAGGCATACTGTCCTTCTCCTGTGAGTCTGCCTGCATGCTTCTTGGGATGGATTCTCATGTATACTCAAGGAGCCTACTATACAAGATCCATCCAGAAAGTATGCAGCCACATACCACGAAATTTAGAGGCATTTATTGAAAAAGATACAAAATACAAGAAACATTGTACATAGGACAATGACACTTCAGTCTTCTTAAAAGTAGGTACCTTGGGACCTCACACAGTTCTCCCAATTGCCATTAGCTGCCCCATATTCTTTTCCTGAATCTCATCAACATTCTGAAATCGCTTTCTTTCAAAGGTGATTTTAATTTTGGGAAAAGCCAAAAGTCACAGGGCGCTGAATCTGGGCTATAGGTGGAGGGGCCTGAGTCACCTGAGTGATCTGAGGTTTCACCAAAAAACTCTGCGTGAGACATGATGCATGAGCGTGTATGTTGTCGTGATGAAACTGCCAATCACAGTTGCCCATAGTTTCAGCCTTCTGAATAATCCAAATAGTTTCTGTGGTGGAATGTTCAGGCTTAACATAAAATCTGATGCCAATTCATTGCTCTACTCATTCAGTCATTTTGAATGCAATGGCCACACAGTACACAGGCTCACTCAAAGGCATCTACCGCCCCCACTGACTAGTACAGTGAAGTCGTCATTGTTCATGCATGCGTGTTCCAGTCCAGTCGCCTTGGCTGCCAGGTTCCATGGATATGGTACAAAACATTCTTGTTATATTAACAATGGTTGGACTTCTTCCGGACAGACCCCGTATATATTTAGAGAGGTCAAACTCTTTTTACATTCATATACATTTTATAGTTTCTTGTAACTTCTGCATGCCAGCCCCAATTCTGCCCTGTTAACTTACTCATTCATGTTCTTACTTCATCCTTCTTCATCCTTTCCCTTTACACCTTATAAATAAGGATGGTATGGAGACAAAAGTAATGCCTGGGCCATATTAGGGAATTCCTTTAGCAAGAATGCTATTTGTAAGACATCTCCTGAAGCCTGTTTCTCAGGTTGATTTTCAGCAAAATCTTCCCCAGACCCACAAGGAATATAACTGTTGCAGAAGCTGCATGCCCTCTGGGTAGTTCTGCTCTGGAATTACGACATTTTCCAGAATGTTGTTCATGAGTTACTACCCATCCCTTCCACTCCTGCATGTTAAGCCTTCCTCTATCATTTTCATCTCCAGCTGGCCTGCCAGGACCCTGGCTAGAAAATGCCTCTCTGCCCTAGATGAGCAGGGTGGAACCTTTGTCCAGTCCCATAATTACAATAGCTCACACTTACTCAGCACTGACTATTTGCCAGGTACTATCCTAAGAGTTTTATATGTAACTACAGCCTTCACCAAAAAAAAAAAGCCATGAGTGTTATCATCCCATTTTAACACATTAAAAAAAACTGAGAGAAGTAATTTACCCAACATTGCACAACTTCATAATTTAACTTCATCTCTCACACAGATAAATATTAGTGATTTAATCTGGGCAGAGGGCACTCTAAGACTTCTGAGGTCTCCTGAATGAAATCCACCTTCCAGAATGACCTTTGCCCCCCCTTTTCAGGATCTGACAGTCAGCATTTTGCGTTCTGTCCTACCCTCACTTGTGCACCTGGTCCCTCACACCACACTCACAACTGCACATCCTGACATAAAAGTTTTTTTGAACCTTATAATTGCTTTTATGGGCCTGAATATATTTGTAAATAAATGGGGCCTGGCTCCCAGTCCCCATGAAAAGCCCTTTCACTAAATTGTCAACTATTTGCACAGCCATTCTTTGGCCACAAAAGAAGTGTGATAGGGAAAGAAAGCCTCATGAGAAGGAAGCAGGAGAAGGGAGAGTCCCTGGAATGGTCACAAAGGGGAGGAGTTTTCAAATCAGAAACAGTCATAAAACACACCCAGAGTCTGTGGCCTTTGAACAATAGCAGCCCCGCCTGTCTCTTTCCATGCGTGTTGGCATCTGACTTCCTTCTCAGCCTGCCCCTCCTGGCCCTGTGACCTTAAACCAGTACTAGAGGCCGAGGACCTGGGGCCAAACCACTGAACCTCAGCACTATACTATGGGTGGAAGAAGCAAAAAAAGGGGTAACGTGTTCAACTCATAAGTGACCTGACTCACTTGTGTACATACCACCTGGGCAGGGAATGGTTTACGGAGTTTTACTCAGGAGTCATACTTCCTCAAAGCCATGACTGCGAGCAAAGGGGTGGGTGTGGGAGGCATCACAGCTTTTTTTCCTTTAGAAACCCATTGTCCCTTCGTGCTCCCTCTGTTGGGTTACATTCCTCTGTCCATAGATCACTTATTTACTGAGTTGGGTTCCAGGAAAAGAATCTCAGTTGAATTCCTTAAAGTCCCAAGCACTAAGTTCAAGAGTGTCTAATTGTGATGATCAAACACAAATATCTTTTAAAGCCTCCGCAGGAAATTTTGACAAGAGCCTTTGCGCCACCCACAATCCCCGTGGGTCCCCAGGGGGCCACAAACAAGAGGGAGAACATCTGCATGCAGAAACCTTTACGTTTGCACCTCATCTAAGGCTCACAGTGACCCGTGAAGTAAGTACTATTATCTCTGTTTTGCAAGTGAGACACTGAAACTCCAAGAAGTCAATTAACTTGTTCCTTATCCAAGAACTGGTAAAAAATGGAACACGGATTAAGACTCACATGTTTCTGAGTCTAAAGCTCATGTTTTCACCCCACACCATCCTGTCGACCAGATTTCAAAGATAGGAAAGATGACTGCCTCCAACAGAAATCCTCATAAGTGGCTTCATTCAAGAGTCAGAACCTAAAATGGGCCTTAAAATGAAGAATAATTCAAGAGACTGAGCAGGAAGGCAAGGGTGTCATAGAAAGAAGGATCCCTGGCTGATGTGGCTCAGTGGACTGAGCACCGGCCTATGAACCAAAGGGTCACTTGTTCGATCCCCAGTCAGGGCACATGCCTGGGTTTCAGGCCAGGTCACCCGTGGGGGGCACACAAAAGGCAACCACACGTTGATGTTTCTCTCCCTCTCTTTCTCTCTCCCTTCCCCTCTCTCTAAAAATAAATAATTTTTAAAGAAAGAAAGAAGGAAAAGAATTAGAATAAACTCATACATGAGAAAGTAAGATGCAGTTCAGTTCACAGAGACTAAGGGAGCAGACTGGAGCCCTGCTCCGGCTTTAAATGGCAGCTTGAGAAATTTGAACTGTATCCTAGAGGAGATAGGAGTAACTGAAACCCTTGGAGAAGAAGGTCAGAAACATGACAAAATAGCATTTTCAAGAAGATTACTCTGACAGTATGAGGCAAGATGATTTAGGGAAGTGGTTCTAACTCTGGCAACTCATTAATTCTCAAGAAGTTCTCTTTTTCTTCTTTTTTTTTAAGATAGACTTTTTCTTAAAGCTTTTATTTATTTTTAGAGAGGGAAGGGAGGGAGAAAGAGAGAGAGAGAGAAACATCAATGTGCAGTTGCTGGGGGCCATGGCCTGCAACCCAGGCCTGTGCCCTGACTGGGAATCGAACCTGTGATGCTTTGGTTCCCAGCCCGAGCTCAATCCACTGAGCTACGCCAGCCAGGGTGCTCTTTCTCTTCTTTTCACTTTTCATTTTAACCTAGTTTCAGAGTTTCAAAAATGTTTATGTCCCCATCATTTAATTTCCCCAAACATTACTGCTGTAGATAACCACAGTACAATGATCAAAGTCCATAAATTATCAGTGGTATAATATCATGAGCTAATTTCGCATCTTATTCAAATTCCGCCAACCTTCTCACAAAGGCCTTTTTTCCCCCGACAAAGATCCAGCCTAGGCTTACACGTGGCATTTAGTTGTCTCGTCTCCTCAGTCTCCTTTAATCTGGGCCAGTTGCTCAGGACTTCTTTTTCCTTCATGACCTTAACATCTCTTAAAAATATTGGTCAGGCATTTTGTAGAATGACCCTCAGGCTGGACTTATTTAATATTTCCTCATACACACGGGCTTGGATTTATGGCAGGCCCATCCCCTTGGGTCTCTCATAGTGCCCTGTGCCAGAGCACCCTGGCCTGGAACCATTGCCCAGCCTCTGCCCGAGGGCTGCAGGCACTGAAGTGGGCTGCACAGTGGAAAAAAAAATATTTCCTGATGATTAAACTTAGATAAGGCACTTTTGGCAAGAATACCACAGAAGGGATGCTGCAGTTTCTCAGACCATCATTATCAGGAGGCCTGAGATACCAACATCTCTCACCACTGGCACTCTTAACCGTGAACATCTGCCTCAGGCTTCTCCACTTCAGATGACTATTTTACCTGGAAGCTTTTTAAAACTACCAACGCCTGGGCCACATTACACACCAATCAAAACAGGCTCTCTGCAGGTGGGGCACAGGCGTTGGTGGGTTTTAAATGTCCTGCAGGTGGTTCCAACCAGCATCCAAGGTTGGAAACCATTGGCTTAGACAGTGAAGATTAAAATCCTGGAAACATGCAAGGAATCCCTTCCTTGAGCCTCTCTTCAAAAAAATAAATAAAGTCAACAGTTTCAGGCACAGATAAATACATCTGGACTTTGGCATGAACCCATGGTAGGAAAAAGGAAAGACGAAAAACCCCCTGACTAAGAAAGCGATGCGTGAGTAGACTGCTGTCCAATAAAAAGAGAAGGCAGGGCACTAATTAAAGTGTCTAGCCTTCCCGGTCCACTTCAGCTCCAGGCCGCAGAGAAACCTTTGCTGCAGTGAAAGCACACACCATAAAATTTTACTGTCGCAAGCCTGACATGATCTCCTAATTGCCGCTGAGGGAGGGAATTATGGATCATGTGAGAAAATGTACAGCCACACATGCACAGATAAACACTTCTGGGTGCAGCTGAACGAATAATTCACAGAATCTTGGTCAAAGGGATGTGATCCCCTTAAACAACCTTTCCCTCCCCACTTATCTTTTCATCCTTAATCTCTTCTGAAATAAGAGAGCGAGGGCCTTGCTGTAAATTTTATGAAATAGAAAAGTGTACACATTTCCGGCCCCCAGGCTGAAGCAATATGGTCGACTGGTAATATGGTCAGCTTCCTTAGTGTTATTAACTTGTGGTTTCAATGTATTCCACCAACCCCTCCCTCAGAGGAGCCATCTGATAACAATGCACACCAATTTAACCAAAATGTGGAGGCAGGAAGGAGCCTGAAGAGAATAGGCCCTAAAGTATTGACCAATTGCCAGGATCTGGAGCTGCGGGTGCAGCAAGAGCTGCTACTGGGCAATAAGTGACAAAAGAGGAGGCAGTTGTAACACTCAGCGAGTACTAAAAAAGAAGTAACTCACCCTGGCCCAGTGCCTCAGTTGGTTGGAGCGTCATCCCCTACACCAAAAGGTTGCAGGGTTCAACTCCCAGTCAAAGCACATGCAAAAAGTTGCCTGTTCGATCCCTGGTAAGGGCGTGCACCAGAGGCAACCAATCAATGTTTCTCCTTTTCTCCCCTTCTTCTCTCTCTAAAATCAATAAACATATCCTCAGGTAAGAATTTAAAAAAAAATTAAAAATGGGGGGGTGGAAGGGTAGAGGGATTGAGCAAAAAAGAAAAAAAGAAAGAATTATGAACACGGACAACAGTGTGGTAATTGCCGGGGGGGTGGGGGGGGAGGTAGAGGTGAAAGAGGGTATGAAGGGATAAATGGTGATGGAAAAAAATAATAATAATAAAATTAAAAATAGAGTCCTGGCTTGTGTCGCTCAGTGGATTGAGTGCCAGCCTGAGAACCAAAGGGTCACTGGTTTATTTCCCAGTCTAGGGCACACACCTGGGTTGCAGGCCAGGTTCCTAGTAGGGGGCACATGAGAGGCAACCACACACTGATGTTTCTCTACCCCTCTTTCTGCTTCCCTTCCCCTCTCTCTAAAAAATAAATAAAATCTTTTAAAAATTAAAAAGTAAAATTAAAAAATGAAGTAAATTTTAAAAATTAACTCAATTATCCCTTAATTATTACACAACCAATTCTCCCTCAAGCCTAATGAGTCTCACTGAGTGGACTGGCACATAATTAAACAATAATACATGGGTAAAATAATTTATAGAAAGGTGGGTCCAACTAGGTCAGGAATGGCGGGGAAAGGTTACATGAAAGAGACAGGATTCAAGTTAGGCCTTTGGAAGGTTAAGTCTCAGAGAAACAGAGACAAGGAGAAACATAAGCACAGGGAACCAGGTGCCAGGCATCATTGTAGATGCTAATTTGGAAGGTGATTTCAGGAATCAGAGTGGGCTTGCATATGGTATCTATTCCCCTCAACCACCATATGGGGCTATTTCAGAAGAATATGCTGATCCTCAAGAAGGTGAAATAACCTGCCAAGGTCAGTTGTGGACCTGAGATTAGAAAGTAGGTGTGTCTAACTTCAGAATCCACGCCAGTACCATTACCACAAAGAGAGGCCCAAACACAGTATGCTTAGAGAACAGGAAGGCATGAGGATAGTTACAAAAGAAAGACAGGGTTAAAAAAAAAACAAAAAACAGGAAAGTTAGGTAAGCTTACTAAAGTGAGACCACTTGTTGTACACCCATGAAAACTCGTCAGAGACATTTGAACTTGATCTTGTGGTTATAGAAAAGCTACTGAAGATTCTGAGTAACCGAAGGGACACCTTGAGCAAAGACCAAAGGGGATGATGGAAAAATTGGGAGTTCTCAGTTCCTAAGCTAAAGAGATGCCACTAATGAGAGTAAAGGAGACCACACAATGATGTAGTGGAGTCAGAGCTGGACTGCAGCAGAAGCTTGGGTTTAAATGCATAAAGTTACACACCCACGTCATGACTATGTTAAGCAGGTCACATTCTCCCTCTAGACTTCAGTTTCTCTTCGTAAGTCAGATGAAGTGAGAATTAATCTCTAAATGACCTCTAAAGCTTTGCTACTCAAAGTGTGGTCCACCAACCAGCAGCAAGCATCAGCGTGGTGCATTATAAGAAAGGCAAAATCTCAGGCCCCACCGGAAGAACGGGTCTGTATTTAAACAAGCTCCTCAGGTGATCCGTAAGCACATTCAAGTTTGAGAAACTTTTCTAAAGTGTCTTCTAGTTCTAAAATGCAATAGTTTCAGACTCAGATTAACTCTGTCACTTCACAAGGGGGAGTAAAAAAGAAAAAAGTTTACTTGTTCACTTCATTTATGCCATTTTCCTAGTCCTAACCAGGGCTCTCAGGCTTGCCCACACCCATGGAGCTCTTAGGAAACATCAGTGGGGCAGTGCTGCCACCTTGTGGCCATAATTAATTAGTAAATGCACTTACTCTGTGTTCTCACCAGTGAGGGTGAGATGGGGAAGGTTGGCAGAGTGGGCAAAGTCCGAGTCACAGATTAGAGGATCACAACCACCCATAATGCCTGGAAGTAATGTCAGACAGAGGTCAGCGTGCATCCTGGAGTTCTTTCACCTTTCAAAGGGCAGTTTTTATAATACCTAATAAAATGTGATATTAGTGGGAAACCAAGGTTTCAAACCAAGCTCTAGGGTATGGAGGGAACCCAATTAAAAGCCAGGCCATGATAGTTCAGTGAAAGACAACCAGATAGAGGTAAACACAGAATTTTTGTGGCCTGTCTGATAAACCCCCCTGTGAAAATGTCCACTTTTGGTTTTCTGGGCTGTTTTCCTAATTTCAAGCTCAGAGGGGGAAAAAAAGAATGCAGACATTCCAGGTGCTGCTTTTTTTGCAATCTCGGTTAGACTGGACATTCCCTTCTGGTTCACCCAAGGCGCTTTCAGGCTGCCGCCTGGTTCTGAACATCCTCTCTCTCCCATTAGAGCTCACCACATTTACGTGTGTAGCAGCCAGCCAGCTGCACACCAGCAGAAATTCTAGCAAGCCAGGAAATGGGTGTTAGTCCTGTGGCTTCTACTTTGTTCCCTGCACTTCTGTAAAGCAGAGCAGTTGGATTAGCGCTCCGTGGGTCTGTGTGCACTGTGTGAGCTCCTCAGAGACCACACTAGGCTGCTTCCTCTTGGCAGCCAACACCTAGAAACTTGGGGCTCTCAAATGTTCACTGAATGGATGCATGAATAAATTACTGCTATTAGAGCAACACAAATCAAGGACTCAATCAACAAATATCTCTAATGGCTACTAAGTACACTGTAGAGGTGGAAACCAAGTAACAGTGGCAGAATGGTATTTTCTCCCCACTTTCCCCTTCCCTTGTTCCTGGAAGGAGGCCTTTGGAAATCAGACTGTGTTGACACAAGTAATGTTTTCAAGATGGGCTTTAAGTAGCCTTGAAAGCTGTAATGATTTACATTAGCTATAGACAAAGGAGTTGGGCTAGTTCTGGGACAGACTCAGCAGAGCCCACAAGGAAGAAGTGTCCTCTCTTGTGGACTGGCTGTGGGCAGCAGACTGAAAAATTCACCTGCAAATAAGCAGAGGCTCCTGGGGCTCTCTGGTGCCTGGCTACTCTCTCTTTTGGATAATCTTGGAAACAGTCACCTGGAAATCAATCCCAAATTCCAATGGATTTACAAGAATGTGAGCAGTCTTTTGTCAGAGTTGGTTCACAGCTAATAACAAGCTAACTGTCCTGTCTCTTTCTCTTACTCTCTGGCTGCTGTAAATTTAATGCAGAACATCTCAGAATTTTTTTTCTTGTCAATGTCAATGGACTTCATTGATCCAAAGCCCCTTCCTGTGGTACAGAGGGCCCCACATCCCACCCCAAGTCCATGGAGGGGGAAATCAGAGCGAACTGACCAGGAGCCAGGACCTGGGGAAAGCAGAGGAGTAAACAGACTGATGGGACAGGTAAGAAGGTCTGAGGAGGAGCTCCCTGGTCCTGCAGCAGCCTGGGAGTGGCCTGATGGACAGCTCAAAGGGAAAAGTAAAGAACCCCGCATCAGTTTCTGTGTGTACACAGGGCCATTTGTCAGTAGAACTTTCTTTCTGGCAATGAACTGCACTTTCACATGCTTTCCAACATATCGGGCCTAGTTAAAGTGTCACAAAAATATCACTCAATTCAACAAACATTTATAGAATGCTCCCAGAGTGCCAGGCCCTGCATCAGTTCAGGAACACAAAAGCAAATATCAAACAGCCCCTGCCCTCCAATTAGCTTCATGCTCCTTCTCTGCACTGCCCTCCTGTCTGCCCCCCACCAACCCAGGTTCACCCATCCCATGAGACCCAGCCCACGTTCCTCCTGACCCAGAGCCCCCTGAACTACTATTCTCAGGCCACAGTGAACTCCTGCCACTTCTGAAATTTGGTTCCGTTTATATCTCTAGGTTTTATGAACTGTATGTCCTCTCTCTGGTTAGACTTGAGCCTCCTAAGGACAGAGACCATTGTTGGAATTTTCCAGAGAGAAACCACAACAGCGGTTTATATAGGTCCAAGCACTAGCCTTCAACCAGAGGACCATCTCCACAGCCTAGCACAGTGCCTGGCCCCCAGCAGACAAGTTATAAACTTCTTACTAGCAAAGACTACAACCTACTCTTCAACGTGTCAACAGGAAAGGATAATCTGAAAACTGAGAGGGTAAGAATGATCAAACAAAACATCGAAGAGGGTTTGACTCATGCTTTGCCTCTCCCCTCCTCTCAGGAGAAGCCAAGCCCCACCACCTTTTCTCCTTCCTGCTGATCTTTCCTGATCACTCCCCACTGGCCACCCAGGAACATGGCCCAGCCTTCAAGCCTGGCCTCTCCCCTTTCTTTGAGCACACTCCCTAAAATCTCTGAAATGACTCAAGGTAAGGGCTAATGTTCTGTGACCCTCAATGTTTACTCTAGGTCTCCTTTTGCTTTAGGCCATTTTCAAACAAGGTTTGCAGCCAAGGGCCCCAGTGGCCTGTGCAAACACCTGCCTCCTGCACTTCCTGTTCCTCAAACCCTCTTGGGCCTGAAGTCCTGGGGGATTTCCACCAACCCAGTTCCCGCTCCTTTAGGCTGGAGGAACTAAGCTGCCTTCCCGAAGAACAACGAGGAGCCCTGATCTGACCCAGTGGCGGTGTGCTCAGGTGCCTCTGGCAAGAGAGAATGGCCTCTGCCTCCCACCGTGTGTGAAAGAGAGGAGACTGTACACCGAGGACAGGGCAAGCTCCCGAGCACGCCGCCACTACTGCTGACGTTGGGCCAAGGGAGGAGCGGGAGCACAGGGGAGGGGAGACAGACCATGCCATCCCCTCCTCAGCCAACCCTGCGTACAGCCAGACCTCGCCTCTCGAACATCTCCCACCTCAACAATTCGGTTCTCAACCAAGTTGTTCACAGAAAAAACGTCTTGGTTTTCAGACAAAATTTCTGTTCTCAGCCCAACTGCCCTTTCATGCTGATACCTGTCTGATCAGTCGTGAGTCTCTCAGGAGACAAAGGACAGAATGAGCGAGTATGAGTCAGTTTACCACTAAGCCTCGTGTTGTTAACATCTCAGGAAATTAGGCTGTGAATATTTTCATGGGTTTTTTTTTTTTGCTTTTGTTCCTGCTTATTACTAAATACATCCAGTAAGTCACCATGGAGACTCTAAGGAGCTTAGCAATAACAGCAAAGTAGAAGGAAAGTTGTGAGAACAATAGAGCTTTAAAAAGAAATAACTGCAAAGTAAGATAGAAGTGTTTGCCTGTCTGAGCTGGCTACCGAGTATGGTGTTGCTACATTGATTAGCACAATTTTAAAACATACAGAGGCCATCAACAGTGCTGATGTTACTAAGGGTGTGAAAGTGCTCACGAAACAACAATCATGGGCAATTGAAGAGGTAGGAAAACTGTTGCTGATTTGGATAAACAAAAAGCAATTAGCCGGTGGTAGCATTTTGGAGGCAATGATATTTGAAACAGCAAAGATGCCACACACTGACCTCCTGAAAGACAGCCCTGGACCGAGTGCTGAAAGTGATTCATTTAACGCCAGTACAGGGTGGCTCGATGAATTTAAGAAAAGAAGTGGCATTCAGAGTGTAGTGAGGCACAGGGAGGTGGCCAGTAGTTCTAACAAATAGCTGCTGATAATTTCTTTATAGACTTTCAAGAATACGTAGAAGCCGAGGGATCTGTTCCCCAACGAATGTTCATTTGCGATGAGATGGGCGTCTTCAGGAAGCAAATGCCGAAGAGGACCTACATCACACGGGAGGAGAAGTCACTGCCGGGACACGAGCCAGTGAAGGACCGGCTGGCGTTGCTGTTGAGAGGGAACTCAAGTGGGGACTTTAAATTGAAGCCTCTGCTCATCTGCCATTACGAAAACCCATGAGTTTTCAAGAAAAGCAATGTTATAAAAAGCAACTTGACTGTGATGTGGATGGCTAATAGCAAAGCTTGGGTAACCAGGCAATGTTTTATTCAGTGGATTCATGAAGTGTTGGCCCCAAGTGTGAAGAAATCCCCCCAGGAAAACAATTACCACTCAGGGTACTTCTTGCAACGGGTGGCACTCCTGCCCGCCCTCCAGGCTTGGAGGCCCTGTCGCGCGGGAGTACAGCTTCATCGCTGTCAGGCCCTGACACCTAACACAGCTCCTCTCAGCCAGCCCATGGACCAGCAGGCCATTTCGAATTTTAAGAAACTCTACACAAAAGCACTGTTTCAGAGGTGTTTTGGGGTGACCTCTGAAACTAATTTAACCCTCAGGGAGTTCTGGAGGGAACATTTTAATATCCTCACTTGCTTGAGACACAGAGACAAGGCATGGGGGAAACTGTCTTCCAGGACCATGTAATCAGCCTGGAAGAAAATGTGGCCTGAGTCTGTTGCTGCAGGAGACTTTGAGGGCTTTGAGGATGAACCTGTGTCTGTTGTGGAGGACAGTGTGTCTCCGGGCATGTCCATGGCCTTGGAGGGAGACGATGACAATGTGGAGGCCCCCAGCACTGAGCTGAGCTCTGAGGAACTCCCAGATGTGCAGACGGAGCAGCAGCAGACGGCAGCTGAGGGGCTTTCTTCAGAGGAGGAGGAGGGAAGGGAGGATATTCAAGGAAATGCTTGGGAAACAGGGAGAACTGAAAAATTTTATTGAAAAGTAGCACCCTGACAAAGAAGTAGCAAACGGAGCAATAAACAAGCTCTAGTGGAACAAAGAGACAAACAGAGAAGGAACCCCAGAGGAGCAGCTACCTGACGTTTCTATGGAGGGGACAGCCTTTCCCTTGCTCCCTCCCCTCCACAGTCAGTCATTAAAGCTCTCAGCATTAAAGGTAAGCTCTAGTATGTAGATAAGTTTTCATTTCTCACTGTACATTTCATTTCCTTTCTGTTAAATTTTCATTTATGTTTCACGTCCTTTCTATTTTCAAAGGGTTTATTTACAACAGCACATCAGACAAGTATGTATATAAGAAAGCTTAAAATAGCCCTGGCTGGTATAGCTCAGTGGATTAAGCATGGGCCTGTAGATCAAGGGGTCACTGGTTCAGTTCCCAGTCAGGGCACATGCCTGGGTTATGGTCCAGGTCCCCAGTAGGGGCCATGTGAGAAGCAACCACACATTGATGTTTCTCTCCTTCTCTCTCTCCCTCCTTTCCCCTCTCTCTAAAAATAAATAAAAACATATTTTTTAAAGAAAGCTTAAAAAAAGAAAGCTTGGGGGTCTGCAATGGATTAATTCAACTTACATTATTTCTAATTGGAAAAAATGATTCAGCTTTCAAACAAGCTGCTTCTCAAATAGCCTTCCGGAACAAATTAAGTTCAAGAACCAAGATTCCACTGTACTCACTTTCTTGCCAGATATTAAACTACAAGAGTCACTGAAAGGTATAAGGAAATTCAAAGGAGTAAAAAGGCTTGGGAAAGAAATCATAACACACTGTGGGGGAAGGAGGCAGGAAAGAGAAGGGGAGGGCACAAATATTGCTGCCAAGTTATCAGTTACTTCTTATGTTCTTAAGAATACTTCATGTCTTTGTTTAGCCAGTTTTACCTCCCAGATTCTCGTAAAGCACATGGTGCAACCTGTTACCTAATGGACCAGCGTCACTTAGCTCCTCTTACCTTCTAAGGGAAACACTGACCTGGGATTAAAGTGCACCAAGCCATATACAGTGGCCTGAGCCATCCCAAGGAGTCCGGAGCCTCTAACTGGGGACCTTCCACACCCTCTTCGAGTGACTTACAGCAGCACCAACAGTCACGATGAAAGTTCTAATCTCTTCTGTCCTTCTGTTGTTGCTGCTACTGCTGATGTCCATCGTCTCTAGCAACCCAAGTCCAGGTAAATAAGGTTAATTTTATTATTTTTTAAAATGATTTACTTTATAGTAAATCTTAAAAGATTTACTTTTTTATTTATTTACTTTTAGAGAGAGGGGAAGGGAGGGGAAAAGAGAGGGAGAGAAACATCAATATGTGAGAGATACATTGGTTGCCTCTTGCATGCCCCCAACTGGGGACCTGGCCCACAACCCAGTCATGTGCTCTCACTGGGAATCGAACTGGTGACCTTTCAGTATGTAGGCCAGTGCTCAATCCACTGAGCCACACCAACCAGGGCAAATTAATTTTCTATAAAAGGGGGAACAAGATTTGAGGGTAGAGGGAGAATGTGGCAAAACAGAAAAGAAAACGTGGATCAAAAAGCATACATTAAAATGCAGCTCCTTTTCGCTACAGGTATTTGGGGTAAGTTAACCTATCTCATGCCCATTTCCTCATTTACAAAAGGGAGAAAACTGTAACAGCATCTAAAGAGTGTTGTGAGAGTCAAATGAGACAGCATATATGAAAATTTAGAGGGAAACTTTCTGACACAGTAGCTGGCAAAGAAAAAAAAATTTTTTAAATGGGCTCTCCTGCTCCCTTACTTCTCCCCCAATCCCTTTTCCAGAAGAGTAACGCATTCCCCATGGCCAATCTTGGTAGCAGTGCTATAAAAGTGTTGAAGGCAACTGTACATTTGATGAAAACAAGGAAGTCCTTGTTTATATTCTTTTCTTTTAATCCTCACCCGAGGATATGTTTATTGATTTTAGACAGAGAGGAATGAAGGGAGAGAGAGAGAAAGGAAGAGAAAGAGAAAGAAACATGAATGTGAGAGAGAAACATCAATTGGTTGCCTCCCGTACATGCCCACACCAGAGACTGAACTTGCAACCTTCTGGCCTATCCAACAACACTCCAACCGAGCCACCCAGCCAGGGCTGTTTATATTCTTTAAAGTTACCAGACATCCAACCAACAATTTTAATGCTATCTAATGGCAAAGTAATAAACTAGAAAAATCATACTACCGGATAGTAACCACATTTGAAGCACTAGCCATATCAAGCCCTGTTTTAACAGCTCACCTTTTGGGAAGCAGACCCTTGGTCAGGGTTTTTGAATCAGCTCCAGTGGCCTAGCCCTTAGCGGAACAAACATTCAGAAGAGAGTTCATCCCCATGTATGTTTCTGCTTGAGAGAACCATCTCCCCAAGGGCTGCTTTGATGTAAAATAGCTTTGTTACATAGCCAACATGAACTCAGTCCGAAAATCAGGAGTGGACCCTACTCCACCCCAATTTCAAACTTCTCCCTTGTAAAAAGAGCTTTCTGGAGACTGCTGGGCCCCATGGCCGAGCCCACCGTTCTGGAAGAGAAGGATTTTCCATCACTAGGACAGATGCCAAGGCTAGAGTCCTCAGCCTAAAGTCAAAGCTCTAGCCACAACCTGCCTTTCCAGTCCACTCCCCTCCTCTCACTAGCAGACACTCTGTGCTCCACCTAAACTAGGTGGGAAAAGGTCTTATGCTTTCCCACCAGCTCAGCTTTGCTCGTACACCCAGCTCCAAAACCACCTCCTCTCCATGCCTCCCATGATTCCTCCCGTGACTAGAAGTGAGCTCCACCTCCTGGAAACATGCTTATCCCTAATGGACTCTCTCTTTTGCACTTACCATAGTCTGCCTTACACTGAGGGTGTTGGCCTGCCTCTCCTACCTCCACCCCCACCCTTTTAGACTGCAGCCTCTTTGATGGCACAATCTGGTGTATTGTTTCCATATCCCTCACACTATCCAGCCCAGTACTCAGTAAATATTTGCTAAGTGAAAGAATAAATTCTCAAGTGTGCTTGAGGACTCTACACTGAGGTTTGATAGCAGCTCTGTTAACATTTGGGACTGGATGGTTCTCTGTTGTAGGGGGCGTTATTCTGTGCATTGTAAGATGTTCGGCAGCATCCCTGTGGCCTCTCCCCACTAGATGCCAGTAGCAGCCTCCCCGATCCCTTAAGGTAGCCAAAAATATCTCCAGACATTGCCAAATGGCCCCTGAAGGGGCAAACCACTCCCCAGTTGAGAGCCAACCACTGCTCCATGTGAACAGTTCTCAAACCTGCTCCCCCTAGACGTACCCGGACCTTCAGCCTTGAAGCCGGGGAATCTAGATCCAAATCCTGGCTCTCCCGCTTACTTCTCAACCCCGGGCAACTTCCTTCACTTTTTTGAACTTCAGTTTTATCATATTTCAATGAATAAAATGCCAATTAGAAAACACATTTTTTGTGAAGATTGAATGACCTGTAGTGTGTACCTAGTAAGAGGTGAAGAAATGGACTGGGTAAAATTTCTAATTTCCTGAATCAGGAAAGTTCTCCGTGCCACCAGGTAACGAACACTATTAGCAGCCACATCAGGTGGCTGGAGGCCAGGTTCAAGGCTTGTTTCCCAGCCAAGCATAGTATTGCAACACCAGGTTAAGTCTGGCTAGAGGAAATGATGCCCTACCATCACCACAAAATATTCTCAAAGTAAAACTTCTTACTTTACCTCTTAAAATAACCACATACATGCACAATATGCTTTTCACAGGAGAAAGGAGGAAAAGATAAGTGAGAATATAGAGAATTTAGGAAATAAATTACTTATAATAATAGTATACTCACTGCTTATAATACTACTTATTAATTATAAAATTACTTATAATAGTAGCTGACATGTGTTAAGCAATCCTGTGTGGCAGGCACTGTTCTGAGCACTTAACACATATTATCTGATTGTGTCCTCACAAAAATCTAATGTACTTTTTTAATCTTTAACTTTTCACTTTTCAGACTTTCAAAAATGTAAAAATAATCAGAGTTCTACCCTGGTCAGGTGGCCCAGTTGGCTGGGGGCGTCATCTCATACACCAAAAGGTTGCAGGTTTGATTCCCAGTCAGGGCACATATGGGAGGCAACAAATTGATGTCTCTCACTCTCTCTCTCTCTCTCTCTCTCTCTCTCTCAACTTAATAAAAAATATATCCTCAAGTGAGGATTTTTTAAAAGTTTTAAAAAATAATAATCAGAATTCCAGCATGTCCTTCATCCAGTTTTTCCCACAAATAACACCTTACATAACCATACTATGATGATACAATACTATTAACTAATGTACAAATATTCAAATTTTTCTAATCATATCATTAATGTCCTTTTCCTAGTCCAGAATCCGCTCTAGAATCCTATACTATTTGAATAAAGTCATCATGTCTCCTTGGTCTCCTCCAACATAGAGTATTTTCTTAGCTTTCCTTGCCTTTCTTGACCTTGACACTTTTGAAGACTACTAGTCAGGTACTTTGTAGAACTTCCCTTAATTTGGGTTTGTTTGATGTTTCCTCATAATAAAGTTCAGAGTTTGAATTTTTGGCAAGAACACCGTAAAAGTGATGCCTGCCTTCTCAGTACACCACATCAAGAAGGCTCATAATACAATATTCATTGTATCATGCTGCTGATGTTAACTTTGAACACTTCATTACTGCTGATGTTAACTTTGAACACTTCATTACTGCTGATGTTAACTTTGAACACTTCGTTAAGGTGGTGTCTGCCAGATTTCTCTACTGTCAAGTTAATATTTTTCCCATTGTAATTCACAAGTATCTTGTAAAGGGGTACTGTGAGACTATGAGACTATGCAAATAGTCTGTTTCTTCTCATCATATTTTGCCTGTTAATTTTTTAAATCCATTGATAATTCCTGTCTACAATAGGGATTTCTATGGCATTAGTCAAATGGTGGTTTTTTTATTTCCATCATTCCTCCTATGTTTATTCATTAAAATTCTACTATAAGAAAGAACTGTTCTGCCCTGGCTGGTTTGGCTCAGTGGGTTGAGGGCCAGCCTGCAAACAGAAAGGTCACCTGTTCAATTCCCAGTCAGGGCACATGCCTGAGTTGCAGGCCAGGTCCCCAGTAGGGGGTGTGTAAGAGGCAACCAATTGAACCAACTGATGTGCACATGATGTTTCTCTCTCTCTTTCTCCCTCCCTTCCCCTCTCTCTAAAAATAAATAAAGTCTTTAAAAAATAAAAGAACTGTTCTTTCTCTCCCATGTATTCAATTACTTATTAATATAAGACTCACAAATATTTATGTATTATAATCCATTACTATCATTCTTTATTATGTTCTTCATATTGTCCCAAAACTAGCCATTGAGCGCTCCTATAAGTTAGTTTCTATGTCTTTTTTCTTTCTTTCTTTTTTTTTTTTTTTTTTTGAGAGAGAGGGGAAGGGAGGGAAAAAGAGAAGGAGCAAAACCTCAGTGTGTGGTTGCCTCTCATGCACCCCCTACTGGCACGCAGGACCTGGGCACGACCTGGCCCACAACCCAGGCATGTGCTCTGACTGGGAATCAAACCAGCAACCCTTTGGTTCAAAGGCTGGTGCTCAATCCACTGAGCCACACCAGCCAGGGCTAGTTTCTATGTCTTTTTAACATTTTTTTTAGCAATTCTGACACCACAAGACATTTCAGGCTTATTTTGTACTTTCCTGCCCCAGCCATTTCTTGGAGAAGCCCTGGTTTCTCTTACGGGAGAATAGTATTAGGTAGTTATTGCCCTTTGGTTCTAGGTGCTAGTTCTTCTGGGCCCTCTAGTGGACAAAGCTAGGAAATTGATATATGAATACAAACACATATGCACTACTAGTCCCATTCTACGTATTAGGTAAATGAGGCACAGAAAAGTTAAGTAACTTGTCCAAAATCATAAAGTTAGTATGTGGTGGAATTGGGAAACTGAAATAATGACAGAACTACCACAAATCCTAACAAGTGAAAGTAACTTTTTACACATACAAATCAGCAAAACCCAACAAGCCTAACATTCCAGCATAGACACTCTCTTTGGGAAATAACTAGAAGTCAGCAATTATAACTACAGTGAAAACTATCATGTACTGAACACCTGCTTGGACACTGGGCACCCACAGTATCTCATTTAGTGCTAACAAATCTGCAAAGTAGAGACTCCTGTACTTGTTTTACAGATCAGAGAGCCAAAAATTAAAGAAGCTAAGTGACTTACCTAAGACTACATAGTTAAGTGGCAGAACAAGCAGTTAATCCCAGTTCCATCTGGATATAAAATCTGTGCTTACTCCACTGTGTCAGTATTTTCCAAAACTGATTTTAGGTAGAACATAAAGCAGCTTTTACTTTAATAGTTATATGTCCATTTTAATGCATATTAGAAAAAAATCCAAACATGTAATCAAACCCATAATCTCACAAATAATATTACATAGGATAAGGCTATTTTAAGTAAATTAAATTAAAGAAAAATATGAAGTAAACAATAGTAGAGGAGGAACAAGCAATAGCAAAAATTCTAATGGTGGCCTATAAATGCAGCTTCGGTCACACTGAAATATGAGAGTCATGCAAAGCTGCAGAAAGTACAACTCCTGGACCTGAATTTTAGTTCTAAATTAGTCTCTATTATCTTTATAAACTTGGCCTTTTCATTTGCTCTCTCTGGGCCTCAGTTTCCTCATCTGAAAAATAAAAGATAGTGATTTAGCTAATTAGTACAACCACTTTTTTAAAGATTTTATTTATTTATTTTTAGAGAGAGGGAAAGAGAAGGAGAAAGAGAGAGAGAGAAACGTCATTGTGTGGTTGCCTCTCACGTGCCCCCCACTAGGGACTTGGCCCACAACCCAGGCATGTGCCCTGACTAGGAATCGAACCAGTGACCCTGTGGTTCACAGTCCACACTTGATCCCCTGAGCTACACCAGCCAGGAGTGCAACCATTTTCAAAGCAATTTCATAACAACATCAAGAAACAGAACTGTTCTTAACTTTTGACCCAAAAATTTCATTTTAGGAAATTTTGCCCAAGGCAATAATACAAAATTTGGAAAATAGTTACAAGCACACAGAAATTTATCAATATGCAAAAATAAAGCAATCTAAATATTCAGCTCTGGGAAAACAGTTAAATAAGTTAGGGCAACGTATACTTGTTAGGAGTGTTGTGCCATCATTAAAAATGAAGAGGACACCACAACACGGCTTACGAAGTACACAAAAAGAAATTTGCTCACATACTATGGTTATCACTGTATAAAGAAAATCATATGCAGACACATGCCAAAATACCAAAAGTTAGTAAGAATAAAGATTTCTTCATTTGTACTTTCCAATTCCTCTGGCTCTAACATTCTGGGGCTTTTCCCTGGAACTAGGAGAAGTCAGGAGAGAATAAAATATTAGAAGAGTTTGGATGGCAGGGGCTATGCCTGTTTAAATTACTTTAACAGCACTCAGAACAGCACACGAAAACATTTAGAAACTGGAACTTGAGGAAATGAGGCAACGCCCTCCACCTGTGTGGGAGAAAGGGCACAGGCCTGGGAAACAGAAAACATTTGCCCTGAACCAGACGCTCTCTAAGGCCCTCTCCACACAACTGGTCTGTCCACCTATTGGACAAATATTTACCAAGTGCCCAATACGTGTCGGGAACCACACAGCCAAATGACTACTGGTTCAGAGGCTACAAGGGAAAAAGATTTTTAGTGTGTGCTCGGGCTACCATACCAAAATATCACAGACTGGGTGGCTTAACCAACAGAAATTTACTTTCTCACAGTTCCAGGAGCTAGAAGTCCAAGATCAACGTGTTGACAAATTTGGTTTCTTCTGAGGCCTGCCTCCTAGGCTTACAGATGGACCTCTTCCTGGTCCCTTCTCTGCACACATACATCCCTGGTGTTTCTTTGTGTATTCAAATCTCTTCCTCTACAAGGACTCCATTCAGACTGGATTAGCCAACCATAACAGCTTCAGTTTAACTCAGTCACCCCTTGAAGGGCTCTATCTCCAAACACAGTCATTCTAAGGTACTGAGGATTAGGATCTTAACGTGAATTTTGGGAGGGACACGTTTCAGTCCACAACAGATTTCAAACAACAAACTGTAATTGTGTAACATGGGGCTGCATTCAAATATGATGGGGATTCATGGAAGGCATAATCAATTCTGACAGGAATATCAGAAACCGCTATACAGAGGATGCATCATCTGGGCCTAGTTCTAGTTCCGGAACCTCAAGTCTATATATAAACCATCATCCTTGATTGTCACAAAAATATCTCAGGTATCACAAAATGGAAATGACAGCATCAGGTGATAAGGCATACCTAAATAGAGGCCAAAGGAGGAATGGCTTTTGTTCTAGAGGGGCAAAGGTAAATACCACCCTTTTAGAGTAGAACTGGGATTAGGGATTCAAATACTGCAAACTTGGAGGTCAGTGAAGATCCTGATGGGTTTCCGCAGATTATGATCCTTCCTCTCATTCCTGAAGTTATGAGGATTTTAATGTGTGTGTTGCGGGGAAGGTCTTTATTAAGCCCCATCTTCTGTCCTCTCTTCCATCCAGAAGCCATTCTTTCTCCACCTACCTCAAGCTAAGCTATTCTCTAGGCTGGATTTTCAACCTCAATTCCTTATCCATTTAAGATGCTCTTCTCTTGCCCTGGCTGGTGTGGCTCAGTGGATTGAGTGCCGGCCTGTGAACCAGGGGGTCACAGGTTCCATTCCCAGTCAGGGCACATGCCTGGGTTGCAGGTCAGGTCCCCAGTCGGGGGGTACATGAAAGGAGGCCACACATTGGTGTTTCTCTCCCTTTCTCCCTCCCTTCCCCTCTCTCTATAAATAAATAAATATTTTATTTAAAATATTTTATTTATTTATTTTTAGAGAGGGAAGGGAGGGAGACAGAGAGAGAAACATCAATGTGTGGTTGCTGGGGGTTATGGCCTGCAACCCAGGCATGTACCCTGGCTGGGGATTGAACCTGCAACACTTTGGTTCGCAGCCTGCACTCAATCCACTGAGCTACGCCAGCCAGGGCCTAAATAAATAAATCTTTAAAAATAGAGTACTTGAGGTAAAATACTCCTAGATCCCTGAGTAAAAAAAGGGAAAGAAATGGAAAACTGTACTAAACTGGGGACCATTGCTGTTGGCCCCTTCCCTTTCCAGTACCTAGAAGTGACCTGTTTCCTTCCAACAGGGGTCGCCACAGGCCAGAGGGACCGACGCCAGGCTTCTGGGAGGTGGATCCAGGAAGGTGGCCAAGAATGTGAGTGCAAAGGTCAGTAACTCAGTATCAACAACATCGATACACCATCTATACCCCACCTCTCTCCCCTGAGTCCCCGAACCCATTCCATCTCCACCAGCCAGCATGTGCACCACCAACACCAGCTTTCTTCCTGAGTCTCCTCCGAGGGCTGGACTCCAGCGAAGAGCTGGCTAAATCTCTGCCTGCCTCTTCCCTCTTACTTTTTCCCCAAGAACCCAGGGTTGCCTTCCAAAAGCTTTCTGGATCTTACTCTCACCTTATTTTATTCACAAATAATACTAAACCAGACAGGCAAAATGGCTTGCCCCACATAAAGCAGCTACTAAAAGGATGACATATATCTAGGTCTTATTCCTCACTTTCTGGTCTCCCTAATGATATCCTGCTGCCCTCTCTACACCTGCCACACATTCTTGCCAACACAGGTCAGGAGAAACTGCTCAGAAATATATAGATATAACTGGGTATCTCCACTGTTCTATGTTGGCTCTTTTGGCCATCCTATAGCAGTATAAAAAAGCAAAGATCCTACTTCCAACTCTCAGACATGTTAACCCTCCCATCTAAGCAACAACCCTGTTATTTCAGACTGGTTCCAGAGAGCTCCGACAAGAAAACTCATGGCAGTGCTCAGGCTGCCAAAGAAGCAGTGTCCCTGTGATCATTTCAAGGGCAATGTGAAGAAAACCAGTAAGTTTCAAAAGTATGACCTTCCTTCTTTTGCAGGAATTCACTCAGGGGGAATGACTAGAGATGAAGCAGGGGTTGAGGAGAGAAGATAGAGGTGAAATGAAGACCAGGGGAAACATCTGAGTCCTTTCTACCCATGTGGACTTGTGGGGAAACAGAAAGAGGAAGAGGAAGAAAAGCAGGATACAATTCTCCTAGAACTAGAACAGTTTCACCAAAGTCTTAGACTTTAGCACTCCGTTGTGGAGGGAGATGGGGCTGTTGGGGACCTGGACATTGACCTCTGAAAATGACACATGTCAATGTCAAAGAGAATTTTTTTTTTTAGGGTCAGATGCAACTTATTTTATATTCTCCATTACCATTTGTCCCCCTTACAAACAGAATTTGATGCTGCCATAGTGTAGCAGGTTTTTTCAATTGATTGATTGATTTGTACAGAGAGGAAGGGAGAGAGAGAAAGAGAGAAACATCGATTTGTTGTTCCTCTTATTTATGCATTAGTTGGTTGATTCTTGTATGTGCCCTGACCAGGGATGGAACTGCAACCCTGGCGTATCGGAACAATGCTCTAAGTGACTGAGCTACCCAGGTAGGGCCTAGTCTAGCAGTTTTTAAATGTCATATAAAATTAAGTTGGTAAGCCCTGATTGGCATGGCTCCGTGGGCTGGGCATCGTCCCACAAAGCAAAAGGCTGCCAGTTAGATTCCGGGTCAGGGCACGTGCCTGGATTGCAGGCTTAGTCCTTGGTTGGGGCTGTGTGAGAGGCAACCAATTGATGTTTCTCTCACACATCAATGTTTCCCTCCCTCTCTCCTCAGCCCCTTCCCCTCTCTCTAAAAATAAATAAATAAAAATTTTTAAAAAGTAAATTGGTAAATGTTAAGCTGATTGATATTATCATATTATCAAGAATGGGATAAATTGGGCCCTGGCCAGGTAGCTCAGTTGGTTAGAGCATCATCTTGATACGCTAAGGTTGCAGGTTTGATCCCAACTCAGGGCACATAGAAGAAGCAACCAATGAATACATAAATAAGTGAAACAACAAACTGATGTTTCTCTCTCTCTCTCTCTCTCTCTAAAATTAATCAATAAAAAATGGGATAAATCAGGATACTTATCACTGTTGATGGAAGTAAAATACATGGTACTACTTATCAAAAATGTAAATGTGTATACCTGTTAACCCAGTAATCTCACTTCATGGTATCTCTAGTATAGAATACTTGCATGGATACTCAAAGATATATATGAATAAGAATATAAGGGACTTCCGGCAAGATGGAGGAATAGGTGGACGCACCGTACTTTCATGCACAACCAAGATTAGAACAACAACAATTTAGAGCTAGAGTAACACCCAGAACTGACAGAGGATTTATCTTGAATGGAAGTCGGACAGCCAAGAAGTTGAAGTAGACCCATTCATCCCGACCAGTACAAGGGGCGGAGAGAACGAGCCGGGAGCCGGGTGGGCGCAGGTCAGCGGCACACGGAGGTCGGGGAGAACTTGGCATGAACTTGGAGCGCAAGCCATCCAGGGCGTGCAAGATCGCAGCGGTGGACCCTGGGTATGCAAGCAGCAGCTGGCAGACCCAGTGAGGCGGCGATTGTGGACCAGGGCAGAGCTCACAACCCAGGATCCCAGAGAAGGGACTGAGATCCCAGGAGAACAGAACTACCGCCATTGTTCCCTCCCGTCCCCGCTCCCACCCCTGCCCCCACATATAACATCACAATCTAGCGACTGGGGTGCCCAGCCCCGGTGAACACCTAAGGCTCCGCCCCTCACTGTAACAGGAGTGACCAGACCAGAAAAAAAAGAAAAAAAAAGGAGAGACAGGGAGAGATATGTTTCCAACAGAAGAACAGATCAGTCCCCCAGGACTCATCCTTTTGAGAGACCAAGAAATAGCCAATTTATCAGATGCACAGTTCAAAACACTGGTGATCAGAAAGCTCATGGAATTGGTTGATTTTAGGTGCAAATTAGATGAAAAAATGCAGGTTACCATAAAAGAGATAAAGGAAGATACACGGAGGAGAGCCAATAGTGAAGGGAAGGAAACTGGGTCTCAAAACAATACAGTGGACCAGAAGGAAGACAGAAACAACCAAGCAGGAAAGCATGAAGAAATAAGAATTCAAAAAAATGAGGAGAAGATTAGGAGCATCCAGGACATCTTTAAACGTTCCAACATCTGAATTATAGGGGTACCAGAAGGAGAAGGGGAAAAGCAACAGATTGAGCACATATTTGAACAAATAATAAAGAAGAACTTCCCCAATCTGGCAAAGGAAATAGTCTTCCAAGAAATCCAGGAAGCTCAAAGAGCCCCAAAGAAGTTGGACCCAAGAAGAAACACACCAAGACACATCATAATTACATTAGCCAAGGTAAAAAAGAAGGAGAGAATCCTAGAAGCAGCAAGAGATAAGGGGACAGTAACCTACAAGGGAGTTCCCATCAGACTGTCAGCTGATTTCTCCAAAGAGACCTTACAGGCAAGAAGGGGCTGGAAAGAAATATTCCAAGTCATGAAAGACAAGGACCTACATCCCAGATTGCTCTATCCAGCAAAGCTCTCATTTAGAATGGAAGGGCAGATAAAGTGCTTCTCAGATAAGGTCAAGTTAAAGGAGTTCATCATCACCAAGCCCTTATTTTATGAAATGCTAAAGGGACTTATCTAAGAAAAGAAGATAAAGAAAAAACATGTATAGTAAAAGGACAGCAAATTATTAACAACCACACCTAAAGCAAAAACAAAAGAAACTAAGCAAACAACTAGAACAGGAACAGAACCACAGAAATGGCGGTCATATGGAGGATTAGCAACAGGGGAGTGGGAGGAGGAGAGAGGGGGGAAAGGTACAGAGAATAAGTAGCATAGAATGTAGGTTGAAAATAGATAGGGGGAGGGTAAGAATAGTATGGGAAATGTAGAAGCTAAAGAACTTGTAAGTATGACACATGGACATGAACTAAAGGGGGAAATGTGGGTGGGAGAGGATGTACAGGGTGGAGGGGAGTGAAGGGGAGAAATGGGACAACTGTAATAGCATAATCAATAAAATATATTTAAAAAAGAATTTAAAAAATGAATATAAAAAAAGAATATAAATTATAGCAGTATTTGTATTAACAAATAAATAGAAATTTAAAATGCTTATCAGCCCTGGCTAGTGTGGCCAGTTGGTAGGAGCATGTTCCATAGATTGAAAGGCTGCAGGAAGGCAACCAACCAATGTTTCTCTCTCACATTGATGCCTCTCTCTCTCTGTCTCCCTCTCGCTCTCTCCTTCTCCCTCCCTCTTCCTTCTTTTCTCTTTAAAATCAATTAACAAACCCTTGGATGAGAATTTGAAAAAAAGGAAAACAAGATTTCCTTCCTTAATAAAGAAGATTTAAAAAAAAAAAGAATTCCTGCAGATCAATCAAAGGAAGGCAGGCAACACAACAAATAGGCAAAAGACTCAAATCAGCTATTTGGAGACAAGGAAATCCAAATAGCTAATAGACATGAAATGGCACACATACCATTAATTGGGACAATGGGAGCTAAAACCAAACAGATACCACTATAAGCCACCATACTGCCAAATAATTTAAAGTCTGATGATATCAAGTGTTGGCAAAGAGTAGGGAACAAAGACACTCATATCCTGCTAATGGAAGTGTAAACTGGCAAATCATTTTGAAAAAGTGCCAGCAGTATCTACCAAAGTTTAAGCTCTGTCGCCAAGCTAAATGGTTGAGTACTCATAAGAAATGCAGGCTGATACACACCAGGAGACATGTACAAGAATTTTATAGCAGCATTGCTTATAACTACCCCAAACCAAAAATTAACCAATAAATAGTGGTATGTTCAAATATTATAGATCAGTGAGAATAAACAAACACATAACAAAGTAAATGAATCTAGCCTTGGCTGGCATAGCTCAGTGGACTGAGTGTGGGCTATGAACCAAAGTGTCGCAGGTTCGATTCCCAGTCAGGGTACATGCCTGGGTTGCAGGCCATGACCCCCAGCAACCGCACATTGATGTTTCTCTCTTTCTCTCTCACTTCCCTCTCTAAAAATAAATAAAATAAAATCTTTTTTTAAAAGTAAATGAATCTTACAAACATAACATTGTGAAAAAGTAACCAAGACACAAGAAAATAGCTACAGTATGACTTCATATAAAGTTTAAAAATAGGCAAAATTAGCTCTGGATGGTGTGGATCAGTGGATTGAGCATGGGCTGCGAACCAGAGGGTCACCAGTTTGATTCCCAGTCAGAGCACATGCCTGGGTTGTGGGCCAGATCCCCTGTGGGGTCCACATGGGAGGCAACCACACACTGATGTTTCTCTCCCTCTCTTTCTCCCTCCCTTCCCCTCTCTCTAAAAATAAAATCTTTTAAAAAATAATAAATAAAATTTTAAAAAATAGGCAAAATTAGCCCCAGCCAGTGTGGCTCAGTTGGTCATAGCGTCATCCAGTAACAGAAAGGCTATGAGTTTGATTCCCAGTCAGGGCACATACCTGGGCTTCAGGTTCAACCCCTAGTCCAGGGCCAGGCACCTAAGATTCCCCAGTTTGGGTGCCTTCAGGGCAGCCAATTGATTTTTCTCTCTCGCATCAATGTTTCTCTCTCCCTCCCTTTCTCTGTCCCTTCTTCTCTGTCTAAAAAACAATGCAAAAAATGTCCTCAGGTGAGGATAAAAAAATTTTTTAAAAATAGGCAAAATTAAACTAAATTATTTAGGAATAGATAAGTGGTAAAACAATAATGAAAAAAGTAAATGCTTAGTATAAAAGTCAGGGGGCAAGGGGGGATAGTGATCAGAAAAGGAGGGAGTTGCTGACAATATTCTATTTCTAGGCCTGAGTAGGTTCATGAGCATCTGCTCTATAACTATTTATTGAACTGTACATAGAAGCTTTTATGGACTCCTATAGATGTATATAACATTTTGCAATAATAAAAGATTTGTTAAAGATGCAGAGCAAAATAATTCATGTATAGTATAATTTTAATTTTTAAACTTAATAGTTTATATACAAAAAGATATGGAAGGCTATATATTAAACTATTAACAATTGTTTGTTCTGGGGGATGAGGAGTGGAGTTTGAGGGGTTTGTCCTTTTATATTTTTTACTGGCTATATTTTTTAATTTTAAGATTTTCCACTGGACAAATCTTACTTTCATAATTTTAAAAGTTCTCATAAAAATTAAGTTTAAAAATGTTTAACACTAGTCTTTCCCCTTTATTTTCACCATAGGACACCGCAGGCACCACCGGAAGTCAAACAAGCACATCAGAGCCTGCCAGGAATTTATCAAACGTTGTCAGCTAGCAAGCTTTGCTCTGCCTCTATAGGAGCTCTGAGAGCCCCTTCTCCCAGTGAAACATTCTCAGTCAAGAAGGAGTCAGCACACCTAGAGAATGTCCTCCCACCTCAAGCCCCTTCTCCCTGTCCCCACTTCCTAAATCATTCCAGTGATCTCAAAAAGCAAGTTTCCCAAGATTATTTTGATGATTGCTCCCTCTAGTGCTTTCCCTTGTCAGCCTTTTCCCATGCCTTCTCATTCCCCAGGCTTCATTGAATCTTAATTACCTGAAAGAAACCAGGAAACCCCAGCTTCCTAGCTGGTTCCACCTGACCTTAAATACAACCAGGCAAGTAGCAGGAAGAAGTCAGTAAATATCATTAAATATAACAGGTCAAAATAATGTTTTTCAAATGGGGTCTGGCAACTCACATTCAAGACAGATGACCAACTCTACCCTGTTCACTCCAAACTCAACCCAGATTCTACATCTACACATACTTCTTCCCACCATCTGTCCCTCCCTCTCTCTCTCTTACTCTCTCCTGCCCAACTTTTTATTCTTTTACTCTTTCAACAAACCCTTTCTGAGGTAAGAGCCAAATGGGGAAACTAAAGCAGGTATGGCAATGAATTAGACATGGTCTTGTTAAAGATAATATAGGTTTAAAAAACTGGTCATTTCCTAGCATGTAGAACACCTTTAGGATTCATGATTGTTATCATCAAGGGTCATTGTCCTCTGAGTTTCCAAACTAGTACAGAAGACATGGTATATGCAGAACCATAGGTCCAGGGCAAGAGAGATGATATAGAAGATCTCAAATGCCATTGAAAAGGGCTTCAAGCTGTAACAAAATGGAAGTGAAATTATAAAGCAATAATATAAGGTAATTAAACCAGCAACCATTTGAAAAAATGAATAAAGAGGAAAAGACTATTACAACAGTATAGAAATAGCCTTCCCCTCTGATCCTTCCCTCAAACATCAGAAGAAGTGCAGGGGCCAGGGGAGGAACACTCATCCAGAATCTGGCTTCTGTCAGCCCAGAGGACTAAGTTGGGATGTTGCCTTATGAGGAGAAAAAAAAAATTTTTTTAACTGAGCGGTG
The DNA here is from genome assembly GCF_004126475.2 of Phyllostomus discolor. Lineage (NCBI taxonomy): Eukaryota > Metazoa > Chordata > Mammalia > Chiroptera > Phyllostomidae > Phyllostomus > Phyllostomus discolor. The sequence continues at coordinate 8,932,038 of NC_040914.2, forward strand.
AGTGGGGTGGGGCCCTATTTATGACACAAGAGGGCAAGCCCCTCCCCTCTGGTAGAAGAGTGCTGGGCACACAGCCGCCTCCTGTTTCTAATCCATCCTCACACCGCTGGAGGCACAGGAGAGCCTCACTTGGCACAGGAGTGGGGGCCACCAGTGGTCAGCCCACTTGTCCACTGCCAGGAATGCCAGGGTAAAGGATTGGAACCCAAAGGAAGTTGTCATCATGAGGAATCAATGAGGCATCTGTGACACAAGAGGCCTGGGTGGGAGGCCAGAAGGATGAAGCCTGGGAGATCCGCATCTCCCATGAGGGAAATAACAACAGTGGAGCCAGGTTCTAAGTCAGTAACTGGGCCTGACTGGGAACCTGAGCCACCCCAGACACCTATCACCCAGCCAGAGCCTGACCCAGAAAAGACACTCACAGCACAGCCAGCACCTAAGACCCAACAGGGACCCAATACCCAACAGGAGGCTGCTTCCCAGCAAAGACCCCTCGCTCAGCAGGAGCCCCTTGCCCAACATGAAGCTGAATCCCAGCAGGAAGCTAGAGTCCAACAAAAATCTGCTTCACAGCAGGAACTTCTTGCCCCACAGGAGCCTGCGCCACAGCAATCGCCTCCCATCCAAAGGGTGTCCTTCACTCAACAGGAAGCTGCCTCACAGCAGAGAGCTGGGCCAGAAAAAGAATCTAGAACTGAACAGGAGTCAGAATTGGGAGAGGGACATGTAGCCTGGCCAGCACCTGGCCCAGTAGAGCCACCTCTAGCTCAGAAAGAAGCTGGATCAACACCTCTGGCCCAAACTGAATCTTTGTCCCAAGAGAAGCCAGGACAGTCAGACCCTATAGCCCAGGAAACAGCTACAGCCAAATCCCAGCAGGGATCTTCGATTGGGTATGGGTTTCTATCAAAACTTCACAGACTATCCCTACAGCAACCAGTCTCGGATTGGAAGACATTTCTTAAATGGGTCACAGATGTTGACTCAGAATCAGATTTGGGGTGTCCATATGAGACCGATTCACCAGCCATGAGGGGTGGAACAGTGACCCAGGGAACAAAGCTGGACTTCGAGGGGAAACCTGGTTATGAAGTGATGTCAGGAAGTGCTGGGACATCAACCCAAGGAAAAAACAGAGACTACTGGGACACAGGTGAGTTGAGCCTGAAGGCACAGGAGTCTCCCAGGGACAGTTATTACGTACTGAGAGATACGAATATGTCAGGTTAGCTCAGGTGATCTCTCAGCAGTCCTGCTAAATGAGGACCAACAGCCCTATTTGATAGATGAGAAAACCAAGGCCTTGAGATCTAAAGGATCTGACAGGAGGGGGGGCAGTAGGGGGTGGGCAGTCCTGGATCCAAAGCCAAGGTCTGACTTCTTCACAGGCACCAGGCTGCCTCTCTTCGAAGGATTTGGGATAAATCAAAGTGGGAAAGGATTCTGAGCCAGGGCCAGAACACAGAGGAACCCACCTCCCTGCCACTCACTATTCATCCATCCCTCCCCAAACCCACTGAGCACAGTTCCAGGGCACACACTGCGGTGTACACGGGAGACACAGGCTGAACATGGCCCCTTACCCTTGAGGCGATTCCATCCCAGCTAGGCCGAAATCTGTGCCTTCGCAGTCCTTGAGGCTCTCCGGGTCAGCCCTCTGCGGCATAACACTTGCTCCCCTCCCCAGGCTGTCCCCTCAAGGAAGTCCCAGTCCAGCCAGGCCTTCAGAGGCCTGTGTGCTACAAGAGGGGCCGTGGGATCCACCAAAGTCCCCAAGCAAGATAGGAGCTAGAGGAAGGGAGGGCTGGGGTGGCAGGAGCGGAGGATGAAAGGGCCACCAGCCATCCCTTCCTCCCCTCCTCCGAAGCAGGAAGCAGTGCCCTGGGGTGTGGGCTCCAGCTCCCATCCCCCTTCTCTAGGCTGCAAATGGGCGTCAAGTGTTCTCCCTGCAATGAAAGGTTCCTTGCTGAAGTGGTGGAAGGGTGAAAAACATGCAGCCCCACTCTGGAAGCTGAGGGTGCTGTAAGACGAATCCAAGGGGCCACAATGGCGGCCCAGCCCAGAGGCCCCGCGCTCCCGGAAAGGCTGACCTGTCTCTCAGGGCTGAGGAGAGGGAATTGGTGTCCCCTGGTGCTAAGGATGCTTGTAGGCCTTGGGAGGGTGGGAAGGAGGGGCAGGATGAAAAGAGAGGGTTCCAGGTCTTTTCCCAGTGCTGAGGATGAGTTATTTCTCTAGCCACCAGAAACTGTATCAAGGGACGCCCTCCCCAAACTAAGGGGGAGACCAGGAAGCCTTTCTTGAAGAGCCCGTGTGGCCGCTGTGTGTCCATGCGGGAGCCTCGAGCTCCCTCTGTTTCCCGCCTTTTCCCAGGCTCACTACACTGCTTCCGCCACCGCTCCTCCCCTCCGGTGGGCCTGCGACGCGGGGCTAGTACGCAGGCGCCGAGTATTCTCCTTGCCCCTCCCCTCATTCTCCGGGGCAGACAAGGCAGAAAAAAGAACGGCGAGAAACAGGGCATTAAAGAGAACTAGGAGGTGGAGAGAGGTGCGGAGAATGGAGAAACCTGGGCTTCCTCCTCCAACGACTAGCAGGCAGAGCCACACCTCCGGTGCTGGCGCCCCGCCCCGGCTTTGAATTGCCTAAGAACCTGGCCGGCTCCCCTGCCCCCCAGGCAGAGGCTCAGCGGCGCCCCGGTCTCCCCTCCAGCGGGCGGGCAGGTTGGCGTTCTAGGGGATTCCTACGTGGGAAGGTGAGTGGGAAAACAAGGCTGAGAACCAACAAGTGATCAAATCAAGGCTTCCGAGCCAGGATGGCCACTGTGGGATTCCCCACTAGTCCTGCCTGATGGACGCTCTTCACAGCCTCCAGGGCTGCATTTTTGTCTGTCTTGGGTCCTTTGGCATGGAAGGGGCGGTGCCAACCTTAGGCCTTGGCGGTTGAGGGCGGGACCCGGCGGTGGAGTGAGATTCAGATTATCCAAGGGGTGGGACCCAGAGTGGAGCAACCCCCTGATTGGGTAGTAGGCGCCCGGTGTTGTGTAAACAAGATTAGCCCTCCCCGCGGAGCATGAAGGCTGCAATTGGTTCCCGCGCTGGGAACTGAGGAGAATTGATGGAGTCAGCGGGGGAAACCGGGCCCGCCGGGGCCTCTGGGGCCCCAGCCTCGAAGGAGGACAAAGAGGGATCCAAGTGCCGTAGCCGCCGGCGGTGGCGAAAAGTCAAGGCCAAAGGTGAGCACGTGGGGGTGGGCAACAGCCCGGAAGGAACCTCAGACATCCTGAGAGGAACCGGGGGACTAAGTGGACCCACCCACCACCTCGAGAAGTAGGGGAGTCCTTGGATTGGCCCATTGCCGCCCTGCGGGGGGATGCGAGGATGACGTGAGAGCGGAATTTCCCCCCAGCCTAGAGAATACCGGACGCCCCACTACTGTCTTGGGAAAAGAGTCCGGAATGCGAGTCTTCTGGACCAGCGTTGCCACTCTGGCTCCCTACTCGCTGTGTGACCTTAGGCAGAGCCTGCTCTCATTGCTTCCCACCTGGGAAATGGTTCAAGCACCGCTTTTCCCGTCACAGGCACTCTTGAGAGGATAGTAAGGAAGAGGTTTATAAGCTGTTGCCCAAAGAGGAAGTTTAGAGGTGAGTCAGAGAAAGGTAGGAGGAAGGGGTGCTCTAAGGTGGGGAAAGCCAGGGGGCCATTACAGCTCAAAACAGATCAGTGCTCCCATCCTTCATTCAGTCCATTCATCCCTGTCAGTCCACGTGCTTCAGCCCCACTCCCCGGGACCTAACTTCTAGGAGTAGGGGGTTCCTGGGTTGGCTTCCGTCACCACCCCTCCCTCAGGAGATGGGACTGGCAGTCCAGCGGAGATGCTGCAAGCCTCAGGCAGGGGCTGGCATTAAGCCCTTGCTCAGTTTTGAGTATTTGTCAACCCAAGTGAGAGCTTGTGGGAAGTTCCTGTGCAGAAAAGAAAATGACATAGCTCCTAAGCCCCAGCAACTCCAAACTCAATTGTTCTCCCTGCCACAGGCTGCACTGTACATCCCTGTCAAGGACAGAACTGGAACTGGCTGTGATGCACATGCAGGGTCAGATAGGCTCAGACCGGTGCCCACGTGCATTCACTGTCACACAGCGAGTCTGCATCACAAGCCAACAGAGTGCCCAGAGGCATTACACACATGGTTAAGTACATGGGCATTGGAGACCTGGTTCCTCAGGCTATGGGCAACAGGCTCCCTCCCCTGCCTCAGCTTTTTGAGCTATAAAATGGACATGATTAAAGTGCCTGACTCCTGGGACTGTTGTGAGGTTTGAGGGAATGCAGTGTGTTTGGTGCTGGCACACAGCAAACTCTCAGAAGGAGTGGAGGTCACCCCTCATGAGACAGCAAGCTACCTAAGAGTGGGGCTGTATCAGCCTTGTTTACCCCATATTTCCAGAGCCTGCTATGTCAAGCACATAGGCACTCAAATATTTATTGAATTAACAAGTAAAGGAATGCATGAACTGTAACACTGGGACAATAAAGTGAACATGACAACATGCTCACTTAGGATTGTCATGAGGAGTCAGAATCCTCATGGGCAGGGCTTCCTGCACAGGGCTGAGCCAGTCTTCACAAATCCATTGGCCCACCTTCTCACACAGGCTCATTCCCCCAAGCTCTAAGATCTGCCTCATTTGTCCTGGTGCCAGGTCTCAGATGGGTGAATCAGACCCCGCCCCTGCCCCAAGGGCATCCAGGCTTGCTAGTGCAGTCCTTGCCATCAATTTCAATCTTGCCAGTAATCCAATGACGCTAGTGTCATCATGATCACCTTATTTCCCAGTTCATGACACTGAAGCCCTGAGGGAGCAAGGTCACCTGGGCTTCCTTTTTGGCTAGTGAGGGCAGAGAAATGGCCATCTCCAGCCTCCTGAGGGCAGGGAGAGTGTGAGCTCAAAACTGCTGTGTGCACAAATTTGTTCGGCAGACATTCACTGAACACTTATTTGTGCCAGGCCTGGGCTCTCGGTGACCAGATATAATTATAAACTGTGATGAATACAAGAGGGAAATCCCTGAGAAAACATAAGTGGGAGGTTTTCCTAGGAGGTAACATTGGGCCCAAGGATGAGCAAGTGTTGACTGCTCAGCAAAGGGTCAGGGAGGGCCAAGGGGATAGAATGGGCAGAGACCTTGAGGCCCAAGGAAGTAGCACATTACAGCACAGCGGGAGTTCATCGAGGAAGGGGAGAGAGAAAGAAGGCTGGGTGGGTGGGGGCCCAGATGGTTCCTGGTTTTAGAAGGCCATGGCTAGGATGTGGGGCTTTATGCTGAGAACAAGGTTGGTGCTGTTGAAAGGCTGGGAATGTGTGGCCAGATTTATGTTTTAGAAGGATCCTGGGACTGCTGTGTAAAACAGACTGAAAAGGACAAAATCAGAGACACTAAAAAGCTGTTACAATCATCCAGATAAGGGAGCAGTGGGGGTGGGGTGGATCAGGTTCTAGAGGTTTCTAGGGGCAGGGTAGACAGGGCTTCATGATGGGCTGGATGGGGATAGGAGGTGGGTGGGATGATACTCTGGTTTCTGGCTTGAGCAAATGAGGAGACATGCATACTTATGCCACACATACACACACCAGGATATGCACAAATCTCAGTACATGCATTTATACTCACACAAACACATGCCCACAGAACCTCACAGGCCAAGACAGACAGAGGCAGATACACTCACAGTCTGAGAAGCACACACACATAGGCCATGGCACATGCATAAAAACATGCCTTCAGATATACCAAGAAACAGAAAAATGCACAGATGAAGAAAAAATGTCAACATACCCCCACATACACACACAAGCTGGGTCAAACACTGGCCATGACCCAAACCTGAGTGTGTCCATACATGCATGTGAGCCTCAGACACACTCACACCTGACAACCAAGAGAGCACACAGCTGAGACCTGACAGAAGAGCAACCCCCAGATATACCATCCTTGCTGGTTCTGTGACCCTGGGCAGCATGTCACCTGTCTGGGTCTGTTTTCTCATCTCCCAAAAGGGGTGGTAATAGTCCCCACCTCATGCATCCTGGGGAAGATGAAATGAGTTACTTCACAGAGAGCACATAAAGAGATCAGTACCCAGCACACTACCATCGGACCTCAGAGTGCTGTTGGCTCTTCTGTGGGAACACTCAGAGAACAAACAGGCTACACTCACCGGTCCCTTCCTGCACTTGTACCCCGGCATTCCCCTTCAGAAGCCCTTACCCCTCCCAGGCCCCAGACCTCGCCCTTCATCTTCCCCCTACTTCCTTCCACATTGCCCTGATCCATCCCCAGGGGCCAAAGTCCAGGCCTGAATCAGATGTCAGTGCTCTGTGGGGCAAAGGGCTAGTGCCCGGACTGCAGGACCCCTCAGCCCTACCTCTGCCCCAGTCCCTGCCCATGGCCCTGGTGGGCCTGCCTATGCCCCAGTGCCCTCTGCCTGGGATTCTTGACAAGTTTCTGGCAATCTCAGCATCCCTTCCTGCCAGCTCCAGCCGGCCTAGCCCCCAGGGAGCCACCTAGACTAGGGCGAAGGGCAGGGCCCTCGGAGTCATGAGGGCCTGTTATCCAGCCTCTTCCCCAGTGCTTTGTGCAAGTTACTTGTTCTGTCCAGGTCTCTTCTGTCCTCCTCAATAAAGAGCCCTACTGCCTAGATGGGAAGTAAATAACAATGGCTTTATAAAGTAGGAAACCACAGTCTATTAGGCAACAAATACCACATGCTGGCTGTGCGCCAGGCACTGTGCAAGGGGTTCAGGAACAGCAATAAAACAAAGTCCCTGCCATCAGGGAGCCTATAAATTAATGAGGGAGACAAAGAGCAAAGACATAAATAGTCCGTCTATGGTATGTTAGACAGCAATGCGTGCCACAGAGGAAAATAACCCAGTATACACATTGGTGAGGCCGCATGAGAACCACTGAGCAGACAGCTATAGAAAACGCTGCCCAGGGGGCAGACAGGATGGCCTAGTGCATTTTCCAGATGAGGAAACCGGGCTGATCCAGGATCACTGGGTGAGTAGCTTGGGCTGGTGTTCCACTGTCACAGCCACCAAGCTTAGAGCTCCCTCCAGAGGCCTCTGTCCACCTTGTCTGCCCTAGGGAGGGGTGGTCCTCTCCTGTGCTCCCATGCATCCCCTTCTGTCCCTCACTGTGACTCTTCAGGCTTTCCTTCCTTCCTTCAAGTATTCGCTGAGCACCTACTATGTGCTAGGCCCACTGATGGGTCTGCCCTCAGGAGGATGGCATTTTAGGGGGAGAAACAGGAGGACTCACCCTCGGCCAAGCAAATGACACTGAAGCCTCAGGGCCTCTCATTTGCACTGGTCCCTTGCAAGGCCCTGCACCTAATTTTGTATTTGTGATTTTGTATTGTTTTTCCTAAATAGCCCCACATCCACACATAAGTTTCATGTTGTAATAAGCTTCATGACTCTATGAAGCCTGGTTCTGCCCCCAGGGGGAAACAAATAATAAACATGTAAACAAACAAATGTGTAATCACAAATGTGTAAAATTCTGGAAAGAACAACTTAAGCATGATGGCAGAAAATAGTGCTGGGGCAAACCTCCTACAGGGATGAGCAGTTAGGGATTGCCTCCTCAAGGAGACAAGCTGAGGACTGAAGGGCAAGAAAGAGCTGGCCAGGTAAGAAGCATGTGGATTAACACAGGTGAAGTGTCTCTCAGCCTTGCTTTCCCCATATGTGAGGAGGAGAGAACAGTCACAGCAGGATGGGATGCGAAGGGTAAGTGGCAGGTACAGGATACCCAGTGTGAGAACACCACACGGTAGGTAGGCCTGTGGCTCAGGCCCCTAGCTGAGCTTGGCACTGCCCTTAATCTGCTTTTGTCCTCCCAGGAGGGACAGGCAGGGCTAGCTACCCTCTTTCTTTCCCTAACAGCTGGAGCCAACTGTGCCAGGGCCAGCCTGGGGCGGGGGAGGGGGGGTGGCAGGCAGCGGGAGCAGAGATCACGGGACCCTTGCTCCCTGAATCCATGCCGGAGAGAGGGAGAGCAGCCTGGCTGGGTGAGAGGGGACAGTTTGTTCAGAACTGGGGCTAAGACTCCTGGGTCTGAGGGAGGAGGAGCTGGGGGCCTGGGGTTCTAAAGCAGAATTGAACTGGGGCTGGGCGCAGGCAGGGGGCCAGGGAATTGGGCTCCAGCTCTGTTTACAGCACGTGGTTCTCACTGTCCCTTGTGGGTAGGAGGGAGGTGGATCAGTGGCCACACCCTGAGCAGGCTAGGCCCCTCCCCGGGTTTATTGCCCCAGGCTGCTACTGGCACAAGCCACAGTCCCACTGTCCAGCAGTCCTAGCCTGGGGAGGACTCTGAAGAGGCCTAGAGGGGTGAGTGCCCAGCAGCTAAGAAATAGGAATGGCCCTGAGAGACAGGAATGGCTACTGCCAAACCCCAGGGCCTAGAAAGGAGGGGTTACGCTCTAGAGGAGCAGGGGACCAACAACCCAGGAGCCAGACAAGGTGCTGAGTGGGCTGTAGAACGGAAGAGTCTCTTGAGCAAAGGGCAAGGGGGACCCTTAATGTGGGGAATCCAGTTTCCGAGGGTCAGAGCTAGAGGCCCAGGCTCCAGAGCCCTGGGAGAGAGACAGGACTCTGGACCTGGGTTTGAATTCTACTCTACCGCTTTTAATGCAGACTTCAGCTCCTTCCTTAACACCTCTGTGCCTCAGTTTCTCCTGTATAATGGGATGCTACCACTAATAGCTGAAGCATGAACCAAGGCAGTCTGTCTGGGTCTCAGAGAGTTATCAAGGACAAATGAACAAACGCACAGAAAGCTCTCAACATGGTCTGGCACAGAGTGAGCTCAAGGTCAGAGGCAGCGATGATTATGAATGAGTACTGCTATTCCAGGCCAGAGAGCAGACCTGGCCTGTGCAATCTAAGCCAAGTGGACAAGCCGGAAGGCCGGGAGACCCACCTGGGAGAAGAGTGAGACCGTTTTGGGACTACACAGAAGAACAGGATGGGAGCTGGAATTTGGAGGGGGTTCCACAGCCAGACTTGAGGGGCCAGGAAGGGGCAAGAGTGACTCTTCAGTTTTAAGTAAGGCTAGAGTGATGAACTCCTGGGTTCAGGAAGAGAATTGGGCTTGGGACCAGGGTCCTGCGACACCACCAGGTGGATGGGAGTGGTGGGCTGAGGGATGAACTCTCCCAAATATTGTTGGAGGGGAAGGGCCTATGGGCAATGCCTGGGGCCTGAGAAGGAGGTGGGATGGAGGCCTAGACTCCTGGGTCCTAACAGGGGGGACCAACTGGAATCCAGACTCCTCAGAACCTAGAAGGAGTCCTGGGCCCAGAACAGTAAATGGACTTTTGGGTCCCTGAAAGACAGGAAAACAGGTAGGAAGACTCCTGGGTATAGGAGATGCTGGAGTGAGGGAACCAATAGGGGAGACCAGGGACACCTGGGGAGAATGGGCTGAGGGTTTGAACTCTGGGCTCCTGAGGGGGAAGAAAGGATCTGGGTACCTGAACTCATGGGTACTTGAACTCCTAAGGAAAAGGGGATGAGGCTCTAGCCTCCACCATTGGGTCTAAAGGAAGAGACCAGATTCTGATGCCTCAGTCTGAGAGAGGCAGGGGATAGAGACCAGGGCCCCAGCTGAGCAAGGGATGATCCAGCCCTGCTTAATAAGCCTCTCCACCTACTTGCAGCCTCGAGGCTCATGCACAGCATGGATTTACGCATGATGACACAGTCGCTGGTGACTCTGGCAGAGGACAACATGGCCTTCTTCTCAAGCCAGGGCCCTGGGGAGACAGCACGGAGACTGACAGCCGTCTTTGCGGGTGTTCGGGAGCAGGCACTGGGGCTGGAGCCAGCCCTGGGCAGCCTGCTGGGCATGGCGCACCTCTTTGACCTGGATGCAGAGACTCCGGCCAACGGGTACCGCAGCCTGGTGCACACAGCTCGCTGCTGCCTGGCACATCTGCTGCACAAATCACGCTATGTGGCCTCCAACCGCCGCAGCATCTTCTTCCGCACCAGCCACAACCTGGCTGAACTCGAGGCCTACCTGGCCGCCCTCACCCAGCTCCGTGCTCTGGCCTACTATGCCCAGCGCCTGCTGGCCACCAGCCGGCCAGGGGGCCTCTTCTTCGAGGGTGATGAGGAGCTCACCACGGACTTCCTGCGCGAGTATGTCACTCTGCACAAGGGCTGTTTCTATGGCCGCTGCCTGGGCTTTCAGGTGAGCCCCTGCCCTGCCCTGAGCCCACACTGAAGGCACCTGGTGGTCCCTAACCTGGCCCAATAGTATAGCAGAATAACCACAAGGGTCATGGATTCAGAAAACTGCAGATACAGAAAGGGAAAGCTGTCTGGGGCTCAGACAGAGCTACACAGGGACCTCAGAAATGTGACCCTGCCCCCCACCAGGCCAGATCCACCAGGGAGCAGGAAATCTTTAATTTGCATAGCATTTTACACCAGGCTCCCCACTGCTCTCTATAGTCCTACGCTCAGGAGTCCATTCACCCTTTTTTGTTTGTTTGTTTGTTTGTTTGTTTTTAAGATTTTTTTTTTAGAGAGAGGGAAGGGAGGGAGAGAGAGAGAGAGAGAGAAAGAAAGAAACATCAATGGGCAGTTGCTGGGGGCCGTGGCCTGCAACCCAGGCATGTGCCCTGACTAGGAATCAAACCTGCGATCAATCCACTGAGCTATGCCAGCCAAGGCCCATTCACCTTTTTATGTTACCTGTCTGGCCCCTGAAATCACACGAGAACCCCCAGGAGGACAGTATTATTCTCAAAGGCCCATTTAGTCATCCCCACTGGAGGCCTGGGAGGGAGGAGCAGAGGTTGAAGGGGAGGGGTCCCTAGAGCTGCTCAGCTGGACCCAGCTCTGCCTGGGCTTTGTGACTCACCTAGGGAACTGCAGAATCAGGCTCTTCAGGCTGAGGGGAGGGCCAGGGAGCGGATCTGAGTTGGTGACATTGAGGAAAACCTGGTCTCAGCCCTACTCCACCCTGAACAAGGGCCCTGGCTCCTGCCCACTGCAGGCCTCCTACCCTCTGCTTACCCCCAATCACCCTTGAGGAGACACAGCTCGTCTCTGCCCTAGACAGATGCAGCCAGAGGCCTTCAGAGTCATAGGAAAGTAGTTTGGAGACTCAAAATTGGGTGGCCCTTGGGGGACCAGGCTCAGAGCAGAGGCTAAATTGCCCCTCTCTGGGGTTGGTGCCAGATCCCCTAGTGCCCAGCCATATCGGGAAACCCCACCAGGAGTATTTGGGGCTGTCTGGCCCTGCAGCCCCCTTCAGAACCTCTCAGGACCTCCCCCTACCTCAGTGATAGTCATGCTTGACAGTCTCTCAGCCTCCACCCCCCCACACCATCCCCCATTTCCCTGCAGGGCAGCCTCTCTTCAGTGACCCAGCTTGGGTGTCCCTGGGAATATCCCCTCATCTAAGATGAAACCACAAATACTGGTCAGTCCAGCTGGGCCAGCCAGCTCCTGTGTCCTGGCTGTGACCTTCAAGTCACGGGAGAGAGATCCTGGGGACACCTGAGCCAGCATCAGCCACAATGGCCAGGCACCCCTCTGCTCTCTGGCCCACTGGGACCCCTGGCCAGGGTGGGGCCATGCCTGACAGCTACTCTGGGGACCCAGCTGTGCTGTGTTGCAGGACAGCTCCCCCCCGCCCACTATAAAATGGCAGTCCTGAGAGAGCAGAGGCCTTTCTTGTCTGGGTCTGGCTCAGCCCAGTGCCTAGCACACAGAAGGACCTAGGACCGTATTTGCCAAATGAACAGAAGACCCCTGCTGGCCCCGGCCCACCTCCTGTGGCTTTTTTCCCCCTCTGATCTCATCTCCCCATTGTCTGTCTTTCCTGGGCTGTGTGGCTCCTCTCTCAGATGCTGTCTCCCTCCTTGGCTGTCTTTTTGCCTCAAGATCTCTGGCCCTATCTTTGACCATCTCCCATGTGTCCCCCTATTGACTTGTAACTGATCCCCATTGCTGTTCTTGCCTTATCTCTGTTCCTCGCTGACATTTAGGAAATTCCTGCATCATTTTACACCCCGCTTAAAATCCTCCAGTGGCTCCACACCCCCCATCTGGAATAAGTCTGAATTCCTCAGGCCCTACGTGAGCCCACTTTGCTTCTCTGACCTCACCTCTGCTCCTCCTCCCCTGCCCTCTGCTCCAGCCACGTTGGCCCCTGGTTGCTTATCCATGGCCAGGCCCACCTCAAAGCTTTGTACTTGCTGTGCCCTCTGCAAAGAGCAGCCTTCCCTCACTTCATTTGGGTCCCTCAGGCCCCCTCCTCTAAGTAGCCTGACCCCTAGTCATTCTGTGTTCTCTCCACCAACTGTCTCTTCAAAGCATTAGTCATTACTTGACATTATATAGTGTGTGCCTAGAGCAGTGCCTGGCATACAGAGGTAGCTCAGTAAATGTCTGCTGAATGACACCTGTCCCTCACTCCTGATATCTGCCCCTCGCCCCTGCATGCCCCTGGTCCTTCTCCTGGGTGGTGGGTGATACAGAGGCCTCTCTCCACAGTTCACGCCCGCCATCAGGCCATTCCTGCAGACCATCTCCATCGGGCTGGTGTCCTTTGGGGAACACTACAAACGCAACGAAACCGGCATCGGTGAGCCCCAACCAGCTGGGCCCTGCCTGCACCACCCCTGCCCTCCCATCCCTCCTCCCTGTCCCTGACCCCACAGCCTGATCTGCCTGGGCTCCCTGACACCCTCCTGACCCCCAGGTGTGACCGCCAGCTCCCTCTTCACCAGTGGTCGCTTTGCCATTGACCCAGAGCTGCGTGGGGCTGAGTTTGAGCGGATCATTCAGAACCTAGACGTGCACTTCTGGAAAGCCTTTTGGAATATCACTGAGATCGAGGTGCTATCGGTGAGTATGGGGCGTGATGAGGGTCTAACCTGGGGACACTGAGGCCCAGAGACCCATCCCAGGCCACATCAGGTCTCCACAGGGCTCCAGACCCAGGGACGGTACATAAGGGAAAAACTGGGGCCTTACGCTGCCCCTCCCCAGCGCTCCTTCTGTTCCCTCCACCCAGTCTCTAGCAAATATGGCATCAGCCACCGTGAGGGTAAGCCGCTTGCTCAGCCTGCCACCAGAGGCCTTTGAAATGCCACTGACTGCTGACCCCAAACTCACGGTCACCATCGCACCCCCCTCGGCCCACACGGGCCCTGGGCCAGTCCTCGTCAGGCTCATCTCTTATGACCTGCGTGAAGGACAGGTAGGGCCCCTGGCTCAGCCAGGAACAGGTACAGAGCAAGGGGCAAAGGCAGCCCCCTCCCCAGCACCCACCTTTTCCCAGATGCCCTCCCTTCTTCCCTCCGTGCCTTTGTGACTCACTGCTCACACCTGCCCCCCTCCAGTGTCTCTGAGCACATACCCTTCGTGGGGAAGGCTCAAGCAGGCGGCCCCAGTGTCACCCTCCTCCTCCCTCACCCCCAGGACAGTGAGGAGCTCAGCAGCCTGGTGAAGTCTGAGGGTCCTAGGAGCCTGGAGCTTCGGTCACGCCCCCAGCAGGCCCCTCGTTCTCCATCCCTGGTCGTGCACTTCCACGGCGGTGGCTTTGTGGCCCAGACCTCCAAGTCCCACGAGCCTTACCTCAAGACCTGGGCCCAGGAGCTGGGTGTCCCCATCCTCTCCATCGACTACTCCCTGGCCCCAGAGGCCCCCTTCCCCCGAGCGCTGGAGGAGTGCTTCTACGCCTACTGCTGGGCCATCAAGCACTGTGCCCTCCTCGGTGAGCCCAGCCCTGTCCCTGCCCCAGCTTGCTTCAGCCCCCAGACCTCACTGCAGGGGAGCCAGTCACCTTGTTTCTCAAGTCTCGTCTTCACCCCCTGCCTCCCCTTCCATCTCCTACCACCTAGCCCTCTGCCACCTGGCTTCCCCCCACCCCGCCCCACTCCTCCATCTCTGCCTCAGCACTCTCTCCCAGTTGCCCCACCCAGCAGCCTTCCATCAACCATTTCCTCCTCTGTCTCCTGCTCCCCATCTCCAACCTGTACACACCATTACCCCCCCACTGTCCCCCCTAGTCTCCTTTGACCTTTTCTTTCCTTCTCCTGTTCCCCTCTGATGTCTCCAGCCCATTGTTCTAACTCCTCTGACCTTCCACTTCTGACATCTTGGGAGGTACAGAGCAGGGTGGTACTGTGCCCCATGCCACAGGGCCCATGGTCCCTTGCTAGCCTGAGCCCCTGGCTTCCATTCCCTGGCCTCGAATGCCTCTTCCTCTCCCTGCAGTCTCGTCCATCCTCCTTGCTTCCAGCCTCCCAAGCTTCCCCAGATCTTCCTGATCTCTGGGCCTCTCCATATCTTTAGTCAGTCCAGTTCTCTGGCCACTATCCTTCAAATGGGTCCAAATCCCTGCCTCAGTTTACCAGTCTCTAAACTTGCGGTTGGCTAGACCATGGGGTTGGGGCCTGCACATCCCACCTCTAAGAGCCCAGGGCTCCCAGCCCAGGGCTGGATTTCCTCCCTGCCAGGCGTGACCAAGCCCCCCTCCAAAACAGGCTCAACGGGTGAGCGGATATGCCTCGCAGGGGACAGCGCCGGCGGGAACCTGTGCTTCACTGTCTCCCTTCGGGCTGCAGCCTATGGGGTGCGGGTGCCAGACGGCATCATGGCCGCCTACCCAGCCACGATGCTGCAGCCCACCGCCTCTCCCTCTCGCCTTCTGAGCCTCATGGACCCCCTGCTGCCCCTCAGCGTGCTTTCCAAGTGTGTCAGTGCCTATGCTGGTAAGGCCCACTGCCTCAGAGCTGGGACCTGGGGAGCCAGGGTGCCTGGGGCCTACAGGGACAGGGGTAGAGCCCAGTGTCCTGGGTCTGAGGCAGAAGGGCTGAGGAGAGAAACCTAAGACTCCTACTGAAGCGATGAGCTATTCTTGGGTCCTTGGGGGCATAGATACCTGAGGCTCTGGGTGTTGATAATGGGCCTAGAAAGAGAAGAGACCAGCCCAGCACCCCCCACAACACACACTCCACAGGTGGGGAGACAGAGGACCACGCCGACTCAGACCAGAAGGCACTGGGCTTGATGGGGCTGGTTCGGCGGGACACAGCCCTGCTCCTCCGGGACCTCCGCCTAGGAGCCTCCTCGTGGCTCAACTCCTTCCTGGAGCTGAGTAGGCACAAGCCCCACCCTAACTCAGAGCCCATGGCAGGTGAGTGAAGCCCTCCCCACACACCCACCCAGGATGCCCAGGGGGGACAATCTGGCACACCAAAGTCCTGACACAGGAAGGTGGCTGTGCCCAGGGGCACTCAGGGCAGCAGACATCACTGGATTCCTGGTTCTGCCCCATTTCTAATCCTGGTCCCTACTGCAAAGCTTTGGTTTTCCATGACAGTCCACATCCTGAAAATTCAAGGACTTCAGGTCCCCCCAGGTCATCTCAGTCCCAGAGACTATAGGATTTAACTCTTCAAACAGCCTTTTCCAGAAAGACACCCCAGTAAACAACTCAAAGGTCTGCCCCAGGTGGGTCCTCAGGTGGGAGTTCAGCCCTCTTAAATTCTTTCCAGAATTTTATTTTAATTTATTGATTTTAGAGCAAGAAACATCAATTTGTCATCCCACTTATTTATGCCTTCATTGGTTGATTCTCCTATGTGCCATGACTGGGGATTGAACCTGCAACCGTGGTGTATTGGGACAACACTCTGACCAACTGAGCTGCCCTGCCAGGGTTCCAGAGTTTTAAGCGGCACTTAGGGGTAATATCCCTGCTGCAGGAGCTAACCTGTGAGGCTGGGGCAAAGAGATTAGCAAACCAAATGGACCTTGGGAAGTTTCCAAGCCTTGGGCGGGTTGCAGGACCTTCAGGCAGCCGAAAACCACTTCCATCCAGGATTTTCCCCACTTTTCCTTAACATTTTAGTTTTAAGGATTTTAAACTACAACCAACTCAACTTATTTTCACTCTCTTGAAAATCAACAGTATTTTCTGAGTAACAGAAATGGCATTTTCAAAAGTGTATGAGTACTCAGAAAATTATTCCAATTAGTTGTTTTGTTTTAAATTAAGTTTTAGAGTATTCAAATGGATGCAAATAAATGCACATAAAAACAAAAGGAATTTGAATGGTAGGCACACAGACCAGTGAGCGCTGGGACTTTACTTACAAAGGTGACGGGCGCAGTCCCTAGAGCCCCTGCACTCACAGCCGTCTAGCCCTTGCTGCACCAGGTACTTGCTGGGTGACATGGGCAAGTAATGACATCTGTGAGCCTTGCTTTGCTCCTCTATGAAATGGACACAATGAGAGTGCCCGCCTTATAAGGTTGTCATAAGGACTGCTTACACCCATTCATGCCAAGTACCCAGCACAATACCTGGCACACAGTAGGTACTCTTAGGGGATGCCAGCTTCCCTTACTGGCTGTATGCCATGATTCTAGTCAACAGTTCTGTTCCAGTGACCCCCGGCTCACAGACTTAATGCAGTTATTCTCATATCTTGCATTTGCCTTCATGGATTTGTAATGATAAATGAAAAAAAAAAAAAAAACAACAAAAATAGAGGATCTTGGCCCTAGTGGTAAAAAGTGTGGGTCTAATAAAATTAGTGGAGCTGAGGCCAAGGTGGGCACACCACGTGGGCCGGAGCACATCTGTAGCATCAGTTGGGTGCTTGCTTTCCTGGTCACTCAACAGGAAGAGAAAAAACTGAAGAACAAAAGGCCCATGTTGGGAATAGGTCTATGTGGCTATAGGTGTGGGACCCCTGGGAATCTAATGTGCCCCCAAAATACTTTTTTGCTCCCTTCTTAGTCTCCTTTCAAACCCTGGGGCCTGCTCCCTACTCCACTTTGATCCACTCATACCCTGTGTGTCAAATAGCTGTAAAAAGATGGCTGGGTCTCAGGCTGGGCCAGGAGGCTGCTGGAACAGGGTGCCCGACCTGGTAATAGAACAGTTGGACCTAATCCAATATCTTATCCCTCTGAATCGTCAGCACTTCCTATGAGGTAAGGACTATTTTTATCCCCTTTGTGCAAAAGAGGAAACAGAGACTCCCAGAGGTAAAGTGACCTGTTTTTAACTTTCCCAGGCACCACACACACACACACACACCTCCACTAGAACACAGCTTCACCTCCAGGACCACGAGACTTTCCACCTGCCCCTTGGAGTTGCAGCTTGAATGCGTGGAGCTCCCACCTGTCCCCAAGGAGATGTCTGGAGGGAACACTCC
The DNA here is from genome assembly GCF_004126475.2 of Phyllostomus discolor. Lineage (NCBI taxonomy): Eukaryota > Metazoa > Chordata > Mammalia > Chiroptera > Phyllostomidae > Phyllostomus > Phyllostomus discolor. The sequence goes on from NC_040914.2 coordinate 8,949,301, forward strand.
AGGTCTCCACAGCCCTAGGACACAGCCCCTCTTCTAGAGGCCTGTGACCTTCCCTGCCACCCACACACCCATGACACAGAGGGGCTGACCTGCTGCCCAGCTAGCCCCTGACCTTGCTCCTCTCACAGAGCCAATTCGACGCAGCGTCTCTGAGGCAGCTCTGGCCCAGCCTGGGGACCCACAGGGCACGGACCCCCTCAAGGACCTGAAGCTGCATGACCTGAGCCTCAGGGGCAGCTCCGAGACATCAGGCACCCCTGAGCTGTCACTGTCAGCAGAGACACTTGGCCCCTCCACACCCTCAGACGTCAACTTCTTATTCCGGCCTGACGATACACCAGAAGAGACTGAGGCCCAGGATGAGCTGAGCACCCAGGACAGAGGTCAGGGCATTGGTGCCTCCTTCCCTCGGGGCTTCCACCCAAGGCGCTCCAGCCAAGGCCCCACACGGATGCCCCTGTACTCGTCACCCATTGCCAAGAACCCCTTCATGTCACCGCTACTGGCACCTGACAGCATGCTGCAGGGCCTGCCACCTGTGCACATTGTGGTAAGCGCTAGGCAGGGACCAGCAAAGAGGGGTGGGTGGGATGCAGATGCACCTGGGGAAGAAAGCTCCCAGGAAAGGGTGGCCCCCAGGGGAGAGGTGTGCCACCAGGAATGCCTGGCAGTGGGAGAACGCAAGGGATTCAGGGCTGCCATTTTCTTTTGCAGTCTTGTTGAGCATCATGCGACTGAGGGGCAGCCGCAGGGCTTGCAGAGTCAGGGAAAGGGAAGCTACAGTGGGTCCTGGGGGAAGGAAAAAGCCAAGCAGGGAACCCCGTTAAACATTCTACAACCCCCCCCACCCCGTCTCCCTCTTCTGTCTGCCCCTTTCTCCACGTGTTTTACCCCACCCTTGTTTTCTGCGCATTGTTCCTGTGCCTCACCCCCACTGTCCTGCAGGCGTGCGCGCTGGACCCCATACTGGACGACTCGGTCATGTTTGCGCGGCGGCTGCGCAGCCTCGACAAGCCTGTGACGCTGCGCGTGGTGGAGGACCTGCCGCACGGCTTCCTGAGCCTGGGGTCCCTGTGCCGGGAGACGCGCCAGGCGGCTACGCTTTGTGTGGAACGTATCCGCCAGATCCTCACTCCGCCTGGCACCGCCGCGGGGGTCTGAGCCTCAGGTCAGAGCCAGGCCACCCAGTATGTGGGGGTTGGGGGTGAGAGGCGGCGACACTAAAGGCCTCCTGTTTACATCTGCATCGGCCTCATAGTGTATTGTGAATATTGCTTCAGGAGGAGGGGAGGAGGGAGGGGACCCTGCAGAGAGCCCCTGGCCCCTCCCTACCTGGGACGTGGGAGATAGCCAGCTGTGCCTTAAGTTGGGGATGATAAGGGGGAGGCTGGGAGGTGAGACCCTGGACTGGGGGATTGGGGAGAAACCAGTCTCTTGAGACCTCTGGACCTGCACTCCACCATTGCCTTCTACTGCTACTGCAACGGCCGCAGGGGCAAGGCCTGACCCCACTTGCCCTTGGCTTGTTTTTGTTTGTAAATAAAAGTATTTAATTAGTTTGGCCTCTTGCAAACGGGGACAGGGCGGGTTTGTCCCTCACGGGGCAGCATCACACTCAGCTGCTGGGAATGAGAAACCTGGGACTGGAGGGTTGAAGGCTGGGGGCCCAACCTGGAGTCCTGGAGAGGAAGGGGCCTGTGGGCCTGGATTCTTGGGTGCAGAGGGACTGGACTCCCTAAAACACACAGACTTCCCCACAGACTTAATCCAGGTAGAGCATCAGAGGACTCCTGGTTCCCAGCTACTCCCTTTTATCAACTCAACCCCAGCACCCACCAGAAGGAAACCCAAATAACTGTTATCCCCTAGATAACTGGAACAAGCTAACAGGACACCAGAAACAAACTATTCACCCAAAATTCTGGAGGCCCCAGCTCTGCCCAGCTGTGCCACTCAGTCCCTCAACAAAGACTGTTTCCTCACCCTTTTATGAGCCCTGAGTTTGAAGCAGAGATGGTTTCAATCCAGGGTCTGCCCTCAAGGGACTCAAGGAGGATGTGAGACTGATGCAGACACAGCTCCTACAAGGGCTACACCTATAGTAGTCAGGGAGGGCTTCACAGAGGAGGTGATCCTAGTTTGACTTTAAGGGATAAGCAAAAGAAACATACAAGGTGGTTAGAGCCAGTGACCCATGATCAAGGCCTCTGGCATGGAGAGAAGTTTAGGTGCAAAGTGGGGAGTGGCCTGAGGGACCCAGAATGGTCAATAAGAGCAAATCCTGAAGGGCCTGGATTGCAATTTGGACTATAACTGAAAGGCAGTGAAGGGCCACAGATGGGCTTTGAGCAGGGATGTGATTGGCAGCACTGAAGAGCCTGTGACACTAAGGGACAGGCTGAAAAGGGCAAGGATGGAGCCAGGGAAAACAAGGCCTGAGCAGGGGCAGAGGGTAGGGAGTGGGAGTAGGGGGTGGAGCAGAACCCAGAGCTGTAACTTAGGTTGAATGAATAGGACTTAAGGGTGGAGCAGAGGTGACAGGAGAGTAAGGGGACAATGATACTCAAGTCTGGCCAGGGCAATAGGTAGACAGGCTATCTCTACTGGGAGGAAGCTCAGGTGTGTGGGGGGAGGGGGGGGTGCACATGGAAAGATCAACGGTCTTAGACATCCACGGGGACATGCAGGAGGCCAGGAGAGTGGGCTGGGTGCTGATTGCAGCTGAGGGACTAGAAGAACCTTTCTAGGAAGAGGGGGCAGGTGGGATGGGCAAAGGGCTAGCACAGACACAGAGAGCTCTGAGGACCATGGCCCCCCAGTAAAGAGCAGGCAGTGAAAGTTGAGCCAGGGAAGGTTCTAAGGAGTAGCTGCAGAGGCAAGATCAAGAAAGAAAAGAACATGGAGCAAAGGGAATGAATGTTAGGCGGGAGGGAGTGATCTATGTCAGATGAGAACCCAAATGTTATCATCAGGCCTCAGCAATGAGTGGGTGGGTCCTCGGTGACCTTATACAGAGTCCCTGCAGGGTCATAGAAGGTGCACAGCCTGATGTGGAGGATTAAGGAGGGAGTGGAAGGTAATGGATTGAGCAGGTGGATACCACAAGTCTTTAGCTGTAAAAGGGATGAAAGCTAATCCAACAGAACTTGATGCAATGTTTGTGTGTGTGTGTTTAGAAAAGATGGAACGTTTTATACTGCCAGGGAAGGAAGAGAGGGGGAGACGGAAGATGAGAAACACAAGAAAGCAGTTTCCTGAAGGGAGGGGGAGAAGAGGACCCTCACCTCAGAGGCCCTCATTCACCCAACCAGTGGCTTGAGTCAGGTCCTGTGATGGGGAGGGAGCCATAGCCCAGAACTCTCCCTGAAGATCCAGACCCATTGGTGTGAATGATGGTTCCCCTTGTCCAGCTCATAGGACCCCTTATTCATCTCTGCCCAAACAGCCATCATCACCAACATGCTCTTTCCTGTCCCCATCTCAGGGATGGCCTCATCATTCCCTTTAACTCCAATGGCTCCTTCTCTGGAAACACTTTCCTGACTCACCAAACCCAAAAAATGACTCTTCCGGACTCCCCTGCCTCTGTATATCCCTGCCTATCAATGAGTGTGGCTATCCTCCCATCTGACCCAGGCCTGACTCACCCCGGCACACCGGAAGCCTCAGGAAATGTTTAAGTAATGGGTGGATGAAGGTGTGAATAAGTGAGTGTGAGGGGTTATACGAGGAAATCAGTGAGGGAATTAATGTGGGCAGGGCAGGTAGATGCAAACAAGAATCAGGTTTTGGGTGGGAGGATGAAATGAACGAATGACTAGCTGAGAGTGCATGCGGGATTCGGTTTCTCCAACAAAACAAAACGGGCGGTAGCCCGGCTAAGCTCCCTGGTCCGCCTCAAGTCTCACCAAGCCCACCGTTTCCCATCCGAGCTTCGTTAAGAATCCCAATACTGGACGTGCTGGAAAGGTCTTTCCCGACCGCACCGGCAGAGCCTTTTCGCTCGCCAGAGGATCTCAGCTTCCGCCGAACCCACCGGGATTCCCACCCGCCAGGTGCCCGCCTATTGGTAGAACGAAGGAATGGGCGGGGACTGGGGTTTTCGAGAGCCTATCTTTCTCCGACTTAGGGCAAGGGCCCCGCCTACTAAGCAGGGCACCCTGAGTGGCCCAAGCTAGTAGGAAGCAAAGTGTTTATTCATTGAATGATAGTGACTGACGTCCTGAGTAGCTTATCAAAGCTAGACTCTGCAGGAGGAAGACCCGCCTTAGGAAAAAACAGAACGCCGGAAGTAGTTGAGAGCGTGTTCGACTGAGGAGGGGTAACCCCTGGGTCTTCTGGCTGTACTTACTTGGGCTGTTGCTGACCTGACCTTGGGTCCTAAAGAAGGATGGGGCCTTGAGACTCCTGACTGCTTGGTCCTGAAGGAAGAAGCCAGGTGCCCGAGGGAGGAGAGAACTGAGGACTCGGAGGAGGAGTAACTGGGGCCCTAGACTTCTGGGTCTGACTGAAGGAGGAGGAGGAGGCTGAGCTCTTGGACTCCTGGATCTTCAAGGAGGGAACTGGGAACCTGAAAGGCTGGGGTCTAGGGACGGGGACTCCTGGGTCCCAAGAGTCACTGGCCTGCCCAGGGATGACAGATTTGAAGTTTAGTATTTTATGTGGCTATTTATGGGGTTGGAGCCCGGCTTGCCCCTAGGCAATAGTTCTGGCTTCTAAGGAACTCTAGAAGTAGAGCTTGACTAGAGATGACAAGGAAGAAGCTTAGGAGAAGCTCTGGCCTCAGAATACCCTTTCCCCCTCCCTAAAAGGAAGCCAGGGGCAGGGTGCTGTCTGCAAAAGAAACAGTGGGATGAGACTTGAAACTCACGTGGAGACCAAAAGCAAAGCATAAATACCAATGGAGAGATTAAATATTGAAAATAATAATAGAGCTCTCTCGTATGGAGTTTACTGTGGCCCAGGTCTGTGCTAAGCATTTTACATAATTATCTCGTGTCTTCCTCATAACGCCTTTAAGAGATTGGATTATTATTATAATCCCTATTTTACAAGTGAGAAAATTGACACCCAGGGACAGAGAATCAAGATGTAAAGAGACAGGAGAGACATAAAACACAGATAGTGATGAACAAAGAGATAAAGACAGGCCCAGAGGGAGAAGAAAGGACAGACAAGGGAAAAAGAGAAGGGCAAAAAGAAAAGCAAAAGAGGGGAGGGGCTGAAAGCCAGGACACTGCATGGGTGGGGTGGGGGGCAGTTCTGGGGAAGGGAAGACCAAGGATGGGGACTCCCGGGTATTTCCTGACTCCCACATAGCATGCTGTGGGAGTTTGGCCTGGTTGGGGTCAAAAATAATGATTAGAGAGAGCAGCTGTGTCATTATCCTATTAGATGATAAGAAAATGATTCATGCAGGTGCCCTGGGCCTGGGAGGAGCCTCTCCCCCACAGCCTTTTTCATCTGGACAAATCAGACCTCAGGAAGGACTGGGGAGGGGCAGAGCCCTCTCTGTCCCTGTCCACTGCTGAGTCTTCATCACTTGGAACTGCTGCTGAGTCCCTCCTGGAGACAGATGAGCCACCCTGGGACAGCAACAACATTGCTGGAGGATCTTCACTCTAATTCTTTCTACTTTCCCCTAGACCTTGAACCAATGCCTGCCAGAGGTCCTGCGGTCACTCATTGCGGGGGCTCAGCCAAAGCTAATGGAGTGGATGGACAAACATCCACATTGTCCTGTGCTCCCCATCATGCTTCATTTCTCAGCCTCTCCCTAGTCTCACCTATCTCTTCCCACCTTCTCTTTCACCGTGGTGTTTCTCCCAAAGCCATTCGGCCCACCACCTGCATTGGGGAGAAACTGAGGCTCAGTCTGGAAGGAGTCAACCTCCCAGTGCCACCTGTAGGGCATGGAAAGGAGCAGCTGAGAAAGGGGTTCTCAAGGCCCCAGATACAGATATGTTCCCAGCACCTCAGAGTCAGAAATGAAAGAATATGTCAAATGTGTCCTTACAACATGTGCTCAAGGCAATCTTGCATTTACACCCACACAATCAGAGAATCACACGCACAGCACATGCAATCACCTATAAACACAAACATAGGCACACAACGAATCACTGCACTGACAACACAGCCAGGAATATCCTACACCTCATGCAAAACAGATACCCCCGTTATGTAGTTACATGCCCAGCCACTGATAGGCATCCAGCCAATCCCTACCAAGACCATGAGCAAAGACTTGGCTTTGTTTACCATTGCATCCCCAGCAACCAGAACAGGTCATCATCGTTGTCATCATCATCGTTAGCAGCAGCAGCATCACCATAAACACAATATATTGCCTTTGTGCCAGGCACAAGTGTAGGTACTTTACATTAAGTAACTCTCTTAATCCTCCAAACAACTCCATTCACAACAACCCATTTTGCAGATGGGAAAATTGAGGTCCAGGGAAGTTTAGTTATTTGCTCAAGGTTCCACAGCCAGTGAAAGGCCATCAGGATTTAAACTCAGGTTTTTGGGTCCATCACACAATAAATAATAAACAACTTGTAATAAATAATTCCTGCTTTAATCCAGTCAGAATTACAGAAACTGGACAACTGAGACCACACCCAAATTCACACGCATAGTGGGTAGAATAACAGGAGGCCAATAGAGACACACAAATAGGAAAGACCCCTTCACATGTCACACCTCAGAACACAGGGACATGCAAAGTGACACATTAAGACAATCCCCACACAGATACACAGCATCCAGAGAAGCACGCGCGCACACACACACACACACACACACACACGGATAGCAACACACCAAAACAACATGGAGACCCATCCAGAGCTCCCTGTTCTGCTCGCAGCCTCACTGGGCTGGCCCTCAAAGAAGCAGCAGATTTAGGATGGAAAGGGGGGCTACCTCACTTGTCCGCTCAGTCCTACCAGTTCCACCAGGGTCATGATGGCACCACCCGCCTTATGAAACCCATGTTGGGCAACTTGACCCAGACCTGGCCTGGACTCCTAGATTCTGGGGAGAAAGGGAGCCTGGATTCCTGGGTTCTGAGAGAGTAGGGGATGGGTGTCCTATGCATGGACTCTAGAGGAGAGGAGGAGGAGGAGGATTGGGACCTGGGCTTTCAGGCCCTGCGGGAAGGAGGGCTGGGGACCTGGAATCCTGGGTTCTGGGAAAAGAGGGGGCCAAGGTACTTGGATTTCTGTCTTTAAAGGTAGGGCTCCAGGTTTAGTAAATAAAAATACAGGACACTCAGTTAAATTTGAATTTCAGATTAACAACAAATACTTCTTTAGTATATCACAAATATTGCACAGGACATACTTATACTAAAAAAAAAGTATTTGTTGTTTATCTGAAATTTAAATTTAACTGGGCGTCCTGTATTTTATCTGGCAGTCCTATTTGAGGGGGAGGATGCCAGATGCCTGGGGACTCTGCCATGGTCACTCCTCAGCCCCCAGGCCTCTCCTCTTCCTGGCCTCCACCCTCCTCCTCACCCCTAAAGATGCCACCTCACAGCTTTCCCAGTCCCGATTTCCTCATCTACATGAGCTGCTGTATCTAATTGCAGTCCCCAGGCTGTGTAAGAGTGGGGAGAGGAAACAGGAGGACAGCTCGAGTTGTCACACCAGGAGCCCTAGGGTCCTCAGCGATGACTGACCCTGAGTCACCTGCATGCCAGGGTCTAGAGAGCTAGGAGATGGGGCCCTGTGGCTGCCTCCAGGGAGCAGGCCTAAAGATGGGGAGAGATGCCAAGACAGGAGGCAGAGGCCACAGAAGGGCAAGAGACACATTGCATGGGAAGAGAGAGACTCAGAGATGGGAGAAAGAGAGCCAAAGAAACCTGGAAATGGATTGGTGGAGATAAGAAAAAAAAAGAGGCAAGTCAGAGCTGGAGACAAAGACACAGAGATGGGGGCGCAGGAACACTAGAACAGAAATGGAGAGATGTCCCACAGACACTCAGGTTCCTAGGCTGAGTGATGGGCACATGAAGGCAAGATGCCATGCCGAGTGCTACCCACAAGTCTGGGACAATGACAGCAAGCCATCTGGGTGGTGCCAGGACACCAACGCTTGGGACCTGATGTGTTGAACCAGGAGGTTGAGGGAAAGCTGAGATCCCAGGCGAACAGGGTGATCCACCTGCCATAACCCCACATCCAGTGCGGTGACAACACCACCTTCTCTACAGGTGACACCCCGATTTTCCAGTGCCTCCTACATTTTTGGGGTGACACGTACTGGGAACCCCACCCGGCTCTGATGCTGCTTCCCTCACTGAGTCACCTCCAACCCTGCCAGGCCTGTTGGGGGGAGACGTTGGTGACTCAGGCATTCAGGCCCCCAGCTCTTCATCCCTCAGGAACCCAGAAGGTCTGGAATCCCAGGACCCCTACCCTACTCGGGGAGGCAGCCTGGCCTAACCCAAGAATCTGGACCCCAGCCTCTCCTGTCTCAGACCTGGGAACCTGAGCCCACTCTCCCTCCTCTATTTGGGATCAGAGATCAGCCCCCAGCCCCCGCTCCTCCCTCAGACCCAAGAGGCCTGGGCCACAGCCACCTCCTTCAGGAACCAGGCTTCTCAGTTCCCGGCCTCCTCCCTTCCCAATTTAGAGGTGGGGTGAGGTGTGTTTATTTATTTTGGTTCCAGTATGAATCAGGGCCAAAACACACTGCCCCCCCCTTCAGTGCCCTGAATGGGAGGACAATGCCCCTTCTCCCAGGGAAGTGGGGACCTCACTAAGGATAATGGGGGAGAAACCCTCAAAGAGAGCCCACACTGCACCCTCTCTCGCACTGCAGGCCTTTCTTTTCTCCCCCTCTCCCTGCCCTCTAAGTCCAGCGGTGGCTGTTGCCTCCAGCTACCTCCCCCTGCACCTTCCCGTGTCTCTTCTTGAATCTGTCTCCCCCTTCTTGTTATTTCTCCCCGGATCTTTGTGCCTCTCTGTCTAGGCATCTATTTCTCCATCCCTCTATGTTTTCTCATCTCCCTCCATCTTTCTGAATCTCCTACCTCTCTCTTTCTCTGATCTTGACCTCCCCTTCCATCTCTGTGTCTCCCATTCCTTCCCTGTCTCTCTGTCTCTACCTCTCTTTTGGTCTCTGAAACCAGCTGTGCCCCTTGCGCCTTTGCTCTGCCACCTTCCCGTCCCAGCACTCTGCCCACTCCCCTTTCTGTCCCCACTCCTAGCTCCTCACCCCTGGACCCCTCCCCAACCATTGCCTGGTCATCTGAGGTACAGGAGGAGGGGGAAGTTGGGGGTGGGGGGTGGAAAGGGAGGGAGGGGAAGTTCCAGTGAGGGGAAGAGGTTCAGCCTGATGGGCTTGGCTCCCCAGGCACCTGTGTCAGAGCCCCGCCCATGGCCATGTGGCCTGCTGGATATAAGCAGCTCCTGGCCCAAGACTGAGAACTCAGTGCCGGTGTCACCCACACCTTTGTCTCCATCGCCACCGTCTCCATCCTGCAGGTAGGAGCACCCCCACACCCCTCTGCTCTGAGGCCAGGCCTCTGCTCTGTTCTCCCACCGCACTGCTCTCTGTCTCCTTGCGGATCTCCGACTCTCTCTCTGGACATCCCTCTCTTTCTTTCTCAATGCTCCCAATGCGCCCTTCTCAACCTGAGGATTGCTGGGTTGAATCCAGAAGTCCTGAGGGCAAGGACCCCCTCTACTAACTCCCTTGGTCTAGGCCATTGGATTGGGGCATTTCTCTTCACCTCTCTGAGTCTCAGTGTTCCATCCGTGAAATGGGCTTGCAGAGAGGTTGAAGTGCTGGGCAGGCGTGAGCATTGCTGATGGCATCTCTCCGGGCACCTGGCTCTGATCTCTCCCTCCCCGTGTCTATGACTTGGCCTGTCTGTCTCTTGGTTTCTCTCTCTAGCTCTGCCTCTGGAATGAGGAGGGCCCTCTGGGGTCTGTCGGGCAGCTGTACAGAGATGGGCGAGTTTCTCGCCCCACCCCATCCATCCCAATTCCATGTCTCTTCTAGCCAGCAGGCTGAAGTGGCCTCTTTCTCCCCAGCAGCCTTCCCCTGGGAACCCAGCCCCTAGTGCCCCTGCCCCTTGGCCTCCCCTCCCTCAGCATCCAGTGTCCCTTGGACAGACTCCGCTGCTGTCACCGCCGCCACCTCTGCCGTCCCCAACACCACCTCCTCAGGGCCAGCAAGATGCAGTTTGAGATGCACGACAACGTGAAAGGCAAAGGTGGGGTCACTCGATGGACCGGCAACCCTTCCAGTCCCCGGAACCTGGCCACTTCCCTCCCCTGGGCACCCTGGCTTCGAAGACAACCGGCGCCTGCTTGTGCCCCAGAGGTCCCTGAAATGCGGGAACCCAGCACCCCAGGCCCCGACGTGGAGGAGGCACTGTCAGCCCGGCCACCCACATGTGGCGCACCCCCTTTCCCAGACTTGCAGGAGCCACCACCCCCAGCTCAACCAGATGTACAGAAGGCAGCAGCAATGGGACAGACTGGGGTGTCAATGCCCCAATATGGCCGAAGGGAAGGGGGCGCAGTGGTGACCCCTCAGCGGGCGGCCTGGTGGCCCTGCCCAGACTGCCCGGCAGAGGGAGGGGCGGCAGGGGTGCCGGGCCCCAGGAGGCGCTGCAAGGCCACCTGCTGACCCCCGTCTCCCACCTCCGCAGCCATGTCCTACCCAGTGACCAGTCAGCCCCAGTGTGCCAGCAGCTGCTACCAGACCCAGCTCAGTGACTGGCACACCGGCCTCACGGACTGCTGCAACGACATGCCCGTCTGTGAGTGCCTGCCTCTCTCCTCCAGGCCCCGGGTAGAGGGGAAGGGGAGGGGGGGGAGGACGTCACCGCCAACCCCTTCGACACCCCGCTAATCCCACTCTCTGGTCCTCTCTGTGGACCCTGAGTCCCCACTCTCTAACCTTTACGCCTTCATCGGACCCCCGACGTTCCCTAGGATCCTAACCTCACACCTTCCAGCTTCCCTTCGCGACTTCAACCGCACCACCCCCCCCACACACACCACCCTTCACACCCTATTTCTCAACCACTAACCTCTCCCCGCAATTTCCTCTGGGACCTCCACCTCCCTCTGACACTCAGTTCCCTCTGGGACCCTCGACTTGGCTCCGGGGACCCCCCAGCCTCGCCCCCCCCCAGAGGCTGAGGCCCGGTGGGCCCCGCCCTGACCTCCCCGCGCACGCCCCAGGTCTGTGTGGCACTTTCGCCCCTCTGTGCCTTGCCTGCCGCATCTCCGACGACTTCGGCGAGTGCTGCTGCGCGCCCTACCTGCCCGGAGGCCTGCACTCCTTGCGCACCGGCATGCGCGAGCGCTACCGCATCCAGGTGCGCACGGGGTTGGGACCAGGGGTAGGGGTCTGCGGGACTGGCAGCCTGGGACCCAAGGCAGGGCTCCTAACCTCTCTCTCCCACCCTCTAGGGCTCTGTCGGGCACGACTGGGCGTCCCTCACCTTTTGTTTGCCCTGCGCCCTCTGCCAGATGGCACGGGAACTGAAGATCCGAGAGTAAAGTGCCCCCCACCCTCCTTTCCCTTTGGCCATGCCTGGCCTCCTCTGCCCCCTCCTGGGAGGGCCTGCCCCTCCACCCTATCCCGCCACCAGAAATACACCCACAATAAAAACCTGAAAACCAACTCCGCCTACATCATTTGTCTCAGGGAAGGAATCTGGGTGGAGAAAGAGGTTTGGTGTGGAAGGTGGGGACACAGAGAAGGTGCCTAGGTGTGGAAGGAGGAGTCTGGAGTTGGATCTTTGACCTCCACCTGCTGTGGATGACATTGGCAAGTCTCTTCCTCTGGAGGCCAAGGTGTCCTCACTAACAAAGTCAGATCATCCACCCCTTAGCTGCCTATCTGAAGCTCTGCCTGGATTCTGAAAATAAGCAAACTAGAAAGGTCATCTTGGTAAACTCCAGGCACTCAAGTTCAAAGAAAAAATTTAGGAGAGGCCCCGCTCATTTAATGCCTATGGATTCTTAGCCTGCACACAATTCTAACAGATAGAGGGCCTTTGTTTCCAAAGCAGAGAATGTAGGGTTGAAGGCTTTCTGGAGTAGGAAGGGATCCACTATGTATCTCAAAAGCAACTACAGACTAGAAAATGTTCTAGTTTCACCTTGGCTGAATGGCTCAGTTGGTTAGGTTAGGACATCACCCCACACACCAAAAGGTTGTGGTTCAATTCCCAGTCAGGGCAAGTACAGGAGGCAACCAATCGATGTTTCTCTCATCAATGTTTTTCCCTCCCTCCCTTCCATTCTCTCTAAAATCAACAGGAACGTATATTTGGGTGATGATTTTTAAAATAACTTTTAAGAAAAAAAATCCTGGTCTTGAAATTGGGCAGACCTGGGATCAAATTTTGACTCTCGCCACTACTGTGCTAGTGAATGAATGAGCCCATTCTCTCCTCTGAGGATGACCCCCAATATGTGACGTGGCCACTGGAAGGCAAATGATGGAACGGGTGGGAAGGCTGTTCCCATTTCGTCAGCCGCCACTATTATTGTTTTATATATAGCACAACATTGTAACTATTCTAATATTAATGTTATTTGTTATTATTCTCTACCTGTGGATCCAATCACTGAATGACATCTTCACCTGGAATATCCAACAGACATCCCAAAATTTAACGTGTCCAAACTCTAACTCCTGGTTCCCCTCCAAAACCTGCTCTCCCACAGCCCGGGACTGAGCAAGCCCCAACCTTCCAGGTATTTGGTCACTTTCTCCTCGCCCTGCGGCACCCAATCTGTCAACAACTTCAGTCAGTTCTACTTCCAGAATATATCCAGAACCTCACTTCTCCCTACTCCTCCACCCCCATTTTGTTCTGGTCACCCTCCTCTTCAGCCTGAATTAGCTGAAGTCAGTGGCTCCTCGCTGGGCTCCCTGATCCACTCCCAACCCTTCTTCTCTTCCCCACAGAGGAGCCCTACGAACGGGTCCGATCACATCCCTTCTGTGCTCAGAACCCTCTCGTGGCTCCTCCTCTGATGAAAACCAGAGTCCTCACCTGGCCCAAGGACCTGTGATCTGCCTCTTGTTGCCTCGGTAACCTCGTCTCCTCCTCATGCTCTCCACTCCGACCACAAACATCTGTGTTTTTTCTCTAAAATGCCAGGCATACTCCCACCTCAGGGCCTTTGCACTGGCTATTCCCTCAAAGTGGAAGTTTCATCCCTCAGATGCCCCTGTGGCTCGCTCCTTCACTTCTGCTTACATGTCATCTTATGAGAAAGGCCTTCCCTTCCCGCCTTGTATTAAATAGCAAGGGCCTGACCCCCTCACCCTCCTTCCCCACCTTGTTTTCCTGGTCACCTTCCAGCATACCCCATCATTTACTGATGTATTATCGGGCTCCCTGCTGGCTGGTCATTTCCATGAAGACAGGCATTTTGTTCACTGCTGTGTCCCCAGCACCTCGGACAGTGTGGGGCCCATCATAGGTGGGGATAATAAGCAATCACAGACCCTGGCTGGTGTGGCTCAGTGGACTGAGTGCCAGCCTGTGAACCAAAAGGTCGCTTGTTCGATTCCCAGTCAGGGCACATGCCTGGGTTGCAGGCCAGGTCCCAGTAGGGGACACGTGAGAGGCAACCACACACTGGTGTTTCTCTCCCTCTCTTCCTCCTTCCCTTCCCTTCTCTCTAAAAATAAGTAAGTGAAATCTTTAAAAAAAAATAAGTCATCACAGATGAGACACTGGTTTAGCAAAGGGAAGTGATTTTAGAGGTAATGGGGAGGGGCGGTGGAAAAGCAGACAGGCTGATGTCGGAAGATGGGCTTGACTATAATTCAGTCCCGAGCTCTCAGGCAAGGGACTTAGCTTCTGCAGCTGCAAAATGAGGGAACAAACCTTACCTCCCAGCAGGGATGCTGAGGAGACTAGAACTCCTGCCATGTATCCAGTGCAGTGCCTGGAGTGTGCTTGAAAGCATTTCCCCTTCTTTTCCCAAGGCTGCCAATCCTTAGGGCGTTGGAGGTCCCACACAGGCTCGAACCCAGGCCTTCTCTCACACTCCATGAGCCTCTCATCTTCAGGTGTGTGGACGCCAGGGAGAGGTGACAGCTGAGGGGCCGACACGGAGGGAGGAGGGACATATGGTCTGGGGCATTTGTACACAAACGCCTGCATGACAGTGACGAGAGCTGGAGAAGGGGTGGCCCTGCACTTCCCAAAGAAAGGGTCCATCACGGTGCAAATGCTCTCCTTAGGAAGAAAAAGCTGCAGGGTGCCGGCCAGCAAAAGACCGTACTGCAGGGTTCAAGCACACGGACGAGTCCTGAAGAACCAACTCTGCTCCCTCCTGGTCACGCAGGGTGTCCCACAGCTGGTTGGCTCCCCAGGTGGGAAATTCTACCTCCCCCGTCCCCTAGCGGAAATTGGCCGTTTTGAACACCCTGCCCCTAGAGCCCGCTCAGTGCTGGGCCCGCTCTCGGCTACATCGGCCTGTGGTCTCCTTCCTCGGAGGCAGAAGAGCCTGGTGGTCAGGCACCTGGATCCAAGAGTCAGGAGGTCTGGGTTCAAATGATAGCTATCACTTAACAGCTAAATAAAACCTATTTAATGTTTTCCCATCTGCAAAATGGGGCTACATGGTACTTGCCTCACACGGCTGTTGGAAAGATCAAAGGCAGTAACAAGCCAAGCAAATTGTCCAGCACTGGTACTCAGTAAGTACAAGTCCACAGTCGCACCCTGGAGGTTAGGTGCTACCATCAGCTCATAAAGGCAAAACTTATGTGTGTGCAGATAAATCCCTGAAAATCCCCAATGGCCCAGAAAGTCTGAAAATATTAGTACTATCATATTCACAGACCACAATGGAGACCCACACAGCTTCTCGGTTCACATCACCACGTCTGTGGCTGAACACCAGATGAGGCGGCTGGCCTGGGGCCTCTAGGCAGGTTTGCACAGAAAGGTACATGAGTGAGCACTTCTAGCAAGACTCCCACAATCGAGGCCCCGAATGGACAGAGATCTCCAGCTCCCATCTTCCCTAGCCTGAGAGGGCTGTTGCTCGCTGGGGGATGGGCTGATAAAGGCTCCCAGGACCCTCTCGGTTTGGGCTGTGAGAATCTGCTTGACTTAGAGCAAGCTTGCCATGCTAGGGCCCCGTTCCAGGCTCCATGCCTGAACGCCTCTCATGGCAGAGGCCAGGATCACACCCAGTCCTGGGACCAAGGAAGGCTTTTTCCCTCAAGAAACAAACTGAGGTCTCCCTGACAGAGATCTGGGGTTAGAGTCAAAGGTCTCACTGCCCTCATGGCCCCCTGGTTTGCCTCTTCTGGGAACAAGAGCTTCAGCAGTGGTACCACCCTGACGCCTGCCTAGGAGGGGCAGAGGAGTGCAGGCCATGTGGCTTTAAGGGGCCACTGAGATAAGGGTATTTGTCTGATTTTATCCAGAGCGTGGGTATTGAGTCAGAGAGCCAAGATGCCTGACTCTGCATGTAGACGGCACTGGGACATGGTCTTCCCCACACTCTTTATTTGTTGATTCAAACACTCCCCACTGTCTCAGCCAGCAGCACACATGGGTGGGCCCTAGACTGTGGACCCAGCAGAGGGGAAGATGCAGGACCCAGCTCTGCAAGGTCCAAAAAAGCAGCTGGGGGATGAGCTCTTGGGGAAGGAGAGTCTTAACTTCAAGGTATCTAGAATCAGGGTGGACATCATCCAAGATGATGGCTAGGGTGGGGGCAGCCCCTGGGGAGAGCCCAGAAATCTTCAAGGCAGCATTGCCTGGGAAGAAGGCTGTATATTGGGGTCTCCACCATTTTTATCTCCAACCTTGGCATTCACTCCTCCCCCACCCTCTGAGCCTGTGACCCCAGTCCTGGGGTCAGGTACCACCACCAGAGCTTTGTCCCTCCAGCCAAGGGTGGCAGCATCAGCTCCCAGCTCTCGCTCAAGCCCCTGGGCTGCCTCACTGTCCTCCCTCTAGTCAGCCTCATCCCTCACCAGTGCAGCCAGCCCCATGCACTCAGGTCCTTCTGCTGAAAGGCTCAGAGTGGTTTGTTTCCCTGGTTGGGCCTCACTTAACAGATGTCTAAAGGGCATCTTGGGTCCAAAACAAGGCTCCTGATCTTCCCCATAAGCCTGTCTGCCCATCTTAATAAACGACACCATCATCCTCCCACAGCTTGGGCCACAAAGTGTCATTCTGGGTTCCTCCCTCCCTCACCCTGACACCCACTCTACCCCTACTTCCCCCACCCACATCCTGCCTCTGGCCTGGACTCCTGATCGGGCTCCTCAGCATGTCTTGTCCCCTTGCTGTTTCTCTCACCCCTTCCAATCCAATCTCCACGCCACAGCTGAGTGACATCTTAAATAAAAACTTCAGATCCCATCATCCTCCCTCATAAAACTAACTGTCCTACGGCCTCCCATTGCCCTGAGAACAAAACCCAAACCCTATTTGGGGCCCACAGGCCCTGGACGACCTAGCTCCTGCCTGACCCCGACCGTACTTCCTCTCCACACTCAGTTGGGGTCACAGTGACCAGCTTTCAGACCTTTCCATTAAAACGAGCTGTTCCCACCTCAGGGACCTTGTTTCCTCTGCCAGGAGCCCACATCCCAAAGCTCTTCCCACAGCCAGTTCCTTCTCAATCTTTGTGTAGTTTCTTAGATGCCTGGCTGACTTTACTCTCAGTCCCTACAGACACACCAGTCCCACAAGATTAGGGAACCACGTCTGCCTTGGTTCCTGTTTACCTGGTGCCTTCACCAGTGCCCGGCACACAGTAGGTACTCAATAAGTAACTGTTGAATGCACAACAAAGAAGGACCTGTCTGGGGACCCCCCAGGGGAAAGGAACCAGGGGTCTCTGAGGACACGGTGTCTAGGGCCCCTCATGTGGATGTGCCCCAAGCCCAGGGCCCCATCAGGGCACTTTACTGCTGTGGCTGAGAACCCGGCCTCGGGTCAGAGGGACATGCTGGTGAGGTTGTCCTGGCTCAGCAGTCCCTTCCGGCCCACACCAGCCCCGTGCCCACCGCCTCCAGCACCCCCATTACCCCCACAGTACTCATGCAGCCTGTGCCGCAGCGTGACGAGGGCTGAGCCCAGGCAGGCACCGTTGGGCGCATGGGGCCCACCGGGCAGCTGGAGCAGCAGTGTGGCCACCCCAGCCATGCCATCCTCCGTGGGCTCAAGGGTGATTGGCCCGGCTCGCAGGCCGGCGGTGCTGGCAGGGATGGCTGGCGGGCAGCAGCCCCCTCCCACGGGTCCCCAGGGTCCGCCTGCCCCTGTCAGCAGCAGGGGTGCCAGGAAAGGCTCAGAGCGACGGAAGGTGGGCGGCGGGAGTCCAGTTGGCTTCCAGGCAGGGACTGGAGCAGCAAGGTCCGGTGGGAAGCAGACAGTGACCTTGGCAAAGGGGCGGCTGGCCATCTTGGTCATCTCTCGCAGGTGTCGGCGCTGTTCCTGCCGCTGGTCCAGGGCCTGCTTGGCCTTCCAGAGGAGCACGCAGAGCGAGAGGAAGAGGAAGAAGCAGGAGAAGAAGACAGAGAAGAAGACAAACAGGTCGATGTGGGCCTGGTCCTGCCGGAAGAAGAGCAGTCCCTGCGAGTCGGCCGAGCCATTGGCGCCGGGCCCACTGGGGTCTCCGACGCCCAGCAGCAGCAGGTAGAAGCGGCTGGACTTGAGGGCGTGGTGCTCGTGTGGGTAAGTGATGACCAGACGGTCCCGCACACTGCGAACCACCAGCACTACTGATGGCTCTGTCACTGTCACGTAGGTGATCAGGCCCCGTGGCCACACCTCCCGCACCTGTGGCTCCACTGTAGTGGCCGGTCCACTCCCAGTCCCCAGTCCCCCCAGATCCCCAGCCCCCCGGGGCCCGCCATCGGCAGGGGGTGGGGGCGGCGGTGGGGGTGGGCGGGGCTGGATGTACACTGTGTGGATGCCTGTGTCGGGGGCCACGCGGACCACAAAGGTTTCATAGGAGGTGGACACATAGAGGTCCACGGCACCAAAGGTCACATCCAATGTCAGGCGGATGTCCACGTTGGTGAATTTGGGCTGCACGCCGAAGAAGACGGTGCGGCCAGGGCCCAGGGCCCGGCGCTTGGGCTCATGGAAGCAGTTGGTCTGGGAGGTGGGGTCCAGGCAGCACTCCTGCTCCACGGAGATGAGGCGGTAGCACTGCTGCCCGCTTATCGGGTTCCCGTGGAATGACTCCCGGCACTTGGAACACTGTGGGCAGGGGAGGATGGAGGCAGCCATCAGGGCTGAGCTCACACGCAGCACTCCTCCAGGCAGGACTGACATCCTCTGTCTATTGGTAAGTAGCCAAGGCCCTGGTCCCTCTGTTGCCCCAGCAACTTCCTGTGACCCCCTGAACCTCCCTGACACAGTGTGGATGCTGCCAGGACCCTACACTCCAGCATCCCCGTGACCATAGCACCCTGATGCCGAAGGACTCTGGAACTCTGAGGCTCAGCAATGAAAAGCTCTGCTGAATCCTGGCTCCACCTCATCACTAGCCTGTGTGGCCTTGAACTAGTGACTGAACCTCACTGAACTTGAGATTCTTCCTCTGTACACAGGCAGTAAACATGGCCAGCTCAAAGACTGCTGAAATCACAGGCACAGCACAGGGTGGGCCAGCCTCGCTGTTTCTGGGCTGTGTTAAGATACATCCTACCTCAGGGCCTTTGCACTGGCTGGCCCTCAACCTGGATCACTCTCCACATGCCCTTACCTTCCCCCTCCTGCCCCCACCCTTCACCCTCCCCCACCTCCTTCTGCTTGTCTGGCATCTTCACTTCCGTTAGGCTCTTCCTCAAGCATCACCTTCTCATTGTGACCTTCCTTGGCCACAGTATCCACTATTTTCACTCCCCAGCACTTCTTAGCCCTCCTTTCTGCTTAATTCCCCTCCTTACTGCTCATCACTACCACACTGTGTATCTGACTTATTCACTTGTTTGCTGCTGGACTCCTCCATGAGAAAGTAAATTCCCTGAGAATGTACATTTGGCCTGTTTTGTGCCTTACTGCGTTCCAGTGCTTTGCCCAGAGCCTGCCATAGAGCAGGCACTCAGTCAGTGAGTGCTGAACAAGTGGATGGATCACAGCCCAGTGGAAACCACTCAGGTTCTAGGGTTGGACCAGTCAGTGCGGGCTCCAAACCCAACTGGCTGTCTGACCTGGGACAGGACATGGGACATCCGAGCCTCTCACTCAGAATGTTTTTCCTTATGTCTACGCCTGACCTTAGGCCCCAGCAGAGCCCTGACAAGCTTTCCACATCCGTGCTGTCCCCACGGCACAGTACCGGCTCAGTGGCAGGTGCTCCCCACATACTAGCTTCTACTGCTGCTACCATCAGAGCCTGCAGAACCCGCTGCTTCAAAGCTGCCTCAGAGCTGCCGGAGGAGAAGGGCTGAATTACTCTCTGGGTTTTTGTTTTTTGTGGGTTTTTTTTGGAAAGGCCAACAGACCTTTGATTGTGCATCAAGAAAGACATAATTCTGATCAAGGATGGCTGTGTCGGGAGTCAGTAAGGCCTGTGAAGCTCTGTTGCCATTTTGGTTAGAGTTGCATCTTTGCAGATATGGTGTTTCTGTAAGTGGGTGGGGGAGACTGGAGACCGAGGCAAGCAAGGGATTTTCCCTCCTCCGAAATAGGGAGAAAAGGCCAGTGGGTGGGGTGGTGGGAGCTGTACTCCAAGGAGGGAGCACAGAATATCCCCCTTCTGCAGTGTGTAAGCTTGCAACATGGCAGCCAACCAGGAGCCCCCCCAGCCAAAGAAGAGGGAAATGGACTCAAGGGGAATTTGAATACAGGTATGAGTAATGATATGAGATCCCCTATTAGCCCAAGATCACTGGGGTGAAAAGTGCCGCTTGGAGGAAAACCTGCCTGAGAATGAAGCCAACACAGAAGAAAGCAGAGTCAGGATGCAGAGAATGATATATTCTTGATGGCTTTGTGTGCACACCTGGATCTAGCCATTCCTGAAGGTAAACTCAAGACCTCAGTTTTGAGAGCCAATACATTTTCTTTTTTTGCTTAAGCTACTATGAGATGGGTTTTCTGCCACTTGTAACCTTTAAGTTGTGACTATCTGTAATGGAGTCTGTCTCCTCACCAGCCTGAAGGAGCCCCCTAAGAAGCTCGTTTCTGGGTCCTCAGGATCACTGCCCAGGGCCTGAAACCAACAGGGGCTCAGAAACAGTCTATTGGGCTGACTTGGATCCCATGACCACGGAGTTCAAAACCACAGTGTTGTGTGGCATTGGTGGTATAGTGGTGAGCATAGCTGCCTTTCAAAACTACAGTGCTGCTCCTGCCTGGGCCCGGCTGCCTCCTCCCAGCCCTGACCCCTGGGGCTGTAGGGCCCTTGGCCCATAACTCATTTCTCCAGCCGCACCTGGTCCTTGTAGCAGTCTCGGCGGTCACTGGGGGAGCTCCCCTGGCAGGTGCCTGTCTCTGTGTTGTTCTGACACGGGCAGCCTGTCCCATCCTGCTCATTACATGTATCTGCATGGCCATTACACTGGCATCTGAGGAGGGGAGGCAGACAGGGGTGATAGTGCTCTGGTGACCCACAGGAGCTCTGGCTGGATGCTGCATGGGAGCTCCGATCCAGACCCAAAGAGAAAACGGGCTCTCAGAGGTCCAGCCCTTTACCCAAGGCCACAGGGCCAGTGAGTGGCAGAGTCAGGACCAGAACCCATCTTGGACTGACCATTCAGAAGGAAGGGGTAGAACGGGGCAGGTGTCTCGAGGCCTTTCCCTCAGCGGCCCTCTCTCTGCCCTCCGGTCTCCATCGGGGCTGCTCTGTAGCCTGCGTTTCAGCACTGCCTCTGAGGTTGGGGTCCCCCATCTGAATCCAGCCCTTCCCTCAACCCCTGCCCTGGCCTGGGGGCTCCCTGGGGATTGCACCTTCTCCTGACCCAGGGCGGAGGGCTGGGGAGCGGGTCTGACTCCCAGAGCTATGCCTGGTGAACAGGGCAAAGGGCCTGGGCCCTTTCCACTTACTTGGTGCACTTCCCATCTAGGAGGAAGTAGCCATGGAGGCAGCTCTCACATTTGTCCCCGTAGCTGTTATTCTGGCAGTTTACGCACACAGCCTCGTCTTCACTGGGACCCTCTGTCACCCAGTTTCCAATCTGGCCAGGGACGGATGGGATGATCAGGAAAAGGCACAGACCAGCCCCCTGCTCCCTCAGACCCAGAGTTCAAGACCCCAGCCCCTGTCACCTCCTCTGGATCCAGTGAGTACTTCTCTGGCTCCCTCCTCGCCATTTCAAGCTCCTTCCTGGAGACACAGATGTGGCTGTTGCCTCGACAAAAGGTGTTGCAGGGCCGGCAGGTCCCGCCCCCCACAGCGGAACCCACGAACAGTGGGAGGCACTGTTCACAGTGGCTGCCCTGGAAACAGGGGACAAGGCAGTCAGAGGGGCTGGAGAATAATGGGGTGGGGGCACAAGAGTGGGAGGTCACAGGTTCTGAGAGCCTCACAAAAGGGTAGCAGGCTCGGCACTTGGCTTGGGCAATCCCAGCCTCTCTGTGATTTACCCCTCTGCCTTCGCTTGCACACCTTCAGTGATGGAGGGTTCATTCCCTTATAGCCCAAGTTATTGGCTCAGGAAGCCCTCCCCTAAACTATCCCAAATCCTCCTCTACATGACCACCCTCCCTGACCCAGCACCGAATCTGTCCACTATTTCACGGCAGCCCCTCTGTGACTCAAACCCAGACGGGGTCCCCAAAGCCTTCTCACACTTCTCTGGGACAGAATCATGCCATCTCCACCCACCCCGTGCACGGTTTATTGGAACTTGAATGGGGCTTAGGATGCCTGAACATGGGCTGAAGGCAAAGAAGGGCCGGGCCCCGGGGTCACGGTCTGAGGCCCAGCTGGCCACCTTGGTGTGGTTGCGGCAGAGCAGGCAGTGGTCGCGGGCCCCCACGCCCGCACACTCGCTGTGGCGGTTGCAGCGACACTCCGTGGAGCAGTTGCGTCCGACGAAGCCAAAGTGGCAGCGGCAGTGGTCGGGCTCCACGCACGAGCCGTTCACGCAGCCCTGGGCGCACACCGGGCGGCACAGCCCCGTGGTGCTGCAGGGGCGGGGAGCGGGTCAGGCAGGGCAGCGGGCAAGCCCACCACACACCATCCTCTTCTTGCTCTGCTCCAGCACCTTCCCCACTCTAGGAGCCAGCCCCCAGCCCCCTCTTCTGGGGGTGCCCCCTCAAACTCACAACCTTGCTACTCCTTGACCTAGCCCAACAGCCATAGGCCCCCTCGGTCAACCCCACCACCACCACACCTTGGACTATGTTTTCTTCTGTCCTACTCTGGTCCATGCCTCATCCTTTACTGCTCCCCCCAGATGCTCCCACCCCACGTCTGTCCAGTCCCTCTCCCTCAGCCCACCCAGGCCCCGGTCTGGCTGCAGCCTCACTTGTCCATGGTGTAGCCTGTCTTGCAGCTGCACTCGTAACCGTGGGGCCGGTCGTGGCAGTTCTGTGTCTCGTTGCAGTCATGGTGCCCGTTGGCACACTCATCCTCAGGAGGGCAGGACAGGAAGGCCCAGGAGGCGCCAGGACGCCCACACATCAGCCCTGGCACGAGACACAGGGCTTCACTGGGGGTCTCTGCACCACCCACTGACTCAGGCCCCCCGCTCCTACTTCCCGAGCCCCACCTCTGAGACAGCTCCCAGCTCTTCTCCATGCTGTGAGCCAGCCCCTCACCCCACCTCTGAGCCCTTCTCACCATCACGGGGGCCACTGAGTCCACCCTCCAGGCAGCGGCCGCTTCCATCCTGGCCCCCCCAGGCACACCAGCCACAGTGGGGGCGCTGCAGGCACAGGGTGCACTGGGTTGCCTGAGCACAGCCCAGGGAGCAGCTCTCGGGCCCCCGGAGCAACCGCCCGCAGCCT
The DNA here is from genome assembly GCF_004126475.2 of Phyllostomus discolor. NCBI lineage: Eukaryota > Metazoa > Chordata > Mammalia > Chiroptera > Phyllostomidae > Phyllostomus > Phyllostomus discolor. The sequence goes on from NC_040914.2 coordinate 8,972,234, forward strand.
CCAGCCATACATCGGAGGGGCAGGTACGAGGGGCTCAGACACTGTCGGGGGAGGGGAAATGAAGATTCACTGGGTCAAAGAAGCACATCCTGGGTATCCTCCCAACCACACCCTCTTCTCAGAGGTCTCACCCACCCCGGCCACAGCTGGTGGACCACAGCCAACACCGGCTGGGGTCACCACATTCTCCCTCTCAAGCATCTATAACTGAGACTAGCGACATCTTTGAAACCAGATTATGTACAGCAGGGCTGGCAGGGCCGTTCGTGAGCAAATGACATCAATGAAGAGAAGAGAGGAAGCAGGAAGAGGGTGGAGGCAGAAGGAAGCACAGATGAGAGCCGCACCCCCAACGCAGGTGGAGTGGCCACTTCCCAGTCCCGTCTCCAGTCCCTGGGGACACCCGGCTGCACTCTGCACCCTGGCTTCCATGAGGTGCCACTGAGTTGGTATAATGAGGCCCCTTCACCCACCTGGCTCGGGCACAGCTGCTTCGTACAATCTAAGGTGGGCAATGGTCCCAGATGAAGACAAAAACTAGCATCAGGAGGAGGTTGCAAGCTACAGTCACTTAGAAAAAACGGGGACCTGGTTGCTGAGGCAACAGGGTGCTCCCCCCAGTCCACAGTCAGGAGCTGAGCAGCAGCTCACATGCCACCGCTTGTCCTGTCCTGGGACCCAGACAATGAGGATCGGGCACTTGGGAACTAGCCTCAGTGTATTCGAGCATGTCACTTACAGCTCAGGCCCTAAGTAAAGTATAAGAGGAGAGACGTCAGTCTGGGCTAGCCAGCAGCACTGAGGAAAAGGCAAAGCCACCACGCAGTCCTGAAACAGAAAACCTGACTGCCACAGCCGGAGCTTTGAGCCTGCTGAGGGTTAGGGCTGGCGGTGAGCTGGGCCTGGCCCAACTGCCAAATTCCCTGCCAGGTTAGGCCTCCACTTCTAAGTTTAGTGCACTGGTGGCAGATGGCAGACCAATCCAGAAGGAGGCGGAGAGAAGCCTGAGGCCCCAGGCTGCCCGGCGCTGCCTGCTGTGACCTCCCTAATGGTCACATGCAATGCCATCCAACACCGTGACTGCACTTCCTAGGTCCCTGGCAGAAACTTAGGAACGTGAAGTCCTGAGAGAAGGATCCCCTCTCATCTGTTGGCATGTGTCCACACCCAGCAAAGGGCCTGGACACAAGGAAGGTGTGCAGTAAACAGTGTGGCGAAGGGAGAAAGGAGGAAAGAAGTCAGCCAGGAAAGGGAGCACCCTCTTGCCTGCGGCAGACTCTGAGGGCAAAGCCATTGAAACAAACAATGCTGGATGGTTGGAACCAGCTGCCCTTGAGCCAAATCATAACAGGTCTGGCCTGTACACCTGTTACGTTTGATCTGTGCAGTGGTGACTTTTAAACACCTGAGCTAAGACCTGGCTGCTGTGCCTCAGTGGATTGAGTACCGGCCTGTGAACCCAAGGGTCGCTGGTTCAATTCCCGGTCAGGGCACGTGCCTGGGTTGCAGGCAAGGTCCCCAGTGGGGGGTGTATGAGAGGTAACCACATATTTATGTTTCTCTCCCTCTTTCTCTCTCCCTTCCTCTCTCTCTAAAAATAAATAAATATTTTTTAAATAAAATAAAATAAATTAATTAAAAAACAAAAAACCTGAGCCAACACTTTAAGTAGATTTCACAGAAACCAGAAGATCTGATGGAAGGCCCTCTCACTATCACACACAGGCTAAGTTTTGTGTCTCTCTGCCACTTCCTCCCGCCTCACACCTGGAGCTGCCCAGAGAGCCTGGCAGGCACAGAGGGGCTGCGGGAGCAGCACAGGCTCTCTGGTCCCTGGAGCGCCCGCAAAGACAAATAATGGCAATCTCAATAATACTGAGGGGTAACTTCTATCACCAGGCAGACCTGCAGGTTTGGGGAGGAGAGGCCTCTGCTTGTCACAGACCGACACTGCAGGGCCACACCGAGAGCCCCCTCAGGGACACGCACTCCCTTGCCATGCAGTGATCCTCCAGGCGTGTCCCAGAAAATGGGTGGAACCTGGGGCGTCGCTGAGTTTTTACTTAATGGCAGGCTCTGCTCCTTGCTCTCAATACATCCTCCCATTTAATCTGTACAGCCTGCCTACGGGATGGTGTGGTGCAACGCAAGAAAATACTTGTTTTTGTCCCTGGTCCCTGCCACAAAGCTACTAAAATGCTTTACATTTGCTGAGTGATAGGAATTTCTGTTATTCACAAGGGGTCCCCTTCTCCCCAGAGTTTATGCTACTGAGGTGACTTGACTTCGGCAAGGGTTACCAGAAAAACCAGGTGATTAGAGGGGTTAACTTTTAGCCCCACCCACTAACCCGGCAGGGTTGACAACTGAGCTCTATAAAAACTCTTCAAGGCTGGTGCCCAGAGAGGGTGTGGAACTCCACACGCCCCCCTTATCTGGCCCCATTCATCTCTTCCACTGGGCTCTTCCTAAGTTGTGTCCTTTATCATAAACTGGTATTAGTAGGTAAATGTTTCTCTGAGTTCCGTGAGTCACTCTAGCAAATTCTCAAGCCTGCAGAAGGGGTGGTGGGGACTGGATTTATGGCTGGCCGGCCGGAAGTACCACAGCCCTGGCTTTGTGCCTGCTGTCTGAGGAGGGGGCAGTTTTTCTGGACGGAGCCTTGCACTCGTGGGATGTGATGCTAACTCCAGGGAGAGAGTGTCAGAAGTGCACGGAATTGCTGGACACCCAGGCTCTGTCTGCAGAATCGGTGAATTGCTTACTGGTGTTGGAAACACCTCAGATGTGGGGTCTGTTGAGACAACTTCTATTTTTAACAAAGACAGTTGCCATGGTGAGTAGTCACACCTCACCTGGGTCTTGCACAACAAGGATATGAACAGGGAGTGGATGTCAGTGGGAATCAGAGTCCAGGACGCTGGTCCAGTGACGCTGCTTCCAGGTATGACAACAAGAGGTGAATCTTCCTTGTCTCCCCCTGGGCAGGGCTGGGGCATAAATGCCTCCGTCACCTGTCACTGGGACAGCGAAATCGTGCCAGGCAGAGGCACCTCAGGAACAGGCTTTCTGAGCACATGCTGGGCAGTCCAGGGGCAAGCTGTCAAAGGCACTTACGGTGCCCCGCCCCCAACCTTCCAGAACCATCTCTCCAGCCACAGCCGCAGAGAAGGACTGGGTCTGAGCTGCCACGTTGGAATCACGTGCCTTTGACTGTCTCCCTGGACCAAGGCTGGACCATCTCCTGAGTTGAGCTGAAGTCCCTTTGAGAACGTCAGAAAACCAGTGAGCAGAGAAGACTGTGGTCTCTGGAATTAGAAAGCCTCCCAGACTGAGGGCTGGGGCTGCCACCTGAGGCCACGTGTGCTGATGACTGAGCCGAGAGAACCCGGAGGACAGAGATGCACAGGGAGCAGCTCAGCCCAGAGACCGCATGGCCTGAGAGCCACGGAGCCGCAGTAGTTCCTGCCCTTACACCCCATCAAATACCCCCAGTTCCTTCTAATAAAACCAGCTCAAGTGTGTTTCTGTATCTTAAAAGCAGAAGTTCCAAATGCAGACAGAGAAGTGGGGAGGGAGGTGGAAGGGTCTGGGAGGGAGAGGGGATGGTGTGAGAGCATGGAAGGACGGGGCAGGGAGAGCCTGAGCGAGAACTGGAGGGAGTGGCAAGAAGACACATCAGGGAGACTGCAGGGGAGTCTCCTCTGGCAAGGGGGAAAGACAGAGATGCTGGGAGGAGAGAGTAGGGGTAAGAGGGAAGCATGACGGTGAGACCAGAGCAAGGGAGATGGGGGAGGGAGGAGGACAGGATGGAGGAGGAGGAGGGGAGGAGAGGAGAGAGCCCAGGAGCCCTGGCGGAACGCAGTACCTGTTGGAGACTGCTGCTCCAGACACAGTGCTGCCAGCCCCCATCTGCACCCTTGGAATCCAGACAGGAGGTGCAGTTGGGCAGGAGGTGACAGGGAGTGGGGCAGGGCAGTGGGGGCGATGACTCCACTGGCATCGGGGACACATTCAGCAAAGAGTGGCTGAAACATGTCCAGTCATAGGTGGGCTGCACTGACAGGATGCGCCGGGTCTCCCCTAGGGTTGGGACACAGTGATTAACCCCGGGGCCACACACCCAGCCCGCCTCCCTCAGACCCAGGAGTCCAGGGCCCCCAGCCCCACCTCCCTCACACCCAGGAGTCTGGGCCCCCAGCCCCTCCTCCCTCAGACCCAGGAGTCCTGGCCCCCAAAGTGTCCTCTCAGGGACCAAGCCTCGGTGCACACCTGTCCTCTTGAACTGACGTGTCCACATGCACTTGCCCTCCCTGGTGCACTGCTCGCAGTCGGCAGCCCCGCAGGCAGCCTCTGAGCAGTTCCCTGCCCAGAAGACCTCCCGCTGATTGATCCGACAGTCATTCTCCGAGGTGCAGGACCCGTTGCGCCCAATGCAGGCGCCCTCAGGACAGTTGGTGCACCACTTACAGCGAGGGGCAGATGCCTGCTGTGGGGGACAGGCTCCATGGGGTTCTCAGGGTCCCCAGCATCCCTCCAGGCACAGCTCCTCCCACCCAATCCCAGCTGAAGAGCACGGTGGTCCCCAAGCCAAGTCCCCACCTCACTCCACTCACCTCTCCATCTCCAGGCTGCAGGGTCCGAGGATGGCGGGCCAGGCACTCACTGCAGGTCCGCAGACGCCGACATTCCTCAGGAGAGCGAGGCATTGGGGAGCAGGGGGGAGCCCCACAGCCCAGCCTGGGGAGGCACGTGGCCTTAGCTCATCATGCCCAGCCAGGCCCCATCCTTCCTCCTCCCATCCCGGCCTCTCCCTGGTGCCTCCTGAACATCACCCTGAAGCCTGTGTGTGAGCCTACGCTGCACTCGGCATAGGGATCACAAGGCTGCTCCTTCTCCCACCCACTTACTGTGGCCCCACATCCACCTGCCACCCAGGCCAGAGACACTCGACCATCCCTCACATCCTCCTGTCCCCCTGCCACCAACGCTTTCTGCCTCCTGAGTTTCTATGGCCGTCCCCTCCTACCCATGTCTGCAGCCTTTTGTGCAGTTCAGGCCTCTGCCCCTCACCCTGGCCTCCTGTCTAGTCTCTACCTGCAGCCTTCCCTCCCTCAAAACAGCCTCCAGGGCTCCTGCTGCCCAGGGCTGCCCCTGCCACCTCCCGCACAAACCCTAGTGGCTCCCTTCACTCACAGTGGAGGTCCACAATCCTTTACCCCAACTCCTTGGAAGCAGTGTGCTTCAGAACTTTCTAGATTTTAGAAAAGCAGTGGGTGTACTAACTGTTACATAACACCCTTGAGGAGGCTGGGGGGGCACCCCGTAAATCCAACCCTTTAATATTTCTGCAGGGAAGACGATGGCACATTTCATCAGGCACATGAAGCTGAGTCTGTGCTAAACCCACACCAGCACTTTCAGCTTCCCCAGACATTCAGCTCCTGGAACCACAGGGGAGGGGTCTGCGGACCCAGACGGGGCCCAGAGCCTCCGCCAAGCACCAGAAGTCTTTTCAGAGCCGACCCACCCAACTTCCCAGTCTCATTTTCCCCAGACTCCGGTGGTCTTTCAAATACGCCAGGCATAGCCCCACTTCTGAACCTTCGCTGGTGTCCAGTCCCCTGGTTGTTTAGAGCCCAGTGCAGACCCAGCTCCTCCAGGAAGCATCCTGGATGGCTCTGCAGACCACACACAGGGCTTCACCCTCGAGGCCCCCAGCCCGCCCTGCCAGTGAAGAGCTGCCCATTTCCACATGAGCTGGTATCCCACCCAGCCTGGCCTAGCACAGAAGCCCCTTCAGAGAGCACCAGTACCACCCTCCCCTGAGCTGTCAGTCACCACAGTTACCTGTGGGCCTGATCCCCAGACCAGCAGGCCCCATGGCACCAGGTGCAGGCCCCAGACTGGTTGCAAGCTTCAGGCGAGGGCAGCAGGCGACAGGGGTCAGGGGGCAGGGTCAAGGCCAGTAGGCGGCCCAGGGCCACTCCCCCAAAGCCCCCTGAAATATACAGTCGGCTGCCCACCGCCGCCACAGCGTGGGCCACAGACTCCTCCATGGGGGACCCCACAGAGGCCTGGCCTAGGGAAAGACAGAGCAGTGATCAGGAAGAAAGCTGGCAGGAGACTGGGGAAAGAGACCTACACTAAGAAACCAGTCAGAGAGGGACACCAAGCAAGCAGTGAGACAGTCTGAGGAGAGACGGACACAGCAGGACAGGGAGACACAGGTAAAGCCGGACAGGGCCAGGGAACCAGGCAGACAGTGAAACAAGAGAGGGAGAGAGACACGTAGAGAAAAAAAGCAACAGCGTGAAATTATGATTGGGGATAAACGTTGCAGTACAGCCCTAAGAGTTGTTTCTTTTCTTCTTCTAACGCAAGTGCCTGACGGAAGCTTGGACTGCAAGGCACCCTTTTCAAAAGGCACATGCGTCGAGGAAGGCTGCCTAGGATGGACAGACACACTGCAGCTGCAGGACCGCTGGACTGCAGGACCGCAGGACTGGGAAGAGCCGACTGCGTCCCCCGCTGGGGCTCCTTTGTTTTATAGAACTTGGTTGATTTCAACATCTGACCATTTGGGCTACTTGTTTTCTCTTCCTACCCTTTAAATTCCTGCTCTTATATTTTAAATTCACCCATAACAAGTGAGCCAGCAGAAACCCTAGGCCCCCATCATGGATCCCAATAAAAGCAGCAAAATAAAATTTTCAAAGGGAATAAAAGGAAGGAGGGCGTCCCCCTGGATGTGTAGGGGACAGGAGCTGTGCTGGAGCGTCTGAGGGGAACCAGTAACTCTCAGTGAGAGGGAGTGGGAAGACAGGGCTTCCAGGGACAGCGAAGGACTTACTGGTGAGGTCGGGCAGGAGCCAAGTGTTGCAGTTGACCTGGTAGAGCAGCACCTCGCTGCTGAACTCATCAGGGTCCGAGCGCCCCCCCAGGACCACCATGGTGTCCCCCAGCAGGGCCGAGGCATGGAAGAGTCGGGGGCGGGGCTGTTGGGGAGACAGGTGGCAGAATGGCCCGTCAGAGCCCGCAGTCCTCTGCTCACTCTCTCAGCCCACTGGCCACCCCGAACCCCCTCTAACCTGAGCCCCACCAGCCTATCCCATCCAAACCTTCCTCAGACCTCACGTCCCTCCTCCAGGAAAACTCCCTCATTCCTCAGCAGTCCCAGAGCCATCTTCCTTTCCCGAACTCCCACACCCTGTGCCGCTCCCCAGCAATCTAGCCCAGACTGCTGGAGATGCACCCCACAAATTTGTGTAATCTCACCAGCTGGGCTGGGGATGTCTGGGGTGAGGCCTGGGTCTCTTACTTCCTCCTCCCTCACAGTCCAGACCCAGGAAGGGATTGGAAATATGTCGATGGACAGAAAATGCAATTGTCCCTAACCAGCAGATCCAGGGTTACACGTTCTCCCACAGACCCACTGGTCTCCTTTGGCCTTGAGGGCAGGAAGTGTAAGGACCCTTAGTCCCCAGACAGGGAGTTCCAGATGGGGAGGCCAGGAATGGGCGGGGCCTGCCGGGGCTACACCAAGAGTGGGATGGAGCTGGGGCAGAGCCCTGGCCTCTGAACTCCTGGTCCAGGAGTCTCTCCTCTGAGCCAGGGATGGCAGATGGGGAGACATGGGATGCCGCAGCTCAGTTCAGGGGCCTGGGAAGGAGGCAGACTAGGAGTCCAGGGTTGAGCTAGTCCCCAGATCACTGGGATGGGGAGGCCCCTTCCCTCCCACCCTTTACCTCTATCTGCCTAGACCTCCTTTCCTGACCTTTGCCCCCTGAGAAGGGGCCAGCAGGCTCCAGGTGCGGTCAGGACAGTGCAGGGAGTAGAGCTCGGAGGATGGAGCCGCCAGCTCCACGTGGAAGCGGAAACCCCCAAATACGTAGAGGGAGTCCGTGGCCTCGTGGTACACGGCAGAATGACCATACAGACCTGGTGGGGGTTGGGGGAAGTGTGAGAACAGAGGCTGGCAAGGTCTGGTGATCAGGCAGAGAGCTCCCCCACCCTGCCACCTTCCTGAGTTCCCCTTCTCGTGACCACAACACCTCCCCAGGCCCTGAGGCCACAGACTTAGGAGACCCTCTCAACCCTCCCTCTCCCTTGAGTTAAAAGGATAACCATCAGAGTCTGGGAAAGAGGAGACGGAGACTGGGGTGGCCAGAATATCCTGAGGAGAGTGACCCAAGAATGCAGAAGGAGACACAGTGATCTAGGCCCTGGGGGAGGGAGATACTGGACAGGAAGAGGGCAGCTTACCGTGGAGTCAAGGGGAGGGGTGTTAAATAGAGACACTGAACTTCTCGTTCTCGAGATGGTACCCTGAGAATCTTGGTAGGGGTCAGCAGGAAGACAGGGAGATAACAAGACATGAAGTTGGGGGGTGGGCAGTGACCACAGAGTATGGAAGTGGACAGAGAGCCTACACAAAGCCCTGGATGGCCAGGAGGTCAAAGGCGCTGTGCTCTCCTGTCCCTAGACCCACCTGTCGGGGGCGTCCCGCTCTGAGCGCTGGATACCCAGGTGCCAGTTGCCAGCTGGTACTCGAAAAGCTGCTGGTTGAAGCCATTCTCAGGGGAGTAGCCGCCCACCAGGAACAGAGACAGGCCTCGGCGGGCAGTGAGGGTGTGGCCGGCAACAGCAGGCAGTTCCACAGTCTGAGGGGTCTGAGGGTCAGAGGGCATAGGTCACAGGAGGCCAGAAGTCAGGGGTCATCTTGAGGGTAGAAGAGACTCAGAACTCCTCACACTCTTCTTGAACTACTAAGGGGACAGGGTGCTGCCCGGGGCTGGTCAGACCGCAGGCCCTCCGACCAGCCCTGGTCCCAGCAGGCGTGCAGTAGACCTCTTGCCATTTCCGCCTCTCAGTGTCACTTCTTCAGCTAGGAGCAGCCTGTGCTCCCTTGGGAAGCCCTTGCCCCTCTGCCCTTGCTCTGGCTGCAGAGGGCTGACTACCTGCTCCATAGGCTGTATCCCAGCCTGTTCGACCATGGCATCATATCCCCTCGGTCAGAATACTGTGTGACCCAGGGTAGCCAACAAAATTCAATTCTGGGACTTCTGCTGTGGCCCAGAGAGTAAGCCATGTCCTCTGGGGACGAAGTGGCAGGAGCTCCCTGGTCATCTTTCCCAGAGCCCGGTTATGGGGCCTGGGGGTGGGGAGAGATGCTCACCTTCTCCTGCCGCCACTGCAGGGTGGTCAGGTTGAGGACCCAGAAGTCTCGGGCAATGCCCCCAGCTGTGAGCCCTCCTAGAAGGTACATGGCACCACGGCCAGAGGGCACATAGGCAGCTGCGTGGAAGGAGCGGGGTGAGGGGCCTGGGCCCCCATCCTCAGCTCCTGCCAGCATCTGGGTCCACCGCCACTCACTCACTGAGTACCTGGGACCAAGATGCAATAAACAGCCTCACTATCCAGTCATCCCAGTACCCCAGCAACCCGTGAGTGACCCGAGCCCTCCTCAGTGGATATCCCAGCATTCTAGCATCCCCTGGGGTGACTCTCCAAAGACAGTCACTTTACCATCCCCCAGGGCAGCACCACCCACTTAAATAAGTGTCCACCCCTGAGGTGAGCCTCCTATGATAAGTGTCACAGTGTCCTTTGGAGGTGTCCTTTTTCTGCACCCTTGAGGGGACCCCCTGAGGTGTACTTCTCTCATTCAAGTACCCCACCTCCCCAGGACAGTTCTCACCTGTACAGGTTTCCCAGCAGCCCCTGGGGAAGGCCCAGGCCCCCAAACATCCACAAGGTGGCATCAGGTCCCTCCACCATGGTATGCCCCAGGCGGTGCAGGAAGCGGCTAGCAGTGTCCTAAGGGTGGGGGTGAGGACATGAGGGGTCAGGCTAGGGTCACGACAAAGTGTTAGGCTGAGTACAGGGTCTAGGGGGTCGTCCCAGGAGTGAAGGAAGGAGAAGGATCCAGGCTGTGGGGCACCTCCCCAGACACGAGCCCGCCACAACTCACAGCTGAAAGACGGCTGTCCATGAGAGTCTCCCAGACCAGCTGCCCACCGTCCAGCTTCGTGGCACAGTTGGGGCCCCCGAAGCCCTCGGCACAGATGCACACACCCAGGCTCTAGGGGACAGCAGGAGGATGCTCAGCAGGAGCCCTGAGCACCACCCGTCCCACCTAGCTCACTCCGTCCCACCCATACCTGGTTGCAGGTCCCTGCCCCACTGTGGGCATTGCAGTTTTCAGGACATAGAGCCATGCCGCAGTGTGGACCAGCCCAGCCCTGGGGACAGCGGCAGAGTCCAGCACCGGTGGCCCCGTCCTGGGGTACACACTCCTGGGGAACAGGACAGCTCCCAGGGCCCCCTGACCCACAGCGGGCAGAGCCCACTGAAGCATTGAAGCCCCAGGACGAGGAGCCGTTGGCCTCCCAGTGCAGCACGAGCAACCCTGTTAGGAGAGGGGAGAAGCAGGTCGCAGAGCCAAGTCCAGACACTACTCCACCCCCAGGTTTTGAGAAAAACCAGTGTCATTGGGCAGGGAAGCAAGGCACCCGATTGTCTATAATCACTGCACCCCCTCTCACTCGTCCAGCCCATCAAGTTTTGATGGGTTTTTCTTTTTCCCCAATGGTTTTGAAGCCTAAATTTCTCTCATGTTCACTCACTGCTGGCTACTTCCTCAGTAGTCTAGCCTGGCCACCAGCACCATCCCCCACTGGCCTTCCTGGCTCCCCTACACTCTGCCCTTCACAGCATCCCATGTGAACCTTCAAAAACTCGAACCTGACCTTGTCACTCACAAGCTCCACACCTTCCACGACTTGTTACTGTTCTTCTGTAAAACCAAGTCTCCTTAGAACGAGTTCCAGGATGGGGGGGTGGGGATTAATGATATGTAAAACATGTCTCAATAAAGTTATATGAAAAAGAAAAAGGGCCTTGCAAGCTTTCTGTCCTCATCACCTGCCCCTCTCACACTCTGGCTCCAGCACCAGGCAGGGCCCCCTTCCGGCCTCTCTGGGCCTGGACACCTACAGATCCCCCGCCTGGAGGAGTCCTCCTTGCCCACACTGCCCCCTAGAGGCCTCAAGTGAAACTGCACCTCTGCACAGTAGCCGTCAGGTACTACCCAAATACAACACACTCTCCCTTCCATTTCCTTTTATCCCTCACTATTCTGAGTATACTTTGTTCAGTGCCTGCCTCTCTCTCTCTCTCTCTCTCTCTCTCTCTCTCTCACACACACACACACACACACACACACACACCCGTGCATGCTCTAAATCAAGAAAGGCGGAGCCTGTGCTGCACCGGTAGCATCTAGCACAGGCCCAGCTCACCGTAGGTGGGCAGTAAACACTTGGTGAGTGGAAGGGAACGAGAGCCCATAGGTTCTATGCTCACTTCGAGGGCTCTGCGGGGGGTGAACTACAGCCCCACCTCTCCCCACCAGCCTTGGAGCCGCAACTGCCATGCACTATTTTTAGTGTATCGCCATCAATATCGGCTGCAGATGAGTCCCGGTTACGGGGCTGCACTCCCAATCCTGACAGTCAGCCAAACCCCCTGAGGATATAATCAGCCCTGGTAGAAAACCCCAGCCTGAGGAGACACTCGGGGGCCCTCACACTGGCCCTTCTGTGTATCCCAAAGACATGTCTCTCTTGGCCCTTCGCTCCAGAGGCAGCCCAGTAATATTCTATTTGCCTCTCAGATGAAGAAACTGAGACCCAGAGGTGGCAAGAGATTGCCTCACCCAGCAAGTCAGTGGCAGAGCTGGGCTGGGCCTTAAGCCCACCTTGGTCAGCAAGCTGCAGGGGAGCAAGGGATACACAGCCCAGGACAGAGGTCCCACCTCCCCAGGCCCCGTACCAGACAGGGCCTGCACAGTGAGGGGCCTGTCCCGCCGCTGGCCGCAGAAGGCAGCAATGAGGCTACGGTCCGACTGCACCACACCGGTGTCCAGGAAGCGTGGGAAGCCATCAAAGGCCAGTACGTAGCTCAGCTAGAGGAGTGCAGAGCTGAGGGTTAGGGGATGCTGAGGATGACAAAGAGGGGCGCTCGGGGTCTGGGAGGAGGAGTTCAAGAGCAGAGGACAAGCTGAGACAGGGAAATGGGCTGTTTGCACCTCCTGGGAAGATGGTCAAACTGTGGCCTGGAGGCCACCAGTCCCCCTCGTGCGTTGATAGCAGACGTGGCTAATCAATCAGGTACTCTCACCTAGAGCCTCTTTCTCAATACACAGCTCCTGGAAGCCACTACCATTGGTCAGAGCTGGCACACGGAATAAATGTTTACCGTGCCTGGGCTGAGGAAGGGGAGTTTGAGGATCTGGGCATTGGAGACTTAGAGTCCAGGAAACAGCAGGTGACCTGGCAAATAGGAGGGTCTGTGGTCTTAGAAATGAAGGGCTGGGGTCTCAGGAACAGAGTTTGGGGTTTGAAAGATGAAAAGATGGGAACATTGGGGTCAAGGTCTAAGGACTCAGACTGGGAGGGGAGGTGCGGGTCTGAACCCTAGCGCCCTTGGAGCTCACCGTGCAGGGGGTGCTGCTGTCAGGTGAGAAGGTGAGGGTGAGTGGCGGACACTGGGTCCCAGGAGCACAGGGCTGCAGCACCTCGGTGGCCGAGACAACCCACACACAATACAACAGGCTTGGCTCGGCTCCTGCTGCCCCACCACCTGGAGGCAGCAGCCCCCCAACCCGGCGTGAGCCCAGTGCCACCGAGGACACGTTGGTGAGGAGGCCGCGACCCCCACACTCCCTGAAGCAGGAGCCACCGGCCCTGGGAGGCAGAGGAAAGCCAGTGTCAGAGCAGTGCCACCTCATCCCACATCACCCAGACCCCTACCCCACTTGTCTGGCCCCTGGCTCACCGGGGGTCCCCATAGTAGCCAGGGGAGCAGAGCTGGCAGTGGGCACCCTCAGTGTGGTCCTGGCAGAAGCAGAGCCCGCTGAGGTTGTCACAGTGGCCACGGCGTGGGTCCCCGTGCTCATTGCACTGGCAGGGTCGGCAGCCGCCAGAGCCCGTGGCATTGCCAAAGCTGCCGGGCCGGCACCGCTCACAGTGCTCCCCCCAGGTCCAGTCTGTGGAAGCCCCAACAGGCAGGATGCAGAGTCAGGGGTGAGGGCAGGAAGGGACCTGTCCAGCTGGCTCAGCTGATCCCTGACCTCACCTGGCTGCTTCAAAGGAGGGTAACCAGAGCTGACTTGGGAGACTAACAAGGTGAGGGGGTGCTCAGGCCCTGCCAAAGGGTGGGTGCCACCGAAGCCTGTCTGGGGCCAGGAGCAAGCAAAGGGGCAGGGGGACCCAGAGCTGGGTGGGAGGACACTGAAGCCCATGCAGAGAACAGGAAATTGGAACCCCAAGGAGGCTCCCTCGAGGCCAGTCCAGGGGGTCCTGGGAGGAGGGCTGCTCACCCTGGCACTCATCACAGAAGCCAGGCCCCCGTTTGCGGCAGTGGCTGTGGAAGTTGCAGCCACAATCTCGGGAGCAGCGGGGAGCAGGCGGTCCCGGAGCAGGTGTGGGTGGGGGCAGATCAGACGTCCAGCCCAGGTCGCACACGCAGGTAAAGTCAGGGGGGCCACTGCACACACCGTGGCCGCAGTCCTCCAGACACCTAAGGGGCCGTGGCAGGGGTGGGGGAAGGGCTGGGCAGGCCCAGACTCCCCAAGGCATTCCTTTCACCCTACTCTGCTCCACCATCTCCATGGCAACACCATTGCAAGCTACTGCCCACTGGTTCAGGACTACATGGGTGGCCCTGTCTCCAAGGTAACCCCATCACACGTGGTAACTTCTGTCTCTATAGTAACTACATATCACCACTAGTGATCCGTTCTCTATGAAAACCCCTTTTCAACTTGGTCCTCCTCCATCTCCATGACAACTCTGAAGACTATGGCCCACAGTCTATGGGTGCCCTGTCTCCACAGTAACTAGTGTTACGCTGGGGGCCCTATCACTGTAACGAGGACCTAGTCTGCAAGGTAGAAACCTGCAGCTCACTGGGGATGCTGGTCCATGGGAGGGATTCCCGCATTGAGATCTCTTCCTCCCTCCATCTCCGCACATCCCAGCCCAGAGCAACATCTACATGGAAACCCAGTCTCACTCACGTGCGGTTGCAATATGTGATGCCATCTCCCTGGTAGCCCCGCTGGCAGTGACATTCGTAGCTGAGGGGCGTGTTCAGGCAGGTGGCCCGAGGGTGGCACCGTGCCAGGCCCAGGCGACACTCATCCACATCTGGACAACGGGCATATGCCCAGCGGGCAGGGAGTGCCACAGACAGCCCCAGGCCCTCCCCCACCCACAGGGAACAGTTACCCCCACCCAGAGGCCCGGAGAAGTCCCCCTGGAGGCACCTGGTGTGTGGGGGATTCAAGAAGGTGGTGGAGTCGGGAGAGATGACAAAGAAACAAGAGACAGAAACAGTGACGGGGAGAGAGGAGGCCAATCAGAGAGAGAGAGAAATACGAACATGGGGAGAGAAACAGGAGGAGAAATGGAAGTGATGGAGAGACACCAAGAGAAGTCCGACAAAAATGATTTTGAAAGACAGGAGAGACAGAAACAGGGATATAATGAAAGGGAGAGACAAGGAGACAGAACCAGAAAGTCAAAAATAAAGAAACAGAAAGGAAGATGAAACAAAACAAGTCACAGGCAAAGGAAAAGCGTGGACAGGGAGAGAAGAGAGAAATAAGGGAAAGGGGAAGGGAAAAACCAGAGACAATGGTCAGGAAAAGGCAGAGAGGGGCAGAGAAACAGAACAGCTGTTAGAATCAGGGCCATGGAGAGCTACCCCCACCCCCACCCACCCATCCACCTGCACCACCTCCCAGGCCTCACCGTCCCAGCGTGGGGTTGTCCTCATTGCCGCACCAGCCACACTCATGGCTCTGCAGACACTCATGGCAGGTCAGGAAGCGGTCACAGCTCCGGCACCGTGGCTCCGAGTGCACGCTGCAGGGCGACAGTGCAGGGGGATGTCAGAGCCCAGCCCCTCCACCTGCCTCCACCTTTCCCTCTGTGAGCCCTGCCACCCAGCCATCACCCTGACCGCACCTGTCGTCCCAGCCTCGGCAGCCCCCATATGGGTACCGGGCCAGGTAGGCAGCAAACAGAAAGCAGGTGTGGGTGGACTGGCACCAGGCACACTGGCTTGAGTTGGCCAGGCAGTCCTCACAGGTCAGGCGCCTGGGGGTAAGGAGTACAATTGGGGTCACACCGTGGCTGGTCTCTACACCCCCCAACACCTGCTCCCTGGGCCAGAGGGGCTCACTGGCTGCAGAGCGGGGGGCACTCTTCCAGGCTCTTCAGGGCACCCCGACCCCGGCCCCGCCGGCTGCACGCAGCATCCCCTTTGCGGTTGGTGCTCTGATGCCACTCACAGAAGGGGTCCTGGGGGTTACAGAAGACCCCAGCTTAGCTCGGTCCCTTGAGCTCCCAGTGTCCTGCCTCCCCCACCTGCTCCACCCCTGAGACCACCCCTCTGAGCCCCCTCCCTCCCCAACTGCCTGCCTCTCAAGACTCTCTTTCAGCCAACAACACCCATGGCTTCTGCCTGCCCAGCACCCACTCCCTTCTGGGCACTAGCACCCTTTGTATGGTCAGGGTGGGGCCGATTCAATCCCGGCCTCATTGACTGGTCCTAGAGCTGGCACAGGACCCAACCAGAGTGAGGAAAATGCTCTCCTGGAACGTCTGTTGACCTGGAGGGTGAGTGGGGTGGGGACAGAAAGGTGCTTTCTCTCCACTTGGCTGAGGTGGGGGGGGGGGGGAGGGGCAAGTCTGGAGCCTGTGGCTCCCTCGCCACACCCCCAGGCATTGACCCTCCAGGAAAGCACAGTGTGAACTGCCAGGCTTCTCAGGCCTGAAGACCTGCTCTGGGACGCTGCAGCCTGAGCCCATAAATGCCCCTCTGGTGAAGGGGCACCAAGTTGGGTTTTCCGGCCCCTACGACAGGGAGGGTCCTGAGTGCCAGCCCTCTCCTCTGCTCCCCACTGAGCTCTTGCCTGCAGATCAAAGATGATGGCCCCAGCTCCCTCCCTCTACCGCCACCCATGGGGCCCCTCATCTGACCATGTCAGCCCCGGGGGGCCCTCCCGGACCCCTGGATCCTCTGCTTTGGCTGCCTCCAACTTGAAAGTGCCCCTCTGTGGCCTGGCAGGCACCTGGGTGCAGGCGTGGCAGTCGCGATGCTCCTCACAGAGGGGGCAGAGGGCAGGCACCAGCACCAGCAGGGACCCACCGGCCCCACTGTCCCCGCAGTGGGCCCCACTCTGGCGCAGATGGCAGGTGGCGCTGGTCAGGCACCAGCCGCAGCCCTGGTCAGCCAGGCAGCCCAGGCAAGAGGAGTAGGAGGCGCAGGCGGCTGAGCGGTAGGGTTCCAGGAAGAAGAAGGAGATCTCCTGGGGGAGGGGCATTGGAGGTCAGGGGTCTGTGCCCCAGTGTCAGGGTCAGGAGTAGAGGTTTGGGTCAGAGTTTGGAGCTAAAGACTTCGATGCCTAGAGACAGGGCTGAGAACTCAGGCACACACAAGGTCAGTATTTAGGCCATCAGCAGACAAAAGGGGGACCAGGGTTTGAAACAATCTAGAGATCAGAGGTCAAAGTATGGATGGTAGAAGTCAGGGGCGGTGGGGTCAGGGCAGGGCAGAGGCTGGAGTATCAGATCAGGTCAGAGTCTGGGGGTCAGACAGTGGGGTGTGGAGGGTGCAAGGTGAGCCCAGAGTTCAGAAGCCCAGGTTCGTGGCCAAGGGTTCAGAAAGCCCAGGGCACCTGAGGCCCGGGCCTGAGTACTCACGCTGCCACCAGGCACGCCAGTCCGGTCCCACAGCAGCGTGAGCTCGCTGTGCCCGGGGCCTGCCGAGCCGTTGAGCTGGCCCCGGATTTCTACCGCATACTTGTGGCTCCGGCCAGGCAGCGGGAAGAGACGAGCAGACCCTGGGCGCTGCAGCCGCCTCGTCTCTTTCTCCTGCTGAGCCACCCAGCGCCCCACCTCCTCCTAGGGCAGGGGCGAGGACAGACAGGGGCCTCAGGACCTTCCACGGCCCCTGACCCCAGAAAGCTCTGAGCACTTCAAACCCACCTAGCAGCCTCCTCCTCCTCCTGGGAAGAAGAGGGGCACAGCTCCTCAGACTCTGAGAATCTCCAAGTGTCCCCAGAGCCACCAGTCACCCTCCTCCTCCTCAGGGGAGTCTGACTTGCTAAGACAGACCTTCCCCACCTTCTTTAAAACTTTCCCCCTGCCCTGGCTGGCGTAGCTCAGTGGATTGAGCGAGGGCTGCGAACCATGCATCGCAGGTTCAATTCCTAGTCAGGGCACATGCCTAGGTTGCAGGCCATGGCCCATAGCAACCGCACATTGATGTTTCTCTCTCTCTCTCTCCCCCTGCCTGCCCTTCTCTCTCTAAAAATAAATAAATAAAATCTTAAAAAAAAAAAAAAAAAACCTTCCCCCTAGGGTGGTAATGGGAGGGAAGTGGGGAGGGATGGGTGGGTGGGCTGAAATGGGAGTAAAAGGCAGAAAACTGTACTTGAACAATGATTAAAATAAAATAAAATAAAATAAAACCTTCCCCCCAAAGTGTGTCCATAGAACACCCCAGGGCCCTCCCTCCACTGAGGACACGTCTCCTAGCTCTGATTTCTCCTCATCCCCCTGCACCACACATCCCGCCCCCGGACTGACCATAAACAGCCCTCTGGGGCATGAGTGCCCCAGGCACCCTCACCATGTTCTCTGTGTCAGGGCCACGAGCCATCTGGGCCAGGACGTGTAGGCGCTGGGCCCGGGCCCACACAGCCACGTCCTCAGCCCCTGGCCCGCCAGGCCCTCCCGGAAGCAGCGGGTGGATGAAGCCACGGTAGACCAGGGACACGTCGGTCTCTGGGCTGGGTGTCAGGGTGATGGTTGTGCTGCGGACGATCAAGACCTGTGCCGGCCAGGGACGGGTGTGCATGAGAGCTCTCTGAGTGGCCTGTAGTCCCCACCCCTCAGGCCACAGCAGAGCCAGAAACAACAGGCAACTCCACCTCCTTCCTAGTTCATGGAATGGAAGACTAAGGCTGGGGAAGGGAGGCTGTTCACCCAGGGCCACTCTGGGAGAAGAGTTGGGGCGCCAACTCAGAAAGCAAACAACAGGGTCCCGGCCCTGCTCATCGCCACCCCTCAGGAAACATCAAGATCCTCTTCCCAAATGGCCCAGCTTTCCACCTAGGCCCTCAGGAGTCCAGACAAAAAAATGAAACAGCATCACTTCACCACGCGGTTTGGGAAACTTCCAGGTTAGCGAACACACCCATGTGTCAGAAGGGCGTGGCACCCCCACCCCACAGGGACAGGAGGCCCTGTGCTCAGAGCCCCTGGACCGCACCCTATGTACCATGTTCTCCGTGATACGGCAACCAAGTATGCAAGGTTCTTTTTTTTTAAGAGATCCCAGATACAACATTCAAAGTGATGGACATTTGCCATGATTTATTGCTTGCATGTGTTTTTGTAATTGCAAATGAATGGAAGGACCCAGTGTTCCTCGTGGGAGACTGCTCAAATAAACAGCACGTTTCCTCAGTTCTCTGACGGGAAGATTGCCGGGATGTGTGAAGAAGAAAAGGAAGTAGTAATATAGTGTGGGTAGTATACTACTTTTTGTGCAAGAAAGAAAAATTATTAAAAGTCGGATTTACTTGTATTAGAATACGTAGACTCTGGGAGGAGACAAAAGAAATCCAAGCAGGTCTGGGGGGAAGTAGGGTGGCCTTGAGCTGGGGAGTATGGGAGCCACCTTCCCACACCGAGCTCTGGCTTAACTGTTAAGGAGCAGTTACATCTATACAGTCCTAAAATTACATCCAGCCCTTTGAAGGCACCCGAGAGGCTGATGTGGCCCCCCCGTGAAAATGAGTTTGACACCCCTGCCTTAGATAGTGGTGAGAGCTGCACGATATTGTGCATGTTCTAAATGTCACTCATGGTAAATTTTATGTTGTGTGTATTTTACCATAACTTTTAAAAATGTTTTTAACTCAATAAGGAAAATCAAACCCTTGAATGTAAAGACCTATGGGGTAAACATGAGAGTGATAAAGACCCATTTGAAAAAACGACAACCCTAGGACCAGCCCTTCAACACTTGCATTGGGCCCCACCCCCAGCTCCCCACCTTGTCGGGCTGGGAGGCATTGGGCGGCTGCTGGAAGGTGAGCAGGTGTAGGCCAGGCAGGAAGCTCTGGGTGACGCAGGCCTCCAGGGATGTGACGAAGACAGGTGTGGGCCCCCACCAGCCCACGGTGCCCGAGATCTGCTCTCCTCGGCAGCGGGCCTGCTCTGTGAGGACAGGAGGGTGGGGGGTAGGGTCAGTGTGGGATGCAGCACCGTCCCCTCCCACACTGCCGCTGGTCACTCACCCGGCCGAGGGAGGCAGCTCTCGTTGTGCACGCACCAGCCCAGGGCGCCGGGCCCCCCGGGAGGAGCTACCGGGCTGCTGAAGGCCAGGCAGGCCTGACAGTCGCCCAGGAGGCGCCCCAGGCCCAGGCAGCTGGCGGGTGGACACTGCAGGGAAAGAAGGGAACAGGCGTCAGTGTGCACTGGGGCTTAAGGAATCTGGCAAGGGCTGTGAATTTAGGAGTTTAGGGGTAGAAGGGGTCAGGAAATTGGAGAAGAGCATTGAAAGCCAATTTGAATGAAGAAAGATCAAAAGACAGGGCCTGGGGATGTGGGTACAGATGAGTTGGAAAAGAACCTGGGAGAGGGTCAAAGTTCAGGGGGTCAGCAGTCAGGACTCAGGGATGCTGATCATGGAGGTGAAAACAAGTCTCCCCAGTGTGCAGGGAAACCCTTCTCCACTTGGTTTCGGCAGAGGGAGACACTGAGAGCCGGTCTCTGTGCTAGGGGCCGGGGTCAGGGCCGGGGCCAGGGCCGGGGCAGCCACTCACAGCCCCCTTGGGGGTACCAGGAGGCAGTGCAGCTTGGCAGGCCCCCTGACACCAGTTGCATTCAGGGTCTCGGGAGCAGACACTGTGGTCCGTGTACATGGAACAGTAGTCCAGGTGGTACTGCAGAGAGAGGGGGGTGGACACAGGGGCTCCTCAGACAGGGGCCTGCTTCCCACATTCTCACTCATATTGATCATCCTGGGGAACCCCAAATGCTCAGCACCCCAAGGACCCCATCTAATCTTCTTCCAGGGCCAGGGATCACTGCTCCTCCACCCTCCGCCCCAGGGACCTCCATTCCTCCTCCCCTGAACCTGGGAACCAACATCTCTCCTCTCATGGCCCTAGGGACCCCCAGTGCTTATCCCAAGAACCCCCAACTTCCTCCCTCATCTGTGGGAACCATGCCACCCTCTCCCTATCGCTTCATACTCACATCCAGGGCAGGCGCCTGGAACACAAAAGGAGGCACCTTGTAAGCCATCAAATCCCCACGGGGCCGGCCACTGTACCCACCAGCCACCAACAGGACACTGCCACCAAGCACAGCTGCCACATGTGAGTACCGACCACTCGGAGGCGCTGCTCGGCCTGGAAGAATACAGACCCCTAGGACACGGGGCCCCCAAACCCCCTACCACCTTCATGGCTCCCCCACCGAGACTACCACCCCTGGCTCTCCTAGTGGCAGCCCAGACTCCTAGCTCCTGCCTGAACCCACCTGCCCACGGAAGCCCTCCCAGTGGCCTGGCCCTGCACCAGCTCCAGTCCTTTGTCTCCTAGGTTCCCACAGCCCCAGCCACTCTACCTTTCAGACAGAGCATGATCTTTGGTTCATAAAAACTTGGGTTTAAATGCTGGGTTTAACATTTACTGGGGTTCAAATCATGGATCAACTACTAACTAGCTGTGTAGCCTTGGGCAAGAGACTGGACATCTCTGAGTCTGGGTCTCCTCCTCTGTGAAAGGTATCATCGCCCTGCCCTGGGGGAGCTGCTTGGCTCTCACCTGTTTTTGTCTGCCTGGCATTAGCCTCCCTTCTGGGGACAGCCTCTGATTTTCCCCTGGAAAACCACCTTCTCCCTCTCGCACGCCACAAGGCGCAAGCCAAGCCACCCCTACCTCTGGCAGAAGTGGGGCTTTAGCCCAGGCCTATCAGCATCAGTGACTAGTTCAGGGATGTAACTCAAGTCCTACAGGCCTTGGGAAAAAGAACACTCTCTTCCCTCTGGGCATTTGAAAGGGTGGAATATCACCCCAGAACCGCTGGGGACCATCTACAAAAGGCAAGCCTGCCAGAGACTGAAGTAAACCAGCCAAGAACTGGGGAGAGAAATTGCTGAGGCCATGTGAGCACCTGGAACCAGCCCAGCCAGAACTCACTCAAATTAGCCAAGAAATTCTCCCTTTTGCTTAAGCTAGTTGGGTTGGATTTCTGTCACTTAAAACCAAGAGTCCTGCCCTGACTGGTGTGGCTCAGTGGATTGAGCATCAGCCTGCGAACCAAAAGGTTACAGGTTCAATTCCCTGTCAGGACCCAAGCCTAGGTTGTGGGCCAGGTCCCCAGTTGGGGGCACTCGAGAGGCAACCGACTGATGTATCTCACACATCATTGTTTCTCTCCCACTCTTCCTCCCTCCCTTCCCCTCTCTCTAAAAATGAATGAATAAAATAAACAAGAGTCCTGACCAACAGGAAGGTGGTCAGTGACTGGCGACTCCCCCACCCTCTCACTGAACCTGAACGCTCCATAGGCACATGGGATTCGGCCCAAGGAGTCACAGACCACAGAGGTGGAAGAGGCCTCCAGAAACCTCACACTCTCGCCTGCCCAACAAAGGGTCCTAAAAGAGGGACAGGGGCAGGCAGAGGAGTCCTGGATTGGAGAGCTTGAAGGCCAGGCCCAGGCTCTACTCCTGATGGGGTGGGGAGAACAGTGAGGCCTCAGGGAAGTCCATAGGTCCCTGAATGATATGTCCACTTTGCATATACAAATGTTTTTCTGAGAGAGGGGCCTGTGGCTTTCTTCTGATTCCTAAAGCAGTCTCTGGCCTAAGGAGGTGGAAAGGTTCTCCGCACCCCCTTCCGGTAGGGCTGTCGTTGCTGTCAGAAAGACGCCATGTGGAGCCCTTTACCAGGCTGTCCTCAGCCTTCAAGCATGATCTCAGTTTATTCTCACAACAGCCTAGTGGCTTAAGTGTTACCATGATCCCCATTTCATAGACGGGGAGGTCGAGGCATAGAAACTAAATGACGGCTTTTGTACAGATAGTTCTTTGCAGCCACCCATCACGGTTTTACCACTTGCCCACACAGTGTGACTTTGAAAAAGACACCTCTTCATGGGCATTTCCCTGGGGCAGCTAGAAACTGGCAAACTTGAACTGGAGCCTAGATCTCATGCTGCTGTAACTACCTCCCATCTCCATGGCAACAACGCCCTAGTCCCGGGTGCAGCACAGGCTTGCCTCCTGGGACAGCTCCAACAGGAGAGCTGGTTCACCCTGACAAGGACTAGGGTGGCTCTAGATTCACTGTTGGGACCAGGGGGAGTATGACCATCAGGAGCCCCTCAGGGAAACAGAGGGCCACTCACCCTCAGGGGTTCCTGGAGGTGCAAGCTCAGCCCCCGACACCCACTGATGGCAGCCCAGGTGGTAGAAGAAGATGCCATCTTCATAGCACTTTTCCTCCTGGTAATGGGTGTGCACATTGCCCCCTGGGAAAGGAGGAAAGGGGTATAGCTGGCAAGCCTGGGGGAGGTGGGGCCACCCACACAAGGAGCCTTAGCTCAGGGTTGCCTTGGGCCCCTGGCAGGCAGGCAGGCAGGCAGGCAGGCCGGCAGGGAGCCTCCTCACCATAGACCACCATGTAGTTGCCCAGGACACTGGCCGTGTGGAAGGCCCGCTCCCGCGGGCCCTGGAGCCCATCCCGGGCCTTCAGGGTGGTCCATACGCGCCGATCCACGTGGAACAGCTCAGTGGAGTTCACCCGCACAGAGAACCTACAGCAGGCAGAGCAAGGGCGCAGAGCAAGGGCTTAGGGCAGGAGGGGCCTCTGGCTGTTAAGAGCTGTGTGCTCACTCAGGGTTGAGACCAGCTGTGACAGGGTTTATGTCCCCTCAGAACTAGAAGCTCCTGTGGCAGGACCCAGGTAGGGCTCCTATCTGGGTTCCCTGTATAATCCAGCCAGGGCTGGACACCAAGCAGGGGCTGGTAGAATGGACAGATGGTGGGAGTGTGGGGGGCAGCGGGGACTGAGAAACTGAGTGGGAGAACGAGTGCACAACTGGGCGAGAGCGTGACTGAATGAAGGAAGGAGTACCTGGAGTCAGCAGGCAAAGACCACCAACGACTAGCGGTGCAGGGGCTGGGCTGGGCCTGGCCCCACAGAGCAGAAGGTGTGGGGCAGGCATGTCACTCACCGGGCAGTGGAGGGCCGGTGTCCACCGTGGACCAGCAGCGCTCGAGATGCGGCATGGAACACCATGGAGTGGCCGGTGGCAGCAGGGGGTCGCCCACCTGCTGGAATCACCTGCTCCCAATAGCCCCCACTGGTGCGGTCAAGGCGGAAACGGAAGAGGCCAGAGGAGAAGAGGTCGTGCTGGGTGCGGCCACCAGACACATAAAGCCAGATGTCGTCCACTAAGGCAGCTGCATGACCTGCCAGGCCTGGTGGCCCTGAGGAGCTAGAAGCAGGTGGTGCCAGTTGCTCCCAGTGGCCCCCATCCAGTGGACTAAAGGCCCACACGTCGCTAGTGAGGGAGCCATCAGCCAGC
Organism: Phyllostomus discolor; assembly: GCF_004126475.2. NCBI lineage: Eukaryota > Metazoa > Chordata > Mammalia > Chiroptera > Phyllostomidae > Phyllostomus > Phyllostomus discolor. The sequence goes on from NC_040914.2 coordinate 8,995,921, forward strand.
TCACCGCCCATCAGCACCAGGGAGTCGGACCAGGCCACAGCCACATGGGAGTGACGGGCAGCCTGTGAGGAAGAGACCAGAAGACAGAGATGGAGAGGGAAACAGAGGGTGACACACAGAATGGCAGAGAGAGCCAGACACAGACACAGACAGACAAAGACAAAAACACAGAAAGGAAGACAAACAGACAGAAGGTGAGACAAGACAGATATGCACAGAGAGAAGAGAGACAGACCCAGAAAGATGGACACAGGTGAGTAAGAGCAGAGAGGAGACAGAGAAACACAGTAAAGAAGGTGGAGTCAGGGAGACAGAGTAGAGGGGAAAATGACAGAGAAAAACAGAGAGAAACAGAGATACAATCCAGACATGAGGAGACCCAAGGATCTAAGAGTCAGAGATGAAAACAGAGAGATGGACCGGGAGAGGCAAGAAACACACAGAAAGATAAGTTGCAGAAAGGGATATAAAGGAAGACAAAGGAAAATCTCAGCCCTGGCTGATGTGGCTCAGTGGACTGAGCACCGGCCTGCAAATCAAAGGGTCACCAGTTCCATTCCCAGTCAGGGCACATGCCTGGGTTGTGGGCCAGGTCCCCAGTAGGGGGTGCTCCAGAGGCAACTACACATGGATGTTTCTCTCCCTCTCTTTCTCCCTCCCTACTCCTCTCTCTGAAAATAAATAAATAATTTCTTAAAAAAGAAAAGAAAATCTGAGACAGCAGAAATGAAGGGGTAGGTGTTCCTCTATCAAGTTGCAGGCTGGGGTGACTATGGGGAAAAGAGGTGGCTCTGAGGGGCCCTTGCTGGGACTGACAGAGTGGGCAGGTGCCTCCAGACAGGGCAGAGGTAGGGTCCATACCGGGGCAGGACTCAGGTCCCAGCGCTCCCAGGTGTTGGCAGAGAAGTTATACAGCACGAGGTCACCCAAGGCACTGTTGAGATCCTGGCCTGTGGAAGGTGGGTGGTCTTGAGCCCTCGCCACAGGCTGCCAGGCCTCCAGACTGCAGGCACACACCCCATCTGCTCACCTCCAAAAACGGCCAACAGTCCTGGTGCAGACAGGTAGGCACCAGCCGCCCCGACACGGGCAGAGAAGGCAGGGTCCCCGGCACTCACGTTGTGCCACCAGCCGGCCCCCTGGTTCTCCCTCAGGTGCAGGTCACAGGCACGTCCCAAGAAGCCAGGCTCACATCGGCATGGTCCTAGGGGCTGGGGGAAAGGGACACAGGCAGGGGACAGAGTCGGAGAAAGAGACAGGGAGACAGAGGGAAGAGAACCAGAGCCCGAGTGAGACATGCAGGGCGGGAAGGAAGGAGAGAGATGAACAGGGCAAGAGAGAATGGAAAAAAATAAATAAATAAAGAGAGACAGAGAGGCAAAAAGAGAGAGACGGAAACGGGAAGGAGACAAACCAATAGACAGAGGAAGAAAGCAATACAGAAACACAACCAGAGGAGGCAGAGAGGTGGTGGAGGCAAGAAGACAGACCAAGAGAAAAAGAGAAAGGCCCAGAGAGAAAAATTAGGATAAACAGAAAACAGATTGGCAAAGACAGTGAGGTCCATGATGGGGAGGCCCATGTCAGCCTGAGCTGGGAGAGCTTGGATCTGGGGAGGTCAAGGCAGGGAGGGCTCTAGGTGTGATCCAGTCTCAAAGATGGACACGCATGCCTTAGGGCCAAAGACAGTGGCTGAAAGTCAAAGTCATGGCTCAGGGCCCAAGGCCAGACAGAGTAGCTGGGTGGGTGGGTGGGTGGGTGGAGTCAGGCCTGGCAAGAGGAAGCAGTGTGGGTTCACAGGAGAGTGGTGCCTTGTAGACGAGAACAGCAGCGGACTCAGGCAGAGAAGGGGTCCCAGGCAGAGGTGGGGTAGGGCTGCAGTTACAGGTGGGGTAGCATCTGGAATGCAAGGGCAGGGCTGTGGATGAGAGCAGGGGCGCTGGTGGGGGGGGTCAGTGTCATGGCAGAGGGTGGGGTGTCAGGCGGAGTCAAACAAGGGCAGAGTTAGATCCAGAAGATGGGAGCAGCAAGTGTGGACACAGGTCAGGGCCCAAGGGGGATGCAGTTGGGGGCAGGCTCACCGAGGCGCAGGTGCCATGGCTGCCACAGTAGGCTGAGCACTCCTGCAGGCCACAGTCAGGGCCCCCCCAGCCTGGCTCACAGGCACACACCCCAGGGGGCCGGCACTGCCCACGGCTGCGGCAGCCCCCGGGGCACAGGGAGAATCGGAAGGAGGCATTGAAGCCCAGCAGGTTGTAGTTGGCGTCACTGAAGAGGTGCAGCAGCATCTGTGGACACAGGTGGGCAGGGTTCAGGGACCTGACTAGGAGGTGGTCCACTCCTGTCCGACCCCACCCTAGAGGTCTCCACCTCTTTTCTTTGTCTTTCTCCACCTTTCTCTGTCCCTGTGTCCTGTCTGATGCCATGTCCCTCCTGCTGTCTCTCTCTCCCTCCCTAGGTGCATCTACCCCCTTGCCCCATACTGCACTGAGATCCTCCAGCCACAGTCCACACACAGCCCAGCCCCACCAACCTTGCCCGAGGAAGCCTCAATGGGTGGGGGCCGGGTGCTCCCACTCAGACTGGCAAGCAGGGGCCCTCGGGGGGAGTCGCCGTCATACACGAACAGGTAGTCGTATGTGCACTCCGTGTCAAGGAACAGGAAGTCCAGGAGGATCCGGTGCTGAGGGCTCGGTGCTGGGTGGTAAAAACAGAGGGGCCAGGCTCTGATGTGGACCCTCTCCTCACCTCCATGCAGACCACCCACAAACACCAAAGCCTGCTCTGCATAATAAGGAGGCCCAAAGATGAATTGATCTGGGCCCTGCCTTGGCCAGATGGGCTTCTGGTCTCATAGCCCAGGGAGGTCAGGGCTCAGGCAAGGAATTAGAGTATCAGCCCTGAAAAGGGCTCCTGATATCAGGCTGAACACCCCACCCCCACACTGTTCAGATGGGAAAATGGACATGCTGAGAGAGGAAGCCCATTCCATTGATCAGACAGAGCCATTCCATTTACTCTGGAGCTTCAGACACACCCAGGCCTGGGCGTTAGGGCCCAGGCCTAGGCAGAGAAGCACACTCCCAGATGGAAAAGGGCCTTTCTTCTCCCTGGAGGAAAGCCGAACTTTAAAGCACTGCAGCTCCTGTCTGCCCCACCGGGGGTCTCACCTCAGTTTATTGTGGTACGTAAGGGCTCAGACTCTGGAGCCAGACTGCCTGGGCTCAGATCTGAACTCTGCCACTTACTAGCCATTAGCTGTGTAACCTAGATCAAGTTGCCTAACCTCTCTTAATCTGTTTCTTTTCTTTTTTTTTTAAGATTTTATTTATTAATTTTTAGAGAGGGGAAGGGAGAAAGAGAGGGAGAGAAACAACAGTGTGTGGTTGCCTCTCGCGCACTCCCCAAATGGGACCTGGCCTGCAACCCAGGCATGTGCCCTGACTGGGAATTGAACTGGAGACCCCATGGTTCACAGGCCAGAGCTCAGTCCACCATGCCACACCAGCCAGGGCTGAATCTGTTTCTTCTTCTGTAAGTGAGGATATAATGGCACTGTGGTAGATTCACACTTCTTGGCCACTCCTCCCATTGAGAGATGAGGGCTAATGCCGTGTCCCTTGTATCTGGGAAGAGACTCAGAGACTAGCTTAGCCAATACACAGCAGCAAAAGTGGCATTCTGGGACTTCTGAGGCTAGATCAGAGAAAGCTTTGCAGCGTTTACCCGGGCCATGTAGAATTCTCCTTCTCAGAACACAGCTGTCACACTATGAAAAGCCAAAGCCACATGAAGCAGCCACATGTGGGCATCCCAGCTGACAGCCAGCATCATCTGGCAGCCCTGAGCAGGAGCCTTCTTGGATGTCCAGCCCAGGTGAGTGAGGGTTCAGATGCCTGCCGCCCCAGGTGACTGACACACAAGTACGCCTGCCTGCATGAGAGGTGATAATGCGCACGAAGTACTTAATGGGGCCTGGCACTTCCTAAGTGCCGCTATTCCTAGCACTGTCACTATTCTTGCTCTCTGCCAGGTCCTGGTTCCAGAAGGTTCTCTCATCCCACATCTCACACAAAGGGCTCAGGAAAGTCTTCTGGGCCAGTGAAACTAGGCCTGAGTTACACCTCTGCTCCTGACCTGCTGGAAGATCCTGGACCAGCTGTTCCCTCACACTCCCGGGTAGACGCATCTGCACTCACTCACTGTGGGGTCTTAGGCCACTGTCACGGGCTCTCTGGGCCTCAGTTTCCTTCATGCAGAATGGGGATGAGTCTTTGCATCCACTAGGTCCTGCGGAGCTCTCAGATGGTGGCTCTAGGGTGTCAGCCCAGGCCGTGCCCTGGCACCAGGACCACTGACCAACACCTCCTTCCTGGCCTCCCAGCCTCCATCCTGCCCTGACACGGATCCAGAGTGATCTTCCCAACTTGACATCTGGCCCCGGCCCTCCCCTGCTCACAAGCTCTCATGGCTCCCACCATCCCCAGGAGATGGCTCTCTACCCTGTCTCATATCACCCCACTGCTCGCAGCTCTACCAGCAGCTGGGCCTTTGCACGTGCTTCTCCCTCTGCCTGGAGCACATTCTCCCTTCCTGCCAGCAAGCTTCCCCATCTCCTCCAGGGAGCTTTCCCTGACACCCCCTGGCTGGGTTAGGTGCACCTCTCAGGGGTTCTTACCTCCCATTATATCCTCCATTCTTCTGGGATCACCTGTGTCCAGGTCTGTCTGCCCTGCAACCTAGGAGGCTCACAGGGCAGGGCCTAGGCCCAACTCACCTGGGGTCCCTCCTCAACATTGCTCAGCACTGAGCAAGGGCTCAGGAAATTCTGGATGAAGGAAAGAGGAAACCCACAAAAGCCAGAATGCTGAAGTTGGCAGCTCTCCCTCAGGCTCCGACCAGAGCCCTGGAGAACATCACAGCAGACCAGGCCATGGTCTAGAGGATGCAGAAGAACCATTCAGTCAGACCAGACAAGAACTCCCAGCCTTACCAGCCTCAACCAAACTATAAAGCTTAAAACAAGTATATCTTTGTTAACTGCTGGCCAAAGATAGGTTCACCATCTGCTTTCCCCAAGTTCCTCCCTAAATTCAAGGTTTCCTTTCTCCTAACTCAACATGGGCCCAATGCCCATGCCATCCTGAACAGAGATCCAATCACAAAACCCCTGCTTTTCAAAAGCAAAAGCCTCTTACTCGTGAAGATGTTATGAGGACGAGGTACAACAGAGTGTGAACATGGCACAAAATTAAGTGATACAGTGGTTTCTTTCTTCAGTAGATAGGGGAACGTGTTAATTCTCAGAGGCTCAAGGCATTGAGAAGAATGCGAGATCAAGGGGGGTCTAGAAGTCTCCCCGACTCCTCCCTACCCCAGCATCCAGCCAGCTGGTCCCCCAGTCTCACGGGTGAAACTTCACAAACATCTCCCTGTACTCTTTGCGCCTCTCCACCTCCTTAGTTCCTGCCCCAGTCAGAACTCACGCTCTCCCAAAAGACTGGCACACCAGGTCCCCAGTCTGCCCCCACGCAACCTGAGAGCGAAGCCCCACCCCTGCTCAAAATCCTCTGTGGCTCCTCTTCAATCCCAAGAGCAAAGCCAAGCTGCTCAGAGGGACACTTAAGGTCCTCCTTCCCCTGCTTCTGGTGCCCTCCTCTCCTCCTGGCCAACTGGCCAGACAAACCCAGACACGGCTCCTGACACACATGGAGGCTGCTCCCTTTTCTCACCCAGTAAACTCCTAAGCTTGCTTCAAAACCCTGCTCCAGTGGCTGCTCCTCTGTGACCCCCAGCAGTGTCCTCTCACACCCCTGTAGTTTTCTCTCCCGGACCCTGGCCCTCCTTCTGTTTCAAACCTGGGCACACTGTGTCCCCACCCAGGCTGGGGCTCTTCAGGGCCAGAGGATGAGTTCCACCCCCAACATATACACATACGTCCCATTCTGTTCTCACCCCCAGACAGAAATGGCCCCCGAGCTGGGGACGGACAGACACGTGCGTCCTCAGACACACAAGAAACAGGCTTCATCTCGTGCTCTCCACACGAGAGCCATAAATAAATAACACATAAAACATAAATGAGATTATGTCCTTCCCCTGTTCAAAACCCCTGCACAGCTCCCAGTGCCCCGGGATAAAGGCCAAGCTCCGCAGCCCACAAAGGGAGGCCCCGCGTGATCCAGGCCATTGAATCTCTGGCCTGTGCCCAGGACATCCTCTGGGGGACTCCCACCTCTCCTAGGCAACCAGCTCCTACATCCACCACCCAGGGGAGGCCTTCCTGGACTTCTCTGGCCTCTGACTGCCTTTGGATTTGTCTTCTACCTCTCTACCGCCCCCAGGACCGTCCTACGCCCTCTGCCTCCCCTCAACTTCCAGCTTCTGGCTCATGATTGGTCTTGTATTCTGTGTTCTAGAGCACTGCATTTCTGCTTCCTACAAAGCACCCATGCCCTCCTGCATCCAGGCCTTTGTACAGGTTGTTCTCCTTGCCTGGAATGCCCTTTTGTTCCCTGCTACACATGCCTCTGGCCTCGGATGTCGCCCAGGCCAAGTCAGACTATCTCTCTGGGCTCCCCACTCCTTGGGGGTGAATTTGTCTCCCCCACTGGACTGGGAGCCCATGAGAGTAAGACTGGGGCGCTTTGCACAGTTCCCTACTGCTCTTCCTCCTCCTCCTGGCTGATTCCGGTTGGTCCTTTATGCCTCAGCTCAGACATCTGCCCCTCCAGGAGGCCCTCTCAGCTCTCCCTGGTCCCCAGGTCAGGCACCTCCTCTAGGATTCCCTACATCTGTGGGGTTTCTCCATCACAGTACCCAATCACTCTGGACTGTTATCATCTATTAATGTGTTTGTCTCCCCCACTGGATCCCAGGCCTCAAGCCAATGGGGACTGCCGGGACTGCCTTGGTCTCTATGTCTCAGTACCAAATGCAATATGCAGTACATGAATGATTGAAAAATGCTTTTATTGAAGTACTTTAAAAATAACAACAGGCTCTGGCTGGTGTAGCTCAGAGGATTGAGTGTGGGCTGCGAACCAAAGGGCTGTGTGTTTGATTCCCAGTCAGGGCACATGCCTGGGTTGCAGGCCAGGTCCCCAGGGGGCCACACAAGAGGAAACCACACATTGATGTTTCCCTCCCTTCCCTCCTCCCTAAAAATAAAATATTAAAAACAAACAAACAACAGTAATAATCCTAATACCATTTACTGAGCACTTACTATTTGCCAAGCACATTAAACACCTGTTCTTATGCCCTGGTTTGTGTGGCTCAGCTGGTTGGGCATCTTACTGCAAAGCAAAAGGTTGCTGGTTCGGTTCCCAGTCAGGGCACAAGCCTGGGTTGCAGGTTCCGTCCCTGGTTGGGGGCATTCGAGAGGCAACCCATCGATGTTTCTCTCTTGCATCAATGTTCCTCTCCTCCTCTTTTTCTCTCCCTTATAAAATCTTTTTAAAAATACCAGTTCTCATTTCATTCCAACAACCCTATGAGGTCAGTAATATTTTTGGTGTGGTTTTTTTTTGTATTTTTTATTTATCTTCACCCTGGGACACTTTTTCATTGCTTTTAGAGACAGGGGAAGGGACAGAGGAAGGGAGATAGAGAAACATCGATGAGAGAGAGAAGCATCAATTGGTGTGCCTCCTGTAGAAGCCTGGACTGGGGATTATAGGTGCCCAGAAGGGGGATCAAACCTGCAACCTAGATATATACCCTGACCAGGAATCAAACCCACAACCTTTCAGTTATGGGGCCAGCACTCTAAACAACTGGGCCACACTGGCCAGGGCTTTTTTTCCATTATCGCTTATCCTCCCTCTATACCTTCTTCCATGGTAAGTACTATTTTATCCCCACTTGAGGGGAGAAGAAGCTGAATCTCAGGGAAAGGAAGCCACTTGCCAAATTCACAAAGCTGGTAAGAAGTGGAAACCAAATTTGAAGTAAGGCGATTGAGCTCACAGCCTGAGGTTTCTAACAATTACTCAGAATACCCCTCACTGATGCTCCTACCTTGCAACTGTCCAACTGAGTGTGGGGGAAACTCCCCCATCAGACTTCAAGGCCTTGCAGGGCAGGGCCCAAGTGCGCTGCTTTTCAGAGCAAAAGGCCTGCACCAGAACTGGGCTCTGGGGATGTGGTGAATGGATGAATGACTGCACAAATGAATGAATTAGCAAATGACAGGGTGTGTGACCCACACCACCCTACTCACCCTCGATGAGCCACTCGCAATTGCCATTGACGCTGTAGTTGCCCGCACCATCCGTCACGAAGCCTGGGGCCTCCCGCAGCACTTGCCGCTGGCCCTTGCAGTCCCCGGCCCGGGCCCCAGGGAACAGCGGCCCCAGCAAGGCCAAAGACAGGGCCAGCGTGGCGGCCAGAGCCCGGCCCAGGGCCATCGCTGCCTCCGGCACTGACCCTTACAGGCGGCGCGGACCCTCCACCGGTGTGAGGCCCTGAATGCGACCTCTACGGACGAGGCATAGCCTTGTAGACCAGGGAGGTCTAGGAGTCGCAGTCCCTGCTAAGGGAACGGCCGCTGTCGACGGGCTCTGGAAGTCGAGGGGTGGGCCCTAGAGACCCATGATAGGCCCTGAAAATGGGGTCACTATAGGCGGGGCCAAGCCCTAGGGACTGTGGGAGTCCCTTATAGACACAGGCCCCCACAGGCTGGGTGACCCCGTAAACGGTGTCCTGCAACTACAGACGCGGATCACTGCAGGCCGAAACGGACTTTAGAGATGGGTGGGTCCCCAGGGGGCGAAGAGTCCTGCAGCCGGGCGAGCGCTCCGTAGAGGATGCAGGCCCGGCCGAACCAGGCAGGGATGGTCCCGGAGGGACTCTAGCCGGGGGCGGAGCTCATTCTCAGGGGCTTGGGTTGGACCGCAAAGACTCACTCCGTCGTTCACCCAACCTCGACTCCCTACAGAGCTGGACAGGCCAGATCACAGAGTCGAGGGGACGCTCGGGCAAGAGCGGTCCCACAAAGACCACTTGGTGGGCGAGGGAGCGGGGTCGGGGGCGGGGGGGGGGGGGGCCGCTGTGGGAGAACTGGGGCCGGGAGAGGAGGCGAGAAGTAGCGGAGCAGCAGGTCAGAGAGGCCCTGGGAGGACTGCAGAACACTCAACCCCACCCCTCCACAAATGGAGACTTCCGGAAACCTCCCCGCCCAGTTGTTCCCAAACGCATGTGCAGCATTAACCTCCTTGGCGGGGGTGGGGGGAGAATTGCACATGCGCAATGCTAAAATCGTAACCCAAACTCAGGGTACAGCTTGCTGACAAGTATGTGCCACTTGAGGGCGCCTCTACCTCTGACTCGGGAAAAGAAGGTAAAAAGAAAAGAGCGGTGCAGTAAGAGGACTAGGTAATTCATATCTTCAGTGCTCTCAAATTCTGGATCAACATAACGGTCAGATCATGCAGACCTCTCCCACAATGCCATTTCACAGATGGACACACTGAGATCCCCAGCCGGGAACAGTTCTTTCTCAGCCCTGTCTCAGAGCACCATCAGTGTAAAAGAGGCCATCTTATAGATAAAAACTCAACGAATCTCCTTTATTTTGGCAAGAAGGGAAAAAAAGTCTTTCTACTGGGGACCTGAGGGAGGCCCCTGGGATGGAGATGGGGGTGGACACAGCACGGGTCCGAAGTCACAGAGGTCTAAGGGGAGGCTTCAGAGTCGAGACGAGCTTCACGATATCCGTCCCGGGAGCAGTGGCACAGGGTCGTAGAGTCCTCCTGGAGCGTCCCATGGGCAGGGTCCCGGCGATCCTCACTGGTGTTCCGGGGTCCGACGGGATCAGAGGTCTCGGAGGGGGCCAGGGGGCCGGAGGTCACGGAACAGCGGGAGCCCAGAATCCGGCGCCGCTCGGGGCAGGGGCTGAGGGAGGGGACGGGGAGAGCGGCTCCCGCGGGACCGTTTGGCACAAGAGTCAGGGGGTGGGGGGAGCGGGACACCTCGCACCCCTACCTGGGCGCGCGGGGTGGGGAGGGTCGGGAAGGCCTGGGATGGCCGAGCCCAGGGGCTGGGATAGAGGGTCCGGAGCCCGGCCGGGACCCGGCTCGTGGCCCATGAGGCAAGGGTGCGCAGGGGTGTCAGACCGGGGGTGCAGTGCCCCCGGCCGTGCGCATGCTGAAGTATTCGGTGAAGCCGGTGTGCGGCGACGCCGTCTGGGGCACCAGAGGCTGGTAGGGCGGCGTCGGGCCATCCCAGCTCGGGTCGGCCGCCTTGGGGAACCGAGCGGGAGGGGGCGGGGAGGCCGCGCCGGGCTCGGCCATGGTCACCACGCGGCCCCTCGGGGCCACCACCGCCGCCACAGCCGTCTCCTCCACCTGCTTCCCGGCCTGGGAGGGGGGTCAGGGTCAGAGGCCGTTCGGGACCCACGTGGGGCAGATGCGGCCCCGAAGGCCCGTCCCCCTCCCGCCGGAGAACCCCCTCCCGAGGTGTGGGCGCCCGTGTCAGTCAAGGAAGGAGCGGGTGGTGGGGCGCCTGGGCAGCGGGGCTAGATACTCAAGGGGCGGCGTCGGGGCGCGAGGGGCGAACTCCGGCGGCGGCCGGGGAGGCGGGGGCGAGCTGCGGAAGGCAAGCGGCGGGGGCACGGCGCGTGGCGTCTGCGGGGGCGTGCGCAACAGCGCCAGAACCCAGTCTGGCAGGGTAGGCGCGGGCGCCGGGAGATGGTCGCGGCGCGGCATCGCGGCGCGAGGGGTGCGAAAGGCAGGGGGTGGGCTCAGGCGCCTGGGCGCTGGGGGTGGCGGCGGGGCCGGGAGCGGGGTCAGGTACTCCAGGGGCGGCGCCAGCAGCTCCTCGGGCGCCAGGGGCGCGGGGCTTACGGAGGAAGCGGGCGGGGGGATGGAGAAGAGCTCCGTGAAGTTGGGCACCGAGTCGCTGATGAACGTCACGTTCCCATAGACGTGCTGCGGGAAGGCCTTGTCCGCTGACTCGCTGCCCACGGGTCCTGGGGCACTGGCCGAGGCTATCTGCGATGTGCGGACGTGGTAGGGGAAGTTCTTGTTGGCCGCCGAGGGGCGTGTCATAATCTGGAGTGAGGGCCAGGTGCAGGTTGAAGAAGCACTGGCCAGGACTCAGGCCTAAGGACCCCCCCTTCACTTGGAATCCCCCACCCCTCCCTGAACCCTTCAGATGGAACTAGGCGCCTCCCATGGGCTTTCACAGTGCCCTGGGCTCTGACCTTTTTCCTCCATCACAACTCATTACTATGCCACTGCTTCCTCCATCAGAGCCCTGATCACTGAGTTACCACTGACTAGTTAAGCTCCAGAGCCCTGCGCTGTGTGGTATGATAGCCACCAGCCATATGTGGCTGTGTTTAATTTAATTAAAATTAAACTAAATTGTTTGTTTCTCAGTTACACTAGCCACATTTAAGTGCTCAACAGCCACACGTAGATAGTAGTTATCATATTGGACAGAAAAAATCGTAGAATATTTTTGTAAACACACAAAATTCGATTGAACTAGTAGACCCTGCAATGTCAACTCCTTGAGGGCAGGAACTTGACTGTTCTGTTCCCTGCTAAATCCCCAGTACTTCCTAGAAGGGTACGTAGTACAGAGAAGCTCTCAGTAAGTACTGGTTGAATGTAGGGCTGTCTCCCCATTAGTCTGGTAGAAAGGCAGGAACTGAGTATGACTCTAGAACTGCATCTGGGAAGCCCAGCATGGCCCTCTAAGGTGCTCAATAAAGGAAGGAGCTGAAACCAATCAGCAGTGGGATGTCCATGGTGCTGAGCTATCCTGAGCATTTTTAGTAATGAAACTGGCTCAAGGTGAAATAGCAGAAAGGGCACAGTGTTTGGTGCTCCGAGCCTGCACCTCACCTCTCAGCCCCACAGCTCACTGAGTGTGGGGTCTGGGGCACGTTGATTAAACTCTCCAAGCCTCACTGGTGGAAAGGAATCGCAGTGCTTACTCCGAAAGATGAGGAAAGGGTGGAAATGAAAAGCACTGGTGCAGAGCCTGGCCCATGGTGAGTTCTCAGCGTTTCTTCAATCTCTGCCCCTTTCTGACTTCCTGCAGAGCCTCAAGATGGACTCTCCTAGGAAGGTGAGTCTGTACCTAAGTCAGGCTGGGGGATAGCAGATCAAGGACCTGGCCGCCTCCCTCAGCTGAGTACCTTTCCTATACAGAGCACGTGGTGGGCCTCTGGTGTCAGGAGCTGGGGCCTTCAGTGATATCTGTTTCCCTTTCATGCCAGATCTTCTGGTCTGCTAGAGAAGGACTAGGTTTGAAGTACCTGTCCTGCCACCAAGGGCCATGAAGCCCTGGCAAGTCACCTCCCACCTCTGGGCCTTAGCTACCCTTCTCTGTATAGTGGGTCCAATGACCACTATGTGGGACTGCTCTGACACTTCAAAAAGAGGGTAGGAATAAAAGCATATGGGTGTTTCTGGCATGAAACAGGCTGGTTTGAGACAGGTGCCTCCTGAATGGTGGATGGATGGGTGGTGAGTGGATTGAAGAATGTAGAAACTGTCATCCAGAAGGCTGGATAGGACGTACACCAGAGCAAAGAAGAGGTTTGCTGCTGGTACCCTCCGGATGCCATTCAGATCTAGGCCCCTGGAGCCCCAGCCTGGCCTACCCCAGCTGCTTCTGCCCAAACAATGGCCTATGATGGAGTGGCAGATTTGGAGAGCGTATGGGGGAAGGGTGGAGTAGAGACCAAGGGGATTGGGGTAGGCAGTGGGGACACAGAGTCAAGAATGGGAATGAAGAAGGGGGCAAAGAAAGAGGTTAGGCTAGGGGAAGAGGCCAGCACAAGGTGGGAGAGAAGGACAGGCGAGAGTGGAGTCTGGGGGACACGGCAGAGCAGCCTGCAGAACCCAGCAGGCTCTCATTAAGTGTCCCTTGAGTAACTGAAGGGATGAAGTGAAGGATGTGGACCAAGCGTTCAGAACACAAGGTTCAGGCAGGTCAGGGTGAGAGCCTCATACATTCTCTGCCCGTTGGTTCCCCACCCCACGAGATGCCATCCTCACCAGGAACACGCCATGGGCATACAAATGGATGCCCAGCTGGATGCCATTGACAATTTTCTCCCGAGCCCATTTGGGGATCCCAAAGTTGGCGATCAGGGCCATGACAGGAACTGCAAAGAACCTGAAGGAGAGGAAGTGGATTGGTAGAGACACTGCCTGATGCCCTCCATACCTGGCTCAGCTCCCCTGCCACACACACACACACAGGCCCCAGGTGGGTCCCAGACTGGAGGGAAGTTGTGTGACTTTCAGAAGCCAGAGGTTAAAAGTGGGCAAGATCCCCACTGGCCTGGGAAATTCTGGGGGCCTAGCACTAGGTCAAAGTGAACTCAGTTCCACCTCACACCACATCCCAGCACCTGACAGGGAAATCAACAGAGCTGATGAATAGATGAACATTTCAGTAACAACTGAGAACCTACTGCATGCCAGATCTGTTTCTAAGCATTATAAGCTCACTGAACTCTCAGTGGCCCTGTGAGGCAGGTACAATTTCCACCTCCATTAAACACGTGAGGAAATAAGGTAGAAGTTAATTGACTTGTGTGAGATTACACGAGGACATGCTGGGGGCCCCACACATCTCACCAGAGGGTGTAGGCAGCAAAGAAGGGCACATAAAAGGGCTGTTTCTCTGGGAAGTGACGCAAGGAGACGAGCACAGCATAGCAGAACCACACATAAGCCGCCACCTGCAGACCGATGAGTCCGTAGCCCGCCGGTGACTCATACGTGTACAGTACCTGGCCCGGGTCAAAGAACTGACCCAAGGAAAAGGTTCGTCATAGCACTGGTCTCCTGCCCTCCACACTGGGACCCCAGAGCATACCTGTGGCCACCCAGGGAACAGAGGCACTTGGTCAGGACAGAAGCAACACGAGAGTGAGGGGTGGAAACAGAAGCATACAGAGGTAAAGAGAGAGTGACAAAGACAAGGAGAGAATACATCTGCTACCATGGGCCCAACAGGGGTAAACACTGCCATGTGGAAGCTTTCATCAGTTTGCATCAACTCCCTGAGGTAGGTCTTATGATCACCCCGCTTCACAGAGGGGGAAACTGAGGCTAAGAGAGATGCCTTTTGGCTGAAGTCAAAGCCAAGGTAATATTAAAGCTTTCAAGGAGGCCCTGTGGTGGGTAAAACTTTCCTAATTTCACACTGAAGAAAACAGGCCCAAAGAAACGGGCCATCGCCCAAGGCTAGCCAGCTGGAAGGTGGACCAGCCAGAGTGGAATCCAGGTCTGTGTGATTCCTGAACTCTTGGTCATGACATTGAGCATAAGTATGACAGACAGTGAGAGACAGAGGGAGGAGGGAGAAGCCACTCAGAGACAGTGAAGAGAGGAGGAATGCACTTAGGAAGACAGATTGGGGGGGGCAGGAAATCACAGAGTGGGGGAGGGAGAGCCAGGAGGAATGCCCTGTGGAGAAGGGCTAGCAGACAGGTGGAGAAAAACATGCAAGCTTTCTGAGGGTAGGGGCAGGGCCTGGGCAGTGGTGGGTGGGACTCACCTTGGCCTCATAGATGAGCAGCACCACGTGGGTAAGAGTGTACAGGGTCATGTAGACAGACAACTTCACAGAGCCTGAATGGCTGATGCGGCCCCTGGCGACAGGCCATGAGGGGAGATGGCAGGGGTGGGGCCGTCAGGGAGGAGGGGTGGCCACCCCCCAGACCGTAACCCTTCTCCCACCCCATTCCCCAGCCCCGCCACTCCCCATCCCCAGCACTCCCTCCCAGCCCAGCCTGGGCACCGTGTCACTGTGAATCCCTTCCCCAGAAGGATGAGCATCAGCAGGAAGATGAGGAAGCTGGAGGAGAACAGCAGCTTGGCTGGGAGAAGGGAAGAGAGGGCGGCTCGGACACGGTGGCAGAGGAACCCAAATGCCCACCCTGGCCCCCATCATTCTCACCCAAGATCTTCAGGCTCTCGTTGCCAATGCCATCAGTGGCATACTGGCCCCAGTAGATGCAGAAAAACAGGAGACTCAGAACTGAGGAAGGATGGGCAGAGAAAGGAAAGGACAGAAATGGGCTTCAGTGCATCACTAACCCCTAGCACTGTGACCCAGGTGACCAGACCCTCCTCTGCCCCCATCAGAGTTCCAGACAGTTTACTTCCACTAACCTCCTAGGAGACCCAGGAGCCCAGGCCTCCAGCTCCCTCCTCCCTCAGACCCAGGGGTCCAGCTTTCCAGCCCCTCCACCATCAGACCCCAGATGTCTGGGCCTGAGGTCCCTCCTCTCACAGAACTCTAAAGTTGAGATACTCTAAACCTCACCCTCCACTCCTGCTGCAGCCATAAACATTTTGTAAGTCGTGTGGAGCAACTGACGGCCTTTCAGCAAATCTAGAAGGGGTGCGGTGTAAGGGAAGGTTGTTCACAGACAGGAAGGGAGAGCAGCTCACTCCCCCAGTCTTTCCTCCCCTCATATCTCCCTCCACCATGTGTTAGACTCACATCCACAGTAACAGGAGAGGAAGAAGATGAGGATGAAGATGAGGAGGAAAGTCATATCTGTCTCCAGGATCCCTGCCGATTAGGTGGAAGGAAGAAATGGTTTGGTCAGGCTGGTGTCTTTCAGCCAGCACCCAGCTCCAGAGTCCCTCAAAGACCCTGGCTTCTGGGTTCCCATAGACTCACCAAACTCATCAGCTGAGAAATGCCGCGTCCAGAAGGACTTGCCATTGGTGAGGACCATCTCATACTCCAGCTGCAGCCCATCTCCCTGTGGGGAGTGTGGAGGCCTAAGGAGGGCCCTAGGCAGATAGGGTATTGGCAGGAAGGCAAAGAGGAAAAGTGCCAGGTGGCCAGCACAGCCCCTTACCCCACACTTGCTGAGCGCAATATACCACCACCTTTCACGCACTGAGCGGAAGCTTCGGCCACTGGAGCAACTCAGGTAGCGGGTTCCCTCCTCTGACACCACCTGGGGAGGAGCAAGAAGGCTGAAGCCTGTCTGCACCATCCTTAGGCCCTTGACCTTCACCACCTGCCTAATACCCCAGGCTGGACCCATACCTGACAGCCTGACCAGGCATACTGGGTGGTGAGGTTGATGACCTGGTTGTTCTCAGGCCTGATCACTGACTCCTTGGCCAGGCAGTCCTGGGGGAGGTAGGGATGGACATGGTCATTCCCTGGCCAGCCTTGACCTTTTCCCCCTCCCATCCACCCTCCTCACAGCCCTCACCTTGTCCGCTGCCTTGTACACAGCTGGCCACTGGGACGGGTCGTCAAAATAGAGGAGGATGTTCTGACAGCACTTGGCCTGCAGGCCCAGAGATTTGGGGGATTGGAGGAGCATAGAGAGCTGGGGTAGCCCTTACCTTGGGAGGCCAAGGGAACATCCAGCCTCAGTGTGGGAGTGGTTGGGAAAGGCTCACCTCAGGGTATCGAAAACGGAAGTCCAGTCGTCCATAATCCGAGAGGAAGCAAAATCTTGTCAAGAACACCCAGTCCTGGAAAAGGGGTGCAAACAAACCCTCTTTCCCAGTCCTTTGAGAAACTCTCCTCAACTCCATAGACTCTCAGCTTTTCTTCCCTGCCTTCAGTGCCTGGATTCCCAGGAAGGATAAGGAGAACAAGTCACATCCCAAATTCCTCCGTGATCCCTTCACCTTGGGTCCAGGATTCCTGTCTCAGATTCCTCCTCCTCTCAAACACTTTTCTTATCCCCCAGGTGCCCTGAGAAAGACCCTGGAGGGCCAGATCCCCATCCCTGCCACCTTCTGTCCCAGACACCATCCGACTGACATCCCCCTCAGTTAGCCACACACCGCTGCCGGTCCCAGAGACCACCCTGTGCTGCGCAATATTCCAAACGGCCCTCTTTCGGTCCTGTGCAGGAGCGTGAACTCGAGGCTCTCTGCGGAGTAAAAAGTGCTGTCCCTTCAGCACCACCTCGGCGGTTCCCCGCCCCCACCCCAAACTCCGACTCTCCCTAGCCGGTCCCCACTCTCAGCCTAGTTCTGACCTCAGTGACCCTCCTACAACCACGGAGGTCTCCGCTCGACCCCACGGCCTCCCTTGGCCTTAACCCTGACCTATTCCTCCATCTCCCCCAGCCCCCTCCTTTCGAAGCTCGTAGGTCCCCTCCCCTCCCCGTGAGGGGCGGCAGGGGACAGTGTGGTCCCTTCCCTCTCCTCCTTTCCCCTGGGGACCCGGCGGGTGGCAGGGGAGGGCCAGGCACGCTCACCTCTTTGGAGCTGAGGTTGCCCCGCACATACTTGGCCCGGGCGCGGGGGGGCAGTGGCAGCAGAAGCAGCAGCAGCGGCGGCAGCAGGCGGCGCAGAGCCGGCGTGCGCGGGGGCTCCATTCCGCCGGCTCTGGCCCCAGCCCCGGCTCCGCTCCGGCTCCCGCTCCGGCCCGGCGACGGTGGCGAGAACGCGCAGGCCGGCCGACGCACGCTCCCGATTAAAGAGGCCGCAGGGCGCTGCGATCCCCACCCCCTCCTCCGGGACTGCCTGGTCAGGCCCCTTTCCAAACCGCGTGGAAGGGGACGCCCCTTTCCCACCCTCTCCACCTCACCCCAGCCCCAGCCCTCCCCTCTGGGAGTCTCGGTGATACCTCCAGCTCCCCGTGTCCTAAACTGAACTCACATTCCAAAAAGCCCTGCCTCCTCCAGACTACCATCTTTGAACGACCAACAATTCCCAGACCCCAGCTCAGTCTTGATATACCCTCAACTTAGTCCCCTCATTGTCCTTTGATTGCACATCGCCACCCCCATGCCAGCCATCCCCCACTGGGTCCAGCGAAGGTACCAGTGTTCCACACCTCTTGCATTCTGTGAAGAAGACACAGAGAGGGCAAACCACTTGTTCTAGGGCATGCAATACGGAGGTGGCAGAGAACCCTCAACCTCAACCACTACACACCCCCCTTCCTGAGCCTATCCTGTCCTGCTTACCAGGGTGTGCAACGGGGTTGCTGTGAAAAGCCCATGAGCAGACTCTGAAATTAGTTGCTTGGGTTCAGATTGCAGTATAGCTACTTTCTCCCCATTAGACCTCGGCCAGTTCACAGCCACATAATCTTCTGGTCCAGTCCCCTTCATTCCGGTACCAACCCCAGTTTTCCAATGGCAATGGGAAACCATAGAAAAGCTCTGCAGAGTAGGGTCCAGGCCCTTCAAGTAGATTTTCCTGCTCAGGTTCCAAAACATTTCTAGCTTCATCCCTCTCCTTCCACTGCATAAAACTTGCTGCTTCTCAAAATAGCATTTTTTCAAAACTTTCTAAACCAGGGGGCCAAGCAGGAAACATGGGTGTGTGGAACACCTTCAAGGAAGAGTGTGGATCCCATGAAAGGGTCCTCTGATACTTGGCTTGAGCCAATGGCTGCCAGGAGGGATGATAGGTGCAGCACCTCCTATCATCCATTTTTCCATTTTTCGTTTTTTAGAAGGCAGGAAGGTAGAAATGCAATTCTTTTATCCTTTAAAGCAAACTGTACAATTTGTAACAGTAGGCAATTGATTCAAAAATTTAAAACATGTCACAAGCTAAACAAAAGTCTGTGGGCGAGATTCAGGCCTCATCTGCCTTTCCTGAACACACACTGTCCGTGTGCCCAGCAGACCAGGAGCCCCTCAAGGGCAGGGCCCAGATGTGACTCACTCACTCTAGGTCTCAGCATGGCACACAGATATAGGGCCTGAATGAAAATGGTCCCATATCCTCTATTTACCCTCTCCAGGTCTTGCACAGGGTGTTCCCATAGGCTCAAACGTGGTGTTTCTCCTCTACTAGCAAGTTTCTACCAATCTCAAGAAACACAAGGGTCTGGGTCAGCTCCAGTTTGAAAACCTCCCTCATCACTACAGCAGAGTCATCACTCCCTCCTCAGACTCCCCCAGCCCCTCCACCTTTCTCTCCCATTGATAACCACTGAGGCTGGGACTCTCTGTACCCACCATTGGACTGGGAGTCTCCTGGGGACAGAGTCTATTTCACTCACTGTGGGGTCCCAGCATCTCCACAGCTCAGAGCCCAGCACACAGTTGGCCTCAGTGGGTGGATGTACTGAACTAACTAAAGCCCCAGATTTCTCCAGTCTGCTGGCCCCTCAAGGCCTAGGAAGGAGACAAGTGATAGTACCTTCCCCTCCATTTTGGACTCAGAACTCAGAGCTAAGGCAAACAGCTCTCCTGAGTCAGCCACTCACTAAAAATGAAGAGGACAATGAAGAAGATATTTTATTGAAGTGGCTGGGAATGCTGCCCCTAGCCCAGCATTAGCCCCCTTAGTACAGTCTCATGGGTGGAAAGGACCAGGTCTCTGGGCTGCTCTGGGCTACCACCCAGGAGAGGCTGGGCTGTGGGACAGGTATGCTGGGACTCCAGTCCAGGGCAGAGCTTCGGGACAACAATGGGGACAGCTGCTGAGACAGGGGCTTCGGTGTGCTTACCCCACAGTTGTGGGGTGGGGGTGGTGTGGCCACCAACCAGATGCTTTTCAGCAGGTCAAAGGCTGTTGGGGGGCCCCAGGCCACTGCAGAGGGTGAAGACAACAAAGGCAATGTGGGTGGCCAAGGACCTTTCGGTGGTGGCAGGCTCACTCTGTGTGTAGTGGGAGTGCTGGAGGTGTGAGGCACAGCAAAGGCGAATTCCTTTGTCCCCTGTCTCCTCCTCTGCCTTCCTTCCCCTGGGGCCTGCTCAGGGCTATTGATCCTTCGTCTCTCAGGGTACCCAGGCTTGATCCCTGACAAAAAGGAAAGAAACGTGGGGGACAGCTGAGCTAAAACAGACAAGGGGAAGGGAAGCAGAGGAGGCAGGAGGTAGGCTCACCTGACAAGGGCAGCTGGCAGCCCCGGAGTACCAGGGTAAGGTCGGGCACACAGCCATGGCAGGCCTGTAAGGTACCCACGATGGCATCCCTGTTCTCTTGCACTAGGTTCCTCCTGGGGAAAGCCTGTGGTAGAATCAGCTGGCACTGCAACTCCCCTAGCAGCTGCCCCAAGCCAGGGAGCTCTGAGGGACTAGGTGGGCCTGGGCCCGAGTCTCCAGGCACCTGGTTCTCCTTGCCTGTTGACTGTGAGGCTGGTCCTCGGGCCCTGCCTGGGCTTGGTGAAAGCTTGGTGGGTAGTGTGGGGGTGCCTGGTTCCAGGGACCCACTGCTAAGCAGCCGGGCCACATCCAGAGATTTCACCTCATGGCTGAAGAGACCCCGGTGGTCCCGGCTTAACCGGCCTTGGGTTATGACCACAAGCTTGGGGGCAGTAGAGGCCACAGGATCCTGGAGGTCTATGGGTGGATTCCGACTGGCCACAAGAGGATCCTGATGAGCCAATGGCCGGCGGCTGCCCACCAGGGCCTTATTACGCTCCCTCCTGGTCTTTCGACGGCGGACCCGACCAGGTTTCTCAGTCCTCTGGAAAGACTGGGGGGCTGGTCCCCGTGGGTCCATAGTGTCCTGGAATACAAAGATAGGGTGGTCATCAATAAGCAGATAAGCCAGAGAACTAAAAGTGAGTAGTGAGAAGAGATAGTTTGGGGTGAAATAGACAAAATGAGAGAGGGAATGGGCACAGAGGGATTAGAAAGGGCTGGGTCTAGGAAGTCATCATAAGGATAGGGTGGGATCAAGAGAGGCTTGCTGTATGGGAATATCTGTCAGGGAATACAAGGGTTACAGGGACATGAGGAAATAGCTAAAAGATGGAATGGGGGAAGGATCATGAGACTGGAGGGATCTGGAGAACCAAAACAGATTTTGGACAGAAGAGAAATCCTGGGGGTAGAGATGGTACTGGAGAACGCAAAAAGTAGAGGGAGATGGTAGAGAAGGAAAGGCAGGCAAGAGAGACAGAGGGAAGTAGTTGTACAGAGAAGAACCTGTAGGACACACAGGGTGACAGCAGAGCTATCAGGGACTAGGGACTGGGGCCTGGTCACGGGGTTGGGAGAGTTGGGCTGTGGAGGATGTGAGGAGGGTGGAGCTGTTGAGGTAGAAAAGAGAGGTACGGTTGGTGGGGTAAAGGTGGGGGAGGGGCACTTCACTTCCTGCTCCAACAAAGCCCACCCCTGCCCCCTAGCCCCGCCCACCCCACCTGCCTAGGGGGCACAATGGCTTCTTTTCCAAGGTGATTCCCACAGCTCGCTACAGGTGCCTGGTGCGCTTCCGAGCCTCGAACTTCCTGCGCATGCGCGTGCCCCTATTGTGCCCTTTGACTTTTCAGCGTCTTAGAGGCGCGAGGCTCAAAGGCACGTGCCAGAAGACGTGAACGCCCGTTGTAGTCCCGCCTTCACATTCATAAATCTCCCATTTGTGCTTGGGCACCTCCCAGCCACCAATTGGCTGTGAGGAGGCCTTTCAGTTTCCGAATCCCATTGGTTTACACGTCTATAAGGGGACTTACTGTCTGGAGCAGGAAACGGGCTAGCCAGTCCCGGGCGGTCAGAGATTTCACTCGCAGAAAATCAGTGTAGGGTCGCCATTCAAAGCTAGGCTCTGGGGCTAGGTTCCAATGCCCAGACTGGCAAATTTGAGCTGTATGAACTTGGAGAAGTGTGTAACTGCTCAGATCTTCAGTTTCCTAATCTGTAAAATGGGATTCCTAACAGTACCTACTTCTCAAGGGTTGCTGTAAGTATGAGATAAGTCAACATCCAACTTAAAATGGTCCTTGGTGAATGAAAGCCTTGAAGCTTTGTTTCTTACTAAGCTTTGCTTCAGGAACTGTCTACCTTTCAAATTTATCTATCTACACTCGTCTGCTCGGACTTTTTTAAGAAAATGTATTGATTGATTTTTTTAGAGAGAGAGAGAAAGGAAGAGAGAATCATCGATTTGTTGCTCTACCTATCCATGCATTCATTGGTTGAATCTGGCATGTACGCGAACCAGGGATTGAACCCACAACCTTGGTGCACCAAGAACAATGCTCCAACCCACTGAGCTACCCAGCCAGGGCTCCCCTCAGACTTTAAAATCAGACTATGCCAAGGTATTTCCCATCCCCCAATGAGCTGTGTGATCTGTGAAATATTGCTTGGCTAACCATGATCTTTCAAATCCTGACTCAGATACTATTCCTTCTAAGATACCCCTCGCCATCAAGTCGTCCTCTGTCTGATCCCCAGAGGTCCCCAGTTCCTCCCTTAATCACAACTTTGATCCACCCCTCAGCTCTGTCAACACTGGGACAAGGCCAGGATCTGATCTATTCATGTAATATTGATTCAGCAAGTACTTGTGAACAGCCACAGTACTCGGTACTATGAGTCAGGCTCTGTACTAGGCAAGTGTATTGAAGTAAAACATAAACAATAAAATAAATAAATAAATAAATAAATAAAAACATAAACAATAGAATCATTTCTCTAACTCAGTATCAACCTGCCTAGAAGGAACAAATAGATGGGAAGGTCCCATCTAGTAAAACGGCCACAAGGTTTAGGGGGTGTGGGCCCCCCCCCACACACACACCCCTGTTCCCCGAGAACCGGGAGATCTGGAAGACGAGATCTGAGATTAAGATGGGGGTGGGGGGAGGATCGACCTTAGGTGTCCTTGGCTGTGGATGTAGGTTTCAGAGCCCAGACACACCCAGCTGAAGTTGTTGGTTGGCAGTGGGTTTAGGGAAGGGAGCAGAGGCCACAGATCTGCAAGGTGAGCTGCTGTGGGAGGTTCGCCAGGCTAGACCTGGGCCTTGCACCGTCTCTAATTTCTTTTCTCTTTCTTCACTTTCTTCTAACCTCCTTGCATGGCTTGTGATATCTGGAATGCAAAGACGTGTAGTTTAGATTTTATGCCACAAAATTGGTGTTTTTGAGTAGGAGGCCCCATGAGCAGATAAGCTCACTAAAGTCCTGGCGCCGCCTTAGAGTGTTTCCTTACAACTGAGCTTCTAATTTGCACATTTTGCCATTTTCTTTTTCTTCCCCTCAACCGTAAAAAAATGGGAGCGCCTCCTCCTAGCCAGGTGCTTACGAGCCACCCCTTCAAGAGATCCAAGAATGGACTCGTCCACTCACTCCTCTCCACCCCCATCACGTGAATGGGGCCGAACCCGGACACACACTCACACGCAGAGTGGGAGAGAGAGAGGGAGAGACAGGAAGGAAAAGAGGGAGAGGGGGTGAGAGGCGGGGGGAGGAAGACAGAGAGAGCGAGAGCCCGCGAGCCCTTGCGCACACTTTCCCTCCTACAGCAAATGGTTTCTTTCCCCCAAGCAGGGTGCTAGACTTTTTTTCCCCGCCCACTCTCGGCCTTTCTGGTACTTCGCCCCTCCCCGTGACGCCGGTGGGGTGGTTTCTCCCGCCTCCTCCCATGGATGCCAGTTGGTCTCGCCTTCCCCTTTCCCCAGGTGCAAGGGTACTGTATCCGCAGCCACGGAGTGGAAAGGAGCCCGGGGCGGGAAGCGCCGGACGAGCTCACTGCGAGGCAGCCGTAGGGGAAGCAAGTTCCAGATCCGTCTCCCTTACTAAGTGAAGGTTTCCGCCCCTAGAGAGGAGGCGGTGCCCGGGACCGGACTTCATCCGCCGCTGAAGTGCGAGCGTCTGGGCCCTCCATTGTTGCCAGGGGTAGGGGTGGGCGTGGCGGAGCCACCTCCTCCGGGAGTAGTCCGTGGCCAAACTCGTTCGCTCATCCTGCAAAAACTACGACTCCAACATGAGCGGAGAGAACCCAGCCAGCAAGCCCACGCCGGTGCAGGACGTTCAGGGCGACGGACGCTGGATGTCCCTGGTGAGCGACCCTGCCGGCGATAAGGGGTTGGGGCCGGGGCTCAGGAGTTCAGCTGGTTCGGGCGGCTCCTACTACCTGATTGGGAAACTTAGGGCAGTTAGAACGGTGCTGCCTAAGGAAGCAGGGCCGGGCGGGCCCTGGAACGAGAGTGCCATAATTATCCTTTATTCATCCCTGAAGCACCATCGGTTCGTGGCTGACAGCAAAGATAAAGAACCCGAGGTCGTCTTCATCGGGGACTCTTTGGTCCAGCTAATGCACCAGTGCGAGGTGAGGCCCGTTTCCCTCCTCCTGCTCCACCCAGGCCTGCCCTCACTGACAGGCCTAGACCAGACTTCAGGCCAGGACGGATATGGGGTACCTGAAATAGTCTCAGGTAGCGCCGAACACCCAGAATTTCAGTGTAAGGGCAACATTCTACTGAGAGGGAAATGCATGCCCTGGCTTTGTCAAGCTAGGGTCGTATAGTGAGACTTAAAATGAAGCTTTCCTGCAATATTGCCTAAGGTGAGGCTCTTTATTGTTTGCTTAATGGATTTCAACTGTAATAGCTCTTCTTCACTCCACTAAACAAGATTTAACCCAAGTGGCCTTCCACAAAGTGAGTCTTGCTCCACTGGAGTTCCAACAGTATAATGGGTTTGCATAAAGTGAGGTTTGACCATACTGGGGTTTGCTCTAGGTGAGATTTAACCAGATGGCTTCCATGAAGAGAGACTTTTCCATAATGACATTTGATTAACATTTGGACCCAGAGTAGTGGTCCATGCTGACAATGCCCCTGTGCCCACACTTCTTGCCCACAGATCTGGCGGGAGCTCTTCTCTCCTCTGCATGCACTTAACTTTGGCATTGGGGGTGATGGCACGCAGCATGTGCTGTGGCGGCTGGAGAATGGGGAGCTGGAACACATCCGGCCTAAGGTGAGCAGGGCTTCGGTGGGCAGCTACACCTCCCTTGGCCTGTGCCCTCACCACTGCTCCATGCCTTTCTCTCCACAGATCGTGGTGGTCTGGGTGGGTACCAACAACCATGGACACACAGCAGAGCAGGTGGCTGGCGGCATCAAGGCCATCGTGCAGCTGGTGAACCAGCGGCAGCCCCAGGCCCGTGTCGTGGTGCTGGTGAGAGTGTGGGAGAGCGGGAAAGGAAGAATGGCAGTGTTCAGGGACCCCCTCAGGTGTAACCACAGCTGGCACGGTTCTGGGCAGCTTGGCACAGAGCAGTGGCTTTCAAGCAAAATTTCACATTGACACTTGTTACATCCATCACAGCAGCTGTGAATAAGGGCTTGTGCAGGCACCAGTTAGGTCCCTTTGCCCAGCACTGGAGATTCTGGGGTGTCAAGATTTAGAATATGTCAGGCACTCCTGGGGTGAATCTATACTACATCACTTCTAGCTGGCATATTTCTTCCTGATAGAGGGACTGACCCCTTGCTATTTTGTCAACATTTTTACAAGGCTGTTGTCGCTGGGTGGGGTCTCAGACAAAACGTCAGGAATTAACCTTCCAATCCCCATTTCCCATCCCTAATGCATTCAGCTGGGGACTTCATGATGGGGGTTGGAGAAGAGTTTGGCACAGAGATGCTGGTAGGACCCAGATGTTGATAGGACATTTCCTCACAACTCTTGGTGCCCCTCCTCAGGGCCTGCTTCCGAGGGGCCAGCACCCTAACCCACTTCGTGAGAAAAACCAACAGGTGAACGAGCTGGTACGGGCAACGTTGGCTGGCCATCCACGGGCCCACTTCCTGGATGCTGACCCTGGGTTTGTGCACTCAGATGGTACCATAAGCCACCATGACATGTATGATTACCTGCACCTGAGCCGCCTGGGCTATACACCTGTCTGCCGGACCCTGCACTCTCTGCTTCTGCGCCTGCTAGCCCAAGACCAGGGCCAGGGTGTCTCTCTGCCAGAGCCCACACTCTAAGCATCCACTTTTCTACAACATTAAATTCTTGTCCTTGAGTCTCCTGTCCTATTTTCTGCTTAATAGCCATGCCTATCTAAGTAGCTCAGCCTCAGGCCTCATCTCTGTGACCCTGCAACTCTGTAGGGTCATCCATCTATTGAAGAACTCTTGTTCTTGTAGAGCAAGGCCAATTTCTAGCACAACAGTGTTCCAGGAAGGCACTACCAACCAGTAACACTAGGTGAAATCAGTTTGCCAACACTACCCTGCAGGATCAGTGTCAAGAAAAGAATTCCGGGAACAAAGTGGCTTATCAGTCAAAGCTCACCCAAAGTAGTCCTCCAATATTTGCACATGCTATTCCCCTGCGTGGTGTTCTATGCCTAGCTTAGATGCCATTTCCTGTGGAAGATTCCTGATGTTCCCACCCCCAGCAGTCATCCCTCCACATAGTACAGATCTCTCTCAAATGGGCACTATTCACTGGCCCAAAGGGGTGTGACCCAGGAGAGGTTCCTGGCCTGGCTGCAGTGCTGGCTCAAGCCACGTGGGGGCAACAGGAGTCACTCAGGACAGCACAGTACTTGGAACAGTGCCACCTCTGGACAGAGACCTCAGGTCCAACTAAGACTTTGAGCGTTCACTGTCCTTGCAGCACCACATCTAGGCATTCCCCAAGTCCATGAATGTTGCATGGCTGAGAGAGGCAGAGCTGGCAGCACAACTCCATGAGCACCAGGCCCAGAAAGGCTGTTGGGCCCATGCTTGATCAGGGACCTCAGATCACAGGTGTCCCTCTGCCCTTGGGAGGGGTAATCCTGGCATCACCTCTCTGGGGCTGGGTGGTGGGGGGAGAGTATATACCACCGTGGCCATTTGGAGACATGACTGGCACAACCAACACCCCTTCTCCCTTTTGAGTGGGCGGCCACACAGATGTGTTAAACAGCTTTAATCGCGGTCATTGTGGCTTCTCGGCACAGTAAGAAATATTGCACATGATCAACATGTTTTGTTCTGGGGATGGGGACAAGGGTAGGGGGAATCACCTTCTTAGAAAGTACAACCCAAGTTGGGAGGGCAGAGGAGTGGGGAGAGAACCCTCCCCATGCCTGTGGCAAAGTGCAGGAGCCCCCACCCCCAAACTAACCTGAGTCCAGCCCCTCTGGGGAAAAAAGGGGTACATGAACTCCCCCTACTCCACAGGCTCCTCCCTCTGGCCCAAGGCCCTCACTTCTCTCTGCTTGCAGCCCTCACATGAGCCATTTTGCATAAAGTACAAGTGAAAAGATCTGAAGGTAACACACTCCAGGTTATTATGTACAGGGGCTCAGTGAAGGGAGACTGTGCCCCTGCTTCCCTCAGCTGCCCCCCATTACTGGGAGAGAGCTGCAGGGGGATGGGGACACACAGAGGAGCAGGCCTCATTCTGCCCCAAACTAGAAAGGACGAAATGGCTTTACTGGGGAGGAGGTAACCATCCTACCCCCCTATTCCTGCCATCTACATATTGTCCATTCCTGAGGGGGGGGTACTGTTGTTCCTGGGATCTTTTCAGGGGGCCCTCACCTGCCTGTGGCAGTTGTGGAGGGACCAGGGGGAGGGGAGGAGGGCTGGGGGGCGCCCTCCCAGGCAGGCTGTCCAGGCCCTGGCTCTGGGGGTGGAGGCAGTGGCGGGGCAGCCTGGGCCGTGCCAGAGTCCGAGCCAGGTGAGGTGGCGTCAGGGCCCCCAACAGGACTGGGAGTGGGAACAGGGGCAGCAGTGGTGCCAGTGGGGGGCGGTCCGGGAAGAGGGACCTCAGCTCCAGGGGGCTGCTCTGTGGGAGTGGCGGCCTGCATGATCTTCTGGCGCACCTCACGGATCTTCAACTGCAGACAGACCTTGGAGGGGAAGATGTCTGCGTAGCGGGCCTGGAAGGCTGCTGTGGCCTGGGCTGGGGACAGAAGGACAGTGGGGGAAGGGAGGATGAGACAAGCAGGCAGATCCTTTCCACATGCCCCCCAAGACTCCAAGACATGCTCACCTGATGGGAAGAAGCCATGGTCCTGGAAGAGTTGCATGACCAGGGCGCGGCGCTGGTCCAGGGTACGCCGCAGTGATGAGTATGGCACTTTCTCGTATTCCAGCTCCCCGAGCACATCCTCAGCTTCTGTACCTGGGAGCAGGGCAAGGAGCACGATGAAGGCTCCTACAGAAGCCTAGCCATCCCACACCCACACCACTGTCTGAGTGTCTACCCAGCAGCCCTCACTGAATTCAATTTCACAGCAGGGTTCGAAGAGGAGGCCTGCCAAAGGTCATGTGGCAGCTTAAGGGCCTATTGGAGTCTGGAGCCCACCCTTGACCTGTTGTTCTCTCAGTGACACCCACCTCTACCCTATTCCTGAGATCCCACCCCCTTGCAGGCCCTGGGTTCCCTACAAGTCTACCAGTTAGGCACCAGCACCTGTGCGGTCAAAGGTGAAGATATCCCCCTCGCACTTGGCACTCTTGGGAGTATTGGGCTCCGAGCTGCAGCTGGAGCGTCTCCTCATCTTACGCTTGGGTGAGGTGGGGTCCTCAGGGGCTGAGTCCAGGTCTGGTGAAAAGGAGGAGGATAAGGGGAGGCAGCCCCAGTCTGTTCCCCACCTACCCTAGGGACCCCCCTTACCTACCAGTGGAGTTCTTCCTTTTCTTACGATAGGAGCCCAAGATGGCCCTGGGCGAGGTGGCCAGAGACTGCAGGGTGGGTGAGGGCAATACCTCCTCAGGCCGAAACTCAGGTAGCTCAGCAAAGCGTTCTTCGAAGTCTACTTCTGACAGGACCCTGCTGGAGAGCAGTCAGAGTCACCTCCCCTGCCCGACTTGCAGCCACCCTCTCTCCCACCAACCCCATAGGCAACACCACAGCCCCCAGCCCATGCTCACTTGTCCACAGAGTCAAAGGTCTTCTTCAGGGGTGGGGGCCGCACCTTCACCTTCTTGCCGGTACCAGCCACCTCCTTGCGCTCAGGGGTGTCTCCGGCTGCCCTGCCACTATTGCCCTCACTGCTGCCGCCGCTGCTGCTACCAGGGGCTGGGGCTGGAGCTGGGGCCAGAGCTGGGGCTGGGGCCGGAGCTGGGCTGGGAGGGGTGGGAGGCTCCCCTCGACTCTCCAGGCCCAGTCCAGGGACGCGCCAATCTGAAGACGAGCTGGGGAATTTGCTGGCCTGGGGTGAGGATGGCAAGAAGATGGAGGACAATGGGTTCAGAATCGCTCAGGCAAAACCCAGAAATACAAAGAGGTGGGGGCTGATTGCCTGATACAGTCTTGGAAAAGGCCTAGTCACACGGTTGAGCAGGAGGGACAAGGGTATGGCTCAGACATGCATACAGGGAAGAGGGCAGGACAGGAAGGCAGACAGTGGGCTAAGGGACAGAGCCCAGCAGCAATGGGAGCCTCTAGGCCTGTTGGGCACTCACCATGGTCTCAGGGCCCTTGGTGCTGGTCCGTTCCTCAGCAGGTGGGAGTGGTGGGGGGCTGCTCCTAGCAGTGGGAGCCCATGTCTCTGAGGGAGGTGGAGGAGCTGGCGCTGTAGGCTGTCCCTCAAGGTCAGACTCAGGGGCAGCAGGCTCACGAGCTGAGCCAGGATCCAAGGGCTGCCGGGGTGCAGGGCCAGGCCGCCCAGGGGCACCTGCCTCAAAGGAGCCCACAGGAATGCTGGCGATGGCTGCCTTCACTTTCTGGGGGGCTTTGGGGGTGGGCCTCTGGGCCTTGGGAGCCACTAAGCTGTAAGTCATGGAGCCTGCTGGTGGGGAGAAGAGCATTTGCTGAGCCAGGTCTGACCCATTCCCTGTGTTCCCGAACTCACCTTACCCTGAGTTGTCCCAATACCCACCTGTGGAGCTAGGGAAAGGACTAGTAGGGGTGGCAGTGGCAGTGGCAGTGGGAGGAGCCGGTGGGCCCTTGGGCAGGATTGGAGCAGTAGGTGGGGTGGTACTGGTGGCCACAGTGTAGACCAGGCCTGGGGTGGCCTGGGGTGGCTGGGCCAGGGGTGCTGATGAGGTGGGTACTGGGCTGCCAGGGTAAAATGCTGTGATGACGGGAGCTCCAGGGGCAGCACAGGTGGGAGGCAGCTGGGGGCTGGGCACGGGTGACACGCCCACCTGGCCAGGAGCCAACAGTGGTGTCTGGCCTGCAGAGAGGAAAACAGAGGAGAGGCAGGAGCCTGAGCTAGAGCCTAAACCCCTTCAGCCCCATCCTGGATCCCAGGCACTGCCTGCCAGGTTGCCCCTCACCTGAAAGCAGGGGCTGCACAAAGGCAGGGCCGCTGGGCCCTAGTGAGGTGAAGCCTAGAGCTACCGAGCTCGTGGGGCCGTATGAGGTGACTGTTCCAGCCTGGCTGGATGCTGAGCTGGTGCCCAGAGGCAGTGCATGCCCGCCCGCTGACTGCACATAGGTGATTCTGCCACAAGAAGAACAGGGGAGTGAAGTGAATTGGCCCCGCCCCACACACCCCCTCCCCTGAGCTGGCCTCTGGGTAAGGGCTCAACTGCCATTACCTGGTGGAAGAGGGCAGCAGGACCTTCTGAGGCTGTGAGGTGGGACCAGAGATCGTGGCTGGACTGAGGGGTGGAACCAGGCTGCTGGGTGTGCTCACAGGCACCGGAGTCAGCTGGATGATCTGTGGGCAAGAGTACCCACGAGCTGCAGTGAGTGGAGGACCCAGAGTGGGATGGGGGAGGACCAAGGCCTAGGAGGGTGGGTCTCAACCAGGACAGAGAGCACAAAACTTGGGATTGGAACAAAGGAAAAGAAGACAGCAAGAGATAGGGGGAAAAAATAAAAATACAGAATACAAAAAATTAAAAACCAATAAAAATTTTTTTAAATTATTTTTTTTATATCCGGGAAAAAACAGGTAGGGACACAGAAAAGGGACAAGTTGCAGACACCAAGGCTAGAATCAAGATGCACAGAGACATTAAGGAGATGGTAAGACACTATCAAGGACAGACAAGAGAGAGAAAAGAGGCCAAAAGAAAGGCAGACAGAAACCCTAGGACATGGACACCAATACCGAGGAGGAGAGGAAAGAGGGACAAGATGCCCTTACCTTGCTGGGTGGCTGGGCGCCATTCTGCACAGGTACTGAGAAGGGGGGGCTCACCAAGGGCAGCGGCTGACCAGCCCCTCCACCACGTACTGACATGCTAGGGGTGGCCAGAGGCACTAGCACTTTCCCAGGTAACAGCTGGGCTGAGCCACCCGGGGGCGGGGCCTGCACAGGAGAAACCGACTGGGCTGCAAGAGGCAAGACAGGAGATTAAAGGGAGCCGAATAAGGCTGTGGCCCCGCTACTTGTGCTGCCCGGCCCAGGCCTCACCTTTGGGGGGGCGGGGCAGAGGGTACAGACTGCAGGATGGGGATGCCAGGAGTGGGTGCAGTGGCAGCCAGGACTTTGCCGTTGGTGGAGGTGCCCGGTGGGAGGGTGAAACGGATGCTGGTGGTGGGTGCTGGGCCGCTGGGAGCCGCTGCCTTGGTCCCAGGGGCTGGCGCTGGGGCAGGCGCCACTTGCAGCTGCTGGGGCAGCGTGGGCAGGATGTACTGAACCTGAGTGATTCCCCCAGCCTTGCCCAGGGCACTTGGCTGCAGAATACCCAGGGGCACTGGCCCATTAGGACCACTCCCAGCACCTGCTCCTGAGCCCGTAGTGGCCCCACTGCCAGGAGCTCCCTGGGCAATGAACTGGACAGCAGGAGGTGCAGGAGCCCCATAGCCTGGGGTGCCCACCAGCAGGTTGGTGACAGTGGCAGGAGCCTTCCCCACAGTGCCCAGTAGGGGCCCAGTCACCAGATGTGGGGCTGGTGAGGTGGCTGTTGCTGACTTCTTGTCTGAATACACTAAACTGACGCCCAGTGGAGAGCCCCCAGGTGCCCGGGACCCAGTGACAGTTTCAGTCCTGGCACCTGCTATGTCATTTGGAGATGCATCCACCCGGCCAGAGGTGGGGAAGGGCTTAGAGGCAATGGGCACAGGAGTGCTGCTGACAGGCCGCACCACGTTGGTGACCATGGTGGCAGCTGGTCGGGACAGGGGGACTGTTGGAGCCCCATAGGCCAGCGATGGGGCTGGGGCTGAGGGCATGCGGGCTCCGCTACCCTCCCTTTCCTCCTTGTTTGGAGGCAGGACCAGTGTCTGCAGGACACTTCCTCCCCCTCCGGGAGGTGCTGCAATAACCGAGGGGCCAGGTGGCTCTAGGCCCCCCACACTTTCAGGCCTCTTGCGCCGGAAGGTGGTAGGATCCGTTGGGAGGAAGCGGGTGGCTTTGGAAGGTGTCGTTGGGCCCCCAGGGGGTGGGGGCCGTAGTGGGCCTGCTGTGCTGCCCTGACCTGACTCTTGGGCCTTGAAGGTCCCTGAGCCCAATGAGAAGGAGGTGGCTGCTGAGGCTGAGGAGGATGCTGGCGAGGATGAGGAAGATGGGGTGGGCCCATAGCCTTTGCCGAAGGCTGCAGGTGGATCCGGGGGCCCTGGGGGCTCAGGGTCCAGCGATGGACGGCAGTGGGTAAAGGAAGAACGGATCACAGGCGAGAACACCTTCCTGCCATAGCTCTGGGTGGAAGGAGAAGTGACATAACTGTGTCAGGGAGCCTGGATACCCAACCCCAGCCAGGCCATCAAAAGGCTTCAATTCATCCAGACTGTGACACAATTCCCCATAGGCCAAACAGCTTCCCTCTCCAGGCCCTCTACTAACACACAGGCCAAGCTATCCTCACTGCTGCAGTTGAGTGGAACCAGACAGCACCGAGTCCCAAGCTCTCACCTTGCTGCCCTCTGGGTCTTCCCCAGAGCTATCTCCACTCTCGCTGTCAGTTACCCGCTCCTTGCACTTGAGGTCAATGTCAGTGGTACTGAAGCCATCATCAGCTGAGGGAGCAGAGGAAACAGTATTGTCAAAAGGACTGAGTGTAGAGCAGGAAGGGCAGTCTGGAAGCTGGCCTTGCCTCTGGCCTCAGCTCTGCCCCAAGCCAGCAGTGAGTACTGTCCAGAAATGCAGTTCCTTGGCCTTGAGTGTGCCTACCTACCTGACCATGCAGGTAATAGCACCTAACAGTGTGCCCATGGCCTACCTATGCCCGGATCCTCCTGGCTGCCTGTCAAAACAGGGACTGCCCAAGGGAAGGGCTAGGCTTACCCAGAAGGACCTAAACTACACACGCCTGCAACCATGAACAAATATGGAAGGGGAGAAAAAAGAAAGAAGCCCAAGGGCCTGGATATAATCTGTGCCCACTGTCCAAACCTCAGCCTGCTGCCCACTGGCAGGAATCTGGGCCCCTGCCACTGCTCACCAATGACATCATCATCTCCTTCCTCCTCACAGATGACCATGCGTTCCTCATCACTGGTCATGTCCTCACTGGCTGCACGCTGGGAACGAGAGGCTCGGGTGGGCAGCAAGGGAGGGCGCCCACTGGCCGCCAGGGCACCTCCCTCTCCAGGAGCCGCAAAGGGGCCTGGAGCCCCAAATTGTGTAGAAGGTTTTGGGCCAGAGTACGATGCAGGGCCAGACACCATCTGCAGGGCAGGTGCAAGGAAGAGTTCAGCTGGGGCTGTTACCTTGGGCAGCCCTCCCTACCCGTCTCCCTCACTCCCATGGCCTGTACCCCAGACCTGAGTCAGTTCCTGCAGTGCCTGGCTGTCTACTTCTCCTCCATCCAGGCTGTGGACCCCACTGTGGGAGAAGGCTCGGGGCCGGGCCGAACCAGGTCCCCCAACTGTGTGCAGACGTTCTGCCCCACAAGAGCTGCTCCCTGGAGCCTTGGGGTCCGAGCTCAAGAGTGTCTGGGCTGCGACAGACAGAAGCTCAGAGGACACTGGAGAGTGGAAGGGGGAGAGAAGTGCTACAGAGTCAAGAAGCCTCTTACCAGCACCTGGGCAATATTTCTAGGTACTGGGCAAAAGCAGGCTGGAACTCCTAGGCCACCAAGCGGAAAAGAGATGCCACTCACAAGCCCAGCACCTCCTTTCCATTGGTTCCTGCCCTCTGGAGCCCAGAGGGCAGCCCTTCTGAGAGTAAGAAAGCCTGGAGACAGGTCTGTGTGGCACTGGCAAGCTAATAACTGTTGGTCTGCTCCTGCACTGCAAGCCTGCCCTCAGAGTTGTAGGCCCAGACCCACAGGACTGCTCCAGAAAAGCTCCTCAACACCAACACAGCGGGAGGCACACCTCACATCTGCAGTTAGTTGAAGCAGCAGTGAGGGGCCTCCAACTATGGCCTTGGGAGCCAGCCAAGCAGGGCTTTAACTTCTGGGTCTGCCAGTTACTGTTTCCTGGGACTTCAAGCAAGTGGCTTTGCTTCTCTGAGTCTCAGTTTATCCATCTAAAAAATAGGGTATGGTTTTGAGTCTCAGAAATTATACTTCCCATGGTACCTGGTATGTAATAAACGCTCAGTTTAGGGGACAGTTGATAATGAGATTGCCATTTGTAAATTTTATCTGTCTGGACTTTCCTGGATCTTTCACATAAAACAAGTGCTGACTCTTCTGCAGGTAAGGGTCCTCAAATAAAAGTGACAGGACACAGATGAGCTTCTAGGGGTGGGAGCCAGCAAGCAAGAGGGTACCAGAGGCTCTCAAGGGAGGGAGGTGGCAGGACAAGAGAGCCAAGGAGCTCACTAACCTCCAGGGGCAGCAGCAGTACCCGTCTCCGACATGCTCCGCTCCCGAGTCTCCTTGTGCCCTCCTGCCAGCCCCAGGCTCGTGGGCTTGGCCTCTGAGCTGGACTTCTTCCGGTCCTTGTTGCACCACTTCCAGTCTGGGTGGGCCTTAAAGTGGGCCTCTTTTACCTGGCAGGAGAGGACAGGGAGACCCTTAACTCACCCACCCACTAGAGGAAGCTGGGGAGAAGCCAAGAAGAGAAGGCATTACCTGGAAAGCCAGGTCATGGTACTTCTGCTTTTCCTTGGGCCCTAGGGCATACCACCACTCGCCCAGAATCTTGCTGACGGTCCTGTTGTCCTGGTTGGGGTGACGCTGGTGGACCAGGGCCCGGTGCCTCTTGCTGAAGATCATGAAGGCATTCATAGGCCGCCGGATATGGTCCTTCTCCCGCTAGATCGGACAGAGACCCAAGTACAATAGTTAGAACCAAGGAAACAGGCTTGGACAGCCACAAGGTGAGCTGGAGACAGGTGGGGGCAACGCACCTTGTTGGGGCTGCGTCCATCCTTCTCTGACGATGAGTCTCGTTCCTTGGGCAGGGCACTGAGGGACTGAGTCCGGCGTTTTCCAGGTGGCAGAGGCAACTGGATCTCAGGAGACATGATGGAGAGGAAACTGGTGGGAGCGGCAAGGACAGTGAGGACCATGTCTCTGGCCAGGCCACCCCCTCCAGTCTCAGGACTCAGGGCACTCACGCATCATCGTGGTCACTCTCCGTCTCACTATCCAGCCGGGGTTCTCCTGGAGGGCCAGGGGCCTCCTCCTCAGTGGTGGGAGGGGGGCCCTTTCCAGGTTCCACCACCCCCAAAGTGTGGGGGGGTCCAGGCCCTGGGCTCTCAGGGCATGTGGCTCCAGGGGGCCTCCCAGGGTCAACATTCCCTGTCCCACCTGGTGGCTGCTCGTGAGCAACAGCCGCCGACTCAGCAGGTTCTGGGAACAGAGAGGCAGATCAGAGAGCTCATGGGCCCCCTCAACACTGTTCCCCATGCCTTCCCACAGCCCCCCACCCCTCACCTTTGCTCTGGTTGGAGGCCACTGGGTGGCTGGCAGGTTGCTGGGCCTCACTTGGCTGCACGGAAGGGTCTGGCTGGCTGGGGGCCAGGAAGGGGACTAAGGAGTGCCAGGGGAACACAGCGACAGAGCGAGGTTCCACATTCGTCCACACTGTGGGAAGGAGCCAGATGAGCTCTGCAGCAGGAGAGCTTGGCCTTGACCCTCAACCCAAGCTTTTCTCCACCCTGGACAAGGAAGCTCCACCTCACATTTACACTCCTTTCTCCTAGCCCTGAATCTTTTGACATCATGCATGCAACATCACTCAGAAAAAAAACTCCTGCCTGAAAGATTTCTAAGGTTTATAAAATTGAAAACAGAAGCAGGGAAGGAAAAGAGTCCTCACATCCCACTCCCTCCCTGACTTCTACCAGGGACCAAGCCAGAGGAATGACTGGCTCCTATCACAAACCAGGCCATGACAGACTGCCATCCTACACTCCTAAGGCCCTAAGACCTCAGCAGGCCTGGAGACCCTCCCCCAGCCATGGCATGTTGCCAGCACCCATGCTACCATCTGACATAGACTCTTACCTTGGCCTCACACTCCCTTTCTCTTTCCTGGGGCATATGGCCCTGTCTCCTCTCTCCTCCATTACCAATAGGGCATAGGGTCTTGAGTCTATCCCTCTGCCTCCCTCCCCCTAACACAGGCCCTAGAGAGCCAGACCTGCCCTTCCTGGGCTGGGCACAGGTGGCTACAACAGCTTTCCCCTTACCCCTAAAGAGAATCTACTGCCTATGAAGAGACCTCCCACCCTCCCTCCCTCTAAAACCCCAAGCTCATCTTTAGAGCATGGCCCATCCCCCAAGCCCAGAAAGAGAAGAGGGTGTGGTAAACCTCCTTGGAAGAAAAGGCACAGACAATGGGGCAGATGAGAGAACTATTATAAGTCTCTGCCCAGGGAAGGCAAGAATGCCAGGTGTTTCCTTGAGAATACACACAGGAAGGCACTTCCCTCACCAGGGGCCAGTCCCAGAGGTCCCACCTTCAGCCCCAGGAGCTGGGTAACTGGCCTGACTCCTGGGGCAGGCGGAGACTAGGAGTGGGCTTCCCTCTCATTGCTGGCTCCCTGAGGGAAGTGGAACCAGCAGCGGAGGCCCCTGCTAGGGGAAGACGATAAAGGGAGAAGGGGAACGCCCTAGCCCCGGTCTCCATCATTCCAGGCCTTCCCCTGACCCAGACCACTCTAACCTGGAGTGACCACCCATGCCTACAGAAGCCTTGACTAAGGGTGCCCTCGGTGAGGCACTGGCCTCAAGACCTGATTCTGCAAAAAGCTGACAAAAGAGAAAATAGACATCAAGGCAACAGGAGAGGAACAAGGAGGTCAGCACTGAAAGCTACTGAAGATATTATGCAGACCCTATCCCCTACCCCTGGGGACACATAAGCCTTCTAGGCCCTCCAACCCCTAACAGCCCCCAGGGACCTGAACCTGTCCCTCTCTCAAAGATCTTCACAAAGATCTTTCTTACCAGGATCTCTTCATCTGCTGGGTGCAGAAGGGGCCCAGCAGACAATGGGGGAACAGTCTTGTGGTTCTGCCCCTCCTGAACTCGCCCCCAAGTGCACTATCCTCCAGGGTCTTTGGGTCTCTCCCTCTCTCTCTGCAAAGCTCACCACTCCAGCCCAAAACTGTTCTAAGCAAACAGTGCTTCACTCACTTCCCAAGCCCTGTCCTATGCCTACACTACTCAGTCACTGCCCCTTCCCCCTGTCTAGTCTCTAGCAGGTCTCAGGCTGCTCCAGTTCTAATCCATGCTCCCAAGCCAGTTACTCTGCACCTCTCACCCCCAATGACAGCAGACCTGTTTCACCCCATCACTTAAACACTGCGGCTGCCCCAGCTACTCCCCACTCCCATCACTTTGCTACACTCGCACCTGCCGTCACTAACCACTACAGCAGAGCTCAGTAACTTTCCCGTCACCCCTTTACTCGGCCTCTACCATTCTACTGTATGCCCATCACCGTCGCTCTGCACTTAGCACCCCGACACCTTGACCCCTACAGTCTCAGGGCCCAAGAACTACTGACCGAACATTCCGAGGCCACGGGAGGCCGCGCTGGACGAGGGAACCAGGGGCCTGTGGGCTGAGTACATGATCTTGCGCCGGGGGGCCCGGCCGGGGCTCGCGCCTCCTCAGCGGCCGCCGCCGCTCCGCCCGCCGCCGCTCCGGCCCAGGGGCAGCTGGAGGCCGTCGCCGCATGCCCCCCCCCCCCTCGGCCGCCCCCCTCCGGCCTCCCCACACGGGGGTCTCCGCCGGGAGCGCCTGCGCACAACGCCGACTGCCTCCCGCCGCCCGGGGGGCGGGGGAGGTCAGAGCGCTCCGGCCCCGCCCCGCCCCCCGGCGCGCGCGGGGGCCGTCACGGGGCGCGCGGCACCGGGGCCATCGGCGCCGCCCCCTCCCTTTCCCTCCTCAAGCACCGAACCCGGCGGGGCGGGGCGCGGGTGCGCGTGCGCGGCCCCCTCCCTTTCCCCGCTCCCTGGTTTGCTTGCTCCCTCCCTCCCTCGCAGCTCCGGCGGGTAACGGCTCTAGCCCCGCGCGCCCCGGCTGCCAGCACCGCCGCCCCGCCTTTCCGAGTCCCCGGCCCGCGACTCGGCGTTGGGTCGACCTCCGGCTCGACAGACGGACCAGCGTGTGTGCGCTCGTGCGCTCCGAACGAGCCCCGCGCCGAACCACCGCCGCCTCCCCGCCCCGCCACTACTACGCGCTCCCCTCCCCCTGCCGCCGCACCTCCCCCCCGCCCTTTCCCCGCTTCCCCCGCGGCTTTCCGCGCAAGCCCGGCCCCCCGCGCGGGAGCCTATTGGCTGCCGCCGCCGCGCGCGGGTCAGGCCCCGCCGCGTCCGCCCCCATTGGCCGCCCCGGGGGAACGTCAGTCATATGCAAATAAGGGAAGGGCGGGGCGGGCTCCGGTTGGCCTCAAGCCGCCCGGGGGCCGGACCGCGGAAGGAGGGAGGCAGGACGAGCGCACTGCAGTAAAGGCGCCGAGCCAGGGGGCGGTTCCGAGCGCCGTTGCAGAGGCCCGGGGCTTGTGTGTGGTGTGTGTGTGTGTGTGTGTGTGTGTGTGTGTGTGTGTGTCTAGTCCACGCGAGGAACACGCTCACGTGCGCTCGGCCCACCGGTCTCGCAGGGCAGATGAACTGCGTGTAGGGTTAGAGGAGCCACCCTGAGCCCTCACCAACTCACGCCAGCACACACACACCCCTCATAGACAGACTTTCCTGCCACACCCTTTATTTCATACACACCCCACGTTCACATGTACCCTCGATATTACACTCACTGTCACACACGAAGTCACAAATCTCGAACACCTGCTCACATATACTTCTCACACTCACGGTTCATATCATACACACTCATTTTCACCCATCCTCTTCACATGACCCCTTTCATACATGTCCTGTCATACATGTTTCACCAACACATATCTTCACCACACATTCACTGAATCATCGTACACACAATATATCAAACAGGCACAGTGATTCTGCACACCCCATCACACATGCCCACATCCCTCCCACACAACCATACAAGCTCTTCTTCACACACTCACACAGTCTTTGAGGTATTCCCATCCCCAACACAGGCTAACTCTCACAAACACCATCATAGTGACCCCACACACCATATAAATGTACCCTGGTGAGCGCTAACTACCTCAATACCCTGGCCTAGCAGGTATACAGAGTGCCACGGCCATTCACACTATGCTTCCTGACACTCAGCAGCCACCCAGAACCCTCTAAATCACAGAACACCACCATGTGATGGCCCCACCATCATAGGCTGAAAGTCACCCCTTGCAAAAAAAAAATGGCCAGGAGGAAGAAAGGAAACTAACACTGAGGCTGATATGTGCTGGAAACTTGTATTCATGATCCTGTTCACTGAATCCTCACAACCACTACAGAGGTACACTGTAGTATGCCCATTGTTCAAATGAGAAAAATGAGGCTCAGAGAAACTGAATGAATTGTGCAAGATCATGCAGCCAGATGGAACAACCCAGTGCTCCAACTGAAGTGCTCTTCCTACTACTGAAAATTTAACCTCAGGGTGGACACGGACACAGACCCCCTGAGATCCAGGAACACGGTTCAACTACAATACCAAGAGACTGGTTAACTACAGAAAGATCAGAGGGCACACACAGAGACACAGGCAAGGGTCTAGGGCCCACAAGGCAGAGATGCAGAGGCCTTGGATCACCCAAGGGGACCCTGGGGTCACACCTGAGCTGATAAATGTTGCATGAGCTCAGATGGACCAAGACTGGGCTCCTTCACAGGTGGGGTGGGAGACTGCAGCAGACAAACCCTTTTCCCAGCCTGCCCCATCCACTGACAGTGCTGAAAGCAAGGAGAGGGGACAAAAACCAGGTAACCAGAACCCAGAGGGGAAAGAGACATCTGTAGCCCTCTGACCCCCAGAGATTGCAGGGCTTGACATTTGACTGTGCGCCTGGAGGGGCCACCAGAGGGACTATTAAGTGACTGCCCCCTCCTCCTTATGCAGCCCCAGACTCAGACCCTCCATTACATCACTGCCCCAGGGACTGCAACGTGAGGCAGAAACCAAGGCTGAAATCAATGTGGCCACTATCTCCCCACCACTGCCCCCTCCTCTCTCTGTGGGTGAGTCACCTATTGGCAAGTTAACCCTTTCCCCACTGCAGTGGAGCCCAGAGACAGAGCTCAGAGGAACCTTGTCCTCTGCCCCCCCACCCCCAACTTCTGTTGGGTGAGAAAAAAAGCTAGGCCTGGCACAGCAGGGAAAGCGGGCCCCACACATCTGGGAGGGTTACACATCTGGTAGAAGACACAGTGCCCACACAGGAGGGATGGGAAGAGGCCCCTTACAGGGTATGGTACAGCCAAGTGGGGGCCCAGCCTGGCAGGGAGGGGCCGGAATCCAGGCAGGAAGGGCCCCCCTGCCTTGGGCACTGGGCCAGCCCTATACTTAGCTTCCATTGTTCAGAGTGGAGGAACCCTGGGTGGGGGTGATTAGCAGTAGAGAAGAGGGAGCAGGCCCTATATCCACACCACCCCATCTCTCCAGCTGGGGCCTCCCTAGTTATAAAATGCTAGGGAAGTTCCCCAAACTAGGGCCCCAGCCCCACCTGAGACCGAGTGGGAACACCATCCTTCTTCACTCAAGGCAGGTACTGGGGAAGAATTATGGTGCAGCCACCCCTTGTACCATGCCATAACCAACTCCACAAAAGGGCTGGTCCTCAACGGCCCCCAAAGCACCACTCTACCCCACCCCAGCCTGGGGACATGAAGCACAGACAAAGACACCAAGTGACACCCAGGGCGGCACAGGCAGAGGCCTGCCCCGAGGCCTGGGGCATAAAGCTGGGGATGCTGACAGAGACAGCTAAACGCTCTGAACTCACGGGCCCTATTTATTGAGCCTGAGAGGCTCCCGCCCCTGCCCCCACCGCCCACGGCGCCCCACCCTGCCTGGGACCCTGCCTTGGCTCACCAACCCAGTGTCCCCAGATCCCCTCATCCACTCCCCACATATACACCCACCCACCCACTCCAGGAGGCGTGGGCGACGGCCAGGGTTGCCTGGGGAACGAGCCCAGGATTGGGCTGGTGCAGCTCGAAAGTGATGGGAGCCTAAAAATAGCGCCAGGGTGAGTCAGTGTGAGTGGAGCTAGGGTAGGCAGGGGGACCAGGAGGGAAAGAGAGGCAGACGAGAGGTGTGGGGGAGGGTCCCCAGGGACTGGGAGATGGGCAGGATAGGACCGAGAGCTGGATGTGGATTTGGGGGTGGGAAGAGGGGATAGTGTACAGGCGCCGGGCCTGGGAGGGCGTCGGCTCGGGATGAGGGAGGTGCCCAGGAGAGGAGGGGGCGCCGCCCTGCATTCTCCTCCCCTCCTCGAGCTCACGAGATTTTCCACTCGCCGGCTGGCCCCCAGCCAGCCCCCGGCGGGCCCCACAAAGCCGCTTTGTGCTGGGAGGGCGGGCGGGCGCCCGGCTAGCCTGACACCCACGCGGGCTGCGGTGGGGCACGGGCCAGCTGGCACCCGAGCTGTCGGGCGGGGAGGGGGGTCCTACCCCAACCCGAGGGCGCTGCTGTGCAGGGGTTAATGGCACAGGAGTTGGGGGGGGGGGGCAGTCTCTGCCAATAGGCGTCAGCAGGCGCGAAGGCGGCCAATAGGAAGAACGAAAGCCCGACGGCGGGGTTGGAGGGGCTACTCCTTGGGGCGCGGGAACTTGTGCCCCGGTTGCCAGCGGGGGCTAGGTGCGGCCCACGAGGGGTGCCCGTCCGGATCCACAAAGCCTCGGGCCACAAGAAACAGGCCCAGAGAGGGGTAGGATCTCTCAGTCAGGAGGAGGCACAGTCGGGGTTTGAACCCAGGTCTGCCTGGCCTCATAGTCTGCTTTTCCGCGGAAAAGGAGAGACGGGGTTCCCTGGCTCAGGCTCCCACGGGGAGCAGGAACAGGGGACAGAGAACGGGGTATGGGCGGAGGAGGGGGCACGGCAGGCTAGGGTCCAGCCGCCTGTGGTGCAGTCGCTGCCGCCGGTGGTAATGGATGCCAGACGCCGTCGGTGCCGCTAATGCGCCTCCCTCCCGGCCACTAATGGAGCCATTAATGCCCCGGCGCCCGGCGCCGGGGTTTCCCGGCCACATACACCCTCCCCCAACCCCAACCGCTGCGCATGCGCGCTCCAGCTGCTCCACAGTCCAGCCGCCAGCCGCCAGTCGCCGCCAGGAGGCAGCCTGACCCCTCACAGCTCTTGTTGGAGACTCTTCCACGAAATCTCCAAGAATCACTCCTGCTACCTCATAAATGCCTCTCCCGGCAAGTCATCTTCTTCTTCCAAGCACAGGTCTCTTTTCGTCCCAGAACAGTCTCCCGGATCATTGGCACCCAGGTGCAACCTTTCCTCTCCCCTGCTCTAAACCCTTTCTTGGTTCTTCAGGGGCTGGCATTCAACCCTGGCCTGACTGGACCTGTCCTGCATGGCACCCTTCGGCCAAGACTAGGCTCTAGTTCAGCTTCAGCCTCAACTAGCCACTCAGAGGTCATGCACTTTCACCCTTCTGGCCTTTGCTCCCATGGCTGCCTTGGCCTGGATCACCCTTCCCTTTCTTTCACTATCCTGAAATCCACTCATTCCT
Source organism: Phyllostomus discolor (assembly GCF_004126475.2). Lineage (NCBI taxonomy): Eukaryota > Metazoa > Chordata > Mammalia > Chiroptera > Phyllostomidae > Phyllostomus > Phyllostomus discolor. Next base: position 9,038,447 of record NC_040914.2, read on the forward strand.
CCTGCTTCAGCTCAAATGTCCCTTCAAATGAGAAGCCTTCCTGAACCCGCCCCTCCCCCCCCCATCACCCTGTGTTGAGCCAGAGTTGTTTCTATCTTCTGGCTCCCCCAGATGCTGTATCTCCCTCTGTAATCCTGTGCCTGCAGCCACATCTGCCTTCGCCACCCACATACCCCAGGACTGCTCAGCCTGGGCCTGGTGGAAGGATGAGGAGGATGAGGTAGTAAGATGGAGTTCACTGTCTGAGCAAAACAAATTCTGGTGCATAGAACTTGGATCTGGATCTGGGGAGCCAGGAGAACCTTGGCCTCTCTCTGGGCCTCATTTTCCCCGTCTGCCCAAGCAGTTTGAGGGCACTGCTTGATCTCTGAGGTCCAACCTTTTGGGGTGGATTACATGTGGGACTCAGTTAAATGGAGCACCAAATGGTGGCACTAAATGTGTTTCCTGAAAGGTGGCAGTGGAGAGGGGACATAGGGTGATCTAGGTTGTGACCTCTAGCAGGTGGGTGGGCACAGGAGCTGCTTTCCTATTGCTTCCCCACAGCCGGATCTCCTAGCTTGGTCTGCACAGCCCCCGCCTTCCTGCCTATCTTGGAAACAGGTGCTTGGATGTAGAGGGGTCTACAGATGGCTCCTGATACCTCTCAGCAGGGTTTGGGGACAGTAGTAGGCAGTTAATTTGTCCCAGGCCTGGACAACCTCCTAACACTAACCAGAAAGGAAGTAGGGGACTTGGTGCTTAGCAACTGTCCACTGACTTCAAGGAACAAAGCACCTGATACACACAGGGTGAGGGTGGGTGGCTAGAATGGAGGCATAAAGTCTGTCTAAAGAATGGGAGGAGGGGCCCTGACTGGTGTGGCTCAATGGGATGGACATCGCCCTGCAAAGTGATTCCCGGTCAGTCAGGGCACATGCTTGGATTACAGGCCAGGTCCTTATTTGGAGGCATGTGAGAGGCAACAGATCGATGTTTTTCTCCCTCTTTCTCCCTCCTTTCCTCTCTCGCTAAAAATAAAATCTTTAAAAAGAGAGAGAGGAGGAAGGGGCTAAGGCTGGTGCAGAGAGACAGGATCTCAAGACCAGGGACCAAAAGAGAAAGAGGATGGGATGAAAGCTCAAACAAGAACTGGTGTCTAAGGAGAAACAGACCAAGAAAGATGTAGAGAGCCAGACTCAGAGACAGACAAGTCCAGAGAGAGAGACTCACGCCCAGAAATGGAAACAGAGCTCTGAAACAGACATAGAAACCCAAGGGAGAGAGACAGATGGGCAGACAAGCCCAGGGAAAGGGGCACTGCCTGTCAATACAGGGAAGCCAGGCTGACCCAGGAAGCTGGAAAAGAGGCTGTGCCATGAATTGAGCTGAGACATCTGGCCTCTTGGGCTGGGGCTGCAGGCCTTGGGGCAGCTTCCTCTCCTGGGCAGCAGGCAAGAAGAGTCACAGGAGGTGGCAATGGCAGCTGGCTGGCCAGACCATGCACAGAATGCAGAGAATGCCTCCCGCGTGCCCCGGCATGTCCCCCAGCGGAAGCAAATGCCTAGTGGGGGGCAGGAGCAGGAAGGCTATCCTGTAGCCCCCTCACACCTGCTGCCCTGAGCCAGAGTCCTACTTGCAATGGACAGGACTACGCCTTCACTATGCCATTGGGCACTTCTGCCCTATTTGGGCCTTCAAAAGAGAAGGCCCCAAGGTGCTACCTCCCAAGGGTTTAGGAAGGCCTCTGGGAGAAGAACAAAAGGCCTGCTGGTTGGGAATCTAAGGGCAGCCTGGATACCTCAGCATGGGTGTTGTCAGAGAGGCGCGGCTCAGAACCGCCAGGACAGGCACTGGACAAGTTCTGACGACCAGGTGGCCTCCAGCAAGAGGCCTCCTCCTCCACTGAACCTCAGGTTTCCCCGACAACAGAGCTGGTAATTCCTACTTCACAGCACTGGGTGGATTCCATGACATGGCCCCATACCTGAGGCTGGGCACATGGTAAATGCTCAATGAAGAGTGGTTATGATTATTTTTTCATCATTATTATTGAGAGTGCTTAAGAGCCTGGGCTGCAGAGCTAGACCACCTGCTTCTTCCTTATCCTAGCTGATGACTTTGGGCAAGTCTTGGGCTGCAATTTCCTCTTCTGTCTGCTGGAAACAATAAGCATCCTGACCTCCTGAGAGATTGTGAGGATTCAGTAAGTAAATACTCGGCACTTACTGAGCAGTGAGCCAGGCACACACATTGAATAGTGCTCAATAAATTATTATTCCTGTAACTTCTGATAGTAAGGAGTTCTGTGATCTAAAGGTCAGACTTGATTCGAGGCTCAGTCCTGTTCCTCCCTGGCTGCATAAACTCAGTCAGGACTCTTGTTCTGTCAGGGCCTCATGCTGCCTTATCTGGAAAACAGTGGCAGGAACCCCTGCTGGGCCTGCCCTGGTAGGCTTCAGGTCACCTGCCTCAGTGCCATCCTTCCCCACACAGCAGCAGTGAAGATAACCTGAGATGACGCTATGAGTCGGACCATGTCTGGGGCTGTAGGTGTGGGGGAGGTAAGGAAGGGTTAGAGTCCTTCTGCTTCAGTTTCTTCATCTACCTAAGGACAGAAGCCCCTGCTATGCCCACTTCTGTAGAATTTTGATCATATCAACTACAGTAATAAATGTAAAAACTTGGAAGTGAGGCAAAAAACCCAGGTCACAACCTCAGTACATGAGCACAGTATGTGGCCTGGCTCCAGGCTGGAGCTCCTTCCTATACTGACCTCTGCCCCAGCGCAAGCCACAGTGGCTCCTTCCTCTCCATCTCCCCACCTCTAGTACAGTCGTGGACAGACAGACTCAAAACCTTCCATGGGTCCCTAGTGCCCTTAGGATCAAGTTCACAAGTCTCATAAGGATGCTATATTATCTGGCCCTTGCTCATCAATACAGTCACACATCTAAGCACTCACCTGCCATCTGCAACCCATCACTGCTGATTTAACTTCCTTCAAATACTTGCTTTTGCCTCAAGCCTTTGCAGAAACTCTTGCCTTTACCTACATGTTTTCCTGCTCACCGTGGCAGGCTCACTTCTGCACACCCTTCAGGCCTCACTTTAGAAGCCCCTAGCCCCTTCTCCAAGAAGTCCTCCCTGACTCCTCACAACCTCCTGGGCTTGCCCTATCCCTGCTGTGACCTCTCCGGACAGTCACTGTCTGGGCACAATTTGAAAGCGGGGCAGTGTCCTCAGCACCAACCAGTACAGGGCCAGGCACAGAGGGAGCACTCAGTAAGCAGTGGGCTCATAAGCAAGAAAAAGATGCTAGGGAAGGGGCTGGTGATGGGTCTGTCACCCTCCCTGGGAGTGACTCTGACAAGGCCCAGCCTGGCCTGGGCCCTTCTCTCTCCAGCACAATCTCAGAAATGCTACTCTCCCCACACCTGGCCTCAGCCCTCTAGCCACAACGGCTCTCCTCAGCTGTGCTCCTTCTGGCTTTGGAGCCTGCCTTCCCACTGGCCTCCCTGGAAGCTCTTCCATCCCATGGATGCTAGTTCCAACTCATACTTCAACTCCTGGCTTAGGCGCCCTGTCCCATGGGCAACCAGACTAGATTCACACCTGGATTCAAAACAAGGCACAGTGTCCTCACACTCCCAGGTCCCTTCCGGGGCAATGACAGCACCTGTGGTGTTTACTGGGTGCCACAGTGAAGGTGAGGGCTCCAGTCCTGGTCTGACCAACTCCTGGCAGAAGGACCTGTTGGAGCCTCAGTCTTCCTGCCTGTAACCAACACTATGGCCCCATGGTCACAGGCCAGCCTGCTTGGGTTTGAAGGTTGGCTCCAGGATTTACTAGCCATGTGACCCTGGGCAAGTCACTAACCTGACCTCAGTTTCCTCTACAGGAGCATAATCAAAGCACCCACCTGTTATGGTTATTGTGAAGACTATAGGAGCTAATATTTGAAAAGGGCTTAGAGCAGGGCCCATAAGTTCAGTGCTACATCATGGGGTGGGTATGAGAGTTTGGCGAGATAACACCCATACATGCTTATCATGGTGACACCCCCACCAGCCCTCCAGACCTGGGAGCTGTCATCATGATTATCCTGTTACCCCATCAGCCCCTCAGGACTGCTTCCATAACTAAGGGACCCTTGAGAGTATGTTCCTAACAGGCGGCCTGTTAACGCCACATTGAGCCTCCCAAGTCCAGTCCCTTGCCTGACACATGAATTCTCACTGGAATATCTGTGCAGGAATGTTCCAGCCTCCTCTTACATCCCTCCCAAGGCAGGAGCCCACCTCTCAAGAGCCAGCTGGAAAGCAACTCTATTCGAAATGAGCCCTCACCCAGCCCATCCACTGCACTCCTTACCTGTTCCAGGCCGGCCCATGATGACTTCCTTCTTGGGGGCAGGATGGCTGGTGTAGCTGCTGGGCACCAGGACGGGCAGCAGGGCAGCAGGTGAGGGGTGGAAGGCCACTGGCTGGAAGGGCGAGGAAGCCAGGCCAAAGGTGGGCATCGGCTGGGCCACAGCAGTTGGCGCGGCTGGAGGCACAGTTATGGGTACGGGGGCTGGCAGAGGTGGGGGCAGGCCAGGCTTCCCACTGGCTACCCCAGGGGGCACTGGGGCCTCTCGACAGCCCCGCCCAGGTCCTGCAGCTCGAGCCTCCACAGCAGTGCCCACCTCTCCAGGGAATTTGGAAGGTAGTGGCACATCAGGGTTGCGAACAATAACAGGTGAGTCCCGTTGCACAGCAGGCACCCTGCGCACAGAGGGTCCAGGATCCGAGGTCAGGCCAGCAGGTGGGGGCAACAGCAGCAACGGTGAGGGCTGGCGGGAGCGGGGAAAGGGCACAGCAGGTGATACAGCCCGGAAGCTGGCTGGTGTAGAGGGTGTAGGTGTGTGGGACACCGAGTCCACGCCAGAATCCAGGCTGTCACTCTTGGGAAAGTCTGGGGCGGCTCCTCCGCCCCCTGAACCAGGGGCTCCCAAGGCCCCTGGGTGGGGCAGCAGTTCTGTCTTCCGCCGCCCAGGGCTGATGGGCACGGTGAAGGTCAGATTGGTCTGGAAGGTGGGTAGGATGCCAGAGGAATGGCGTTCTCGGGGGGCAGGTGGCGGTGGGTGGGGACCCATATCTGGTGGCGTTAGCACGCCTGCCTTAGGGGTGCTAGCGCTCAGGTGGCGACTACGAACAGCAGTACGTTGGATAACTGGCGACGCATTGATGGGGCTGAAGTTGGCGGGACGAAAGCCGAAGAGTGGCGAGGGTGAGGGTGAAGGCGCTGGCGAGAAGGGTGACTGCGTGGAGACCGGGGAGAAGGACGGCGTGCCTGAGCGGGAGCTGCCCAAGGACACCAGCATCACTGCCGCCTCACACTCATCAAACTCAAAGCGTGACAAGTCGGCAGGGGCTACCAGGCGTGGGCGTGAATCTCCGCGGGCCACCACACTGCTGGCCTCACTGTCCCTCGATGTCTCATCACCCCAGTCAAACTCAGTGCTACCCTCCCGAGCTGCCACACCAGCAGGCCGCCCGGCCCCACCTGGGCCACTGTCCGCCAGGCCCTCCATTTCCTTGGTTCGCATGGATAGGTGGCGAGAGCAGTAGCCCCGCCGCTGAGACTCCTTCATGCAGCCGTCCCGTGAGCACAGCCGCCGCCACTGCTTGCCATTGAATTTCTTGCGGATTCCATTAGGCGTGCAGACCACATCGCCCTTCTTATACTTCTGCTGGGCGGCTGTCAGTGGAGTGCGGGCACGGGTGGCCGGAGCAGCGCCCTTCTCCAGAGAGGCCACACTGCTGCTACGGCTGCCGCCCTGGCTCCCCTCCTGGCAAGGTGAAGGCTGCTCACCAGGGCGGCCTGGGCCTGCAAAGGCTGGGGACTTGGGTGGTGGAGAAAGAAGCTGGGGTGGGGGTAGTGGGAGGAGGGCAGGGGTGCCCAGGGCTGGTGGGTGCTTCTCTTCACCCTCCTCACAAGTCCCCAGGTTGCCACCAAAGCTGATCTTGGAGACCTCAGCATCTTCAGGCTGCTTGGAGTCCAGGGCAGCAGGGCAGGATGGCAGGGTAGCCCCTGGTTCAGCCGGCTCCTCCTCAGGGCCCATGGGGGGCTTCCTCGACAGGGCCTCAGGTTCCCAGAGGGGCCTAAGCAGGCGCAGGCTGGAGCGGGCCACCCATATGGCCTCCTCAGGCTCACGATGTGATGGCTGTGACAGTTGTGGGAGGGTGGCTGGTGGGCCCACCTGGGAACCTAGGCCAGGACTGAGGCGAACTTTATATGCCGCTGGCTTAGTAGCCACCTCCACAACCACACCCTCACGGTAGACAGCTGTACCAGGCTCCACACAGGTACAGACAGCCGTGCCCACCACTAGCGCACCTGGTGGCGGCGTGGCATCCAAAACCACATCGACACCACTGCCAGGTGCCCCTTCATAGAAAGTCAGGGCCCGGTCCCCAGGGAACTGCACGCCCAAGTCCTGGCTTCGGCGTACCTGACGCACCACAGCCGGCAGGAACAGGCCATCCCCACGCCGAGCCAGCACCCGCTGGGACCGCAGTTGCCGCAGGTCATAGCTGCCACTGGTGCCAGCTGGGGGCCAGGAGCCTGGCCCACAACCTTCAGTGGGCTCATCCTCCAGGTCAGCTGAATGCTCACTGGCTGTGTCAGTGGAGGAGGAGCGGGCAGAGGTGAGTGGCCGTGGAGGAACACCCAGGGCACCGGCATCCTCAGGGGTCCCTGCTGGCTCATCTGGGGTCCCAGCTGCTCCACCACTGCCACTGCCAGCCCCATGTTCTTCCACATACTTCTTCTTGGGTGCTCGCGACTTGAACGTAGCTGTCTTCCGGCTGAGGGGGGGCTCCCAACGACCTGTCTCACCCTCTGCCTTGGGGTCCTCAGCAGGGCCTGGGACTGGGTCATCAGGGTGCAGCTCCGGGGGGAGCCCCTCAACCCCTGAGCCCTGCTGGGTCTCCTCCTCCTCCTCACACTCCTCAGCCTCTTCTGGGCCCAGCTGCTGTTGTACCTCGTCATCCTCTTCCTCTGGCTTGTCACCCTCCCCAACCCCTCGCCTCCTCAGGGCTTTGGCCCTGGTAGCTGGTGGGGACTTGCCTCCACTGCCAGGACCTGGGAGGCCAGTGCATGCCTTCTTCATTGGCTTCATCTTTTCTCCACCTGCAGGGTGGAAGGCAGACAGTGGTCATCAGGAGCAACTCAGGAATCCCTCAGACTCGGCGCCCCCAAGAGTTTCCACTTGCAGAGGCCCCTGCCTCCATGATCCCTGAGGCCTCCTTCCTAGCTATCCCCAAGTCATAATGGACCCCTGGCCAGCACCCAGACACAGAGTGGCACCCATGTTCCCTGAGCTGTTCACCGTGGCTCCTCAGGGACACCCGCATACACCTGCTCCCTCTGCAGATAACACAGCATGCACAGGCACACACTCTGACTGCCCCAAGGGAATGCAAGAAACAGGAACGGTTCACACGAATGGACCACTCACTCTGTGCCACTCCTGGGCTGAACTTGCCTTTATTAACCCACTTTATCCTCACAATGGCCCTAAGAGGTAAAGGCTACTAACAACCCCATTTCACACTTGAGGTAACTAAGGCACAGAGAGATCACCCAACTCGTCCAAATTCATCTAGCTATAAAACAGAGCTAGGTTCTAAACCCTGACAACCTGGCTCCAGAGTCTGTCCTCCTAACCATCTCAGTGTGCCGCCTGTCACATGATCCAGAGGGCATGCTTCCTTGCACTGTCACCGGCCAGGGAGCACACGCACTCACACACACACATGCACAAGCACAGGCACAGTCACAGAAAGGAAGGTGACTGGGCTGTGATGTGAGCCTCTTTCCACCTCCCCCCCGCCCTACCCCTCTGAGCAGCCTGGTATGTCCCGGCATTGTGGGATGAAGTGAGCAGCTGAGAGTCCCGAGGAATGGCTGCCCAGTCTGTTCTGTACCCTGGGACTGCCAGGTGGAGCCATCTCTCCAGATCCTGGCACAGAGCAGGCAGGGGCACGTCTGGGGCAAGAGCTCCTACCAAGCACTACCATGGGGCTGCGCATGAGCACACACACAAACACACACACAGACACACGTCATCACACAGTGGGACACAGAGCTACACCTCAGGGTTTCGCTGTCCCACTGGATGGGAGCCTGCTCCTTCCCACATAGCACCCAGCGTGATACCCACAAGCCCAGCCCCCTCTTTTGGCCTACCTGCATCCCTACCCTCGCTGGGCTGGCTGGGCTAGCTAGCTCTGGCAAGGTGGCTAAGCCAGCCAGGTCCCCCTGGCCCCAAAATGTGTCCCCTGACTCCGGGGGGCGGGGGTAAGTGGGAGAAGGTCAAAGAAAGCAGGACAAGCCCAGCAGGCCAACCTCACCCACTTCCTGAACAGTCATTACTGCCCGCCCCCTTTCAAGCTGCCCTGAGAAAAGAAAAGGGAAAAAACTTTACTCTCAAGTGACTAAGAGAACCTGAAAAGCTGAAAGGGGGCCTCTGGGGAAGTGGGGTTTAGAAGGAACCCAGCACCATAAACCAAACATAATCAAAGGCACCCCTGACTCAAGTCTTTAGGAACTTCTGACCTCATACTTGAGGCCTGCTGCTCCTGTGGACCCTGTAGTTCCAGGCTGTCTCTTCCCTGGGCCAATCCTGCAGTCCTCACAGGCAGAGCCTGGAGAAGCCAGGTTTTCTCACATTGAGGAAAGCACCCAACTGCCCAAGAGTTGGGCAGCCACCTCCACCTTCTGCCCACTGACCTGCTGTACCACCAACTTGGGGATTGAAATCCAGCCCCAGCCTTGCCCAAACACAAACCTCTGCATACTCGATCTGGGCCTACAACAGCACTGCCTAGTACCCCTGGACCCTGCTGCCTTGCCCAACCTCTCCACCCCAGAAGTCAAGCCTCTTTCTTTCCCCTGGGGCCTACTCTCTTCCTGTCCACTCCTCTCTGGATAACTCCCACCCTTGGCCCTCACCAGCACCTCCCACCACCACCTACCCCAGAATCTGAGCACTAACTCCTGAAGCCCAGGCCAGCACAGGCCCTGGCTCTTCAGGGTCTCTCTCATGCCCTCTGCTCCCATCAGCCCTCCTGGCACCAGCTTCTCTGCCATTCTCTCTCCCATCCTGTCACCACCTCTATGTCTACCTCTCTCCTCACAAGCCCCTAGGCCCCGTCCTTAGTCACCCCCCACCTTGCCATCTTCATCTGTCTGTCACTTCTTCCTTCCAGTCACTCTCCTGTCAGCCATCTCTGGACCTGCCACCTTCTCTCCCCATCACCTCTCCTTGTCATCCCCTCCAACTCTGTCCCCTCCTTCTCCCTGTCACCCTGATCCAGTCCTGTCACCCCTCCATTCCTGTTACCCATTCTCTGCTCACCACCCTCTCCTCTTTTCTGTCCTGCCTCCTACCCACCACTTTCTCCACTCTGTCCTTCCTCCCCACCATCCCACCCACCTTTTTTCCCCTGTACACCCCCTCCTTGTTACTGCCACCTGTCCCCTCTCGGCCCCCAGCACCCCAAACACCCCCGGCCCAAGTCAGCCCTGGACCCGCCCCTCACCTTGGGCTCCGCAGGGTTTCGGGGCGGGGGGCCGTGCCCCCGGCTCGGTCCGGTCCGGTCCCTCCCCGCCCCCCCTTCAGCTCTCCCTCTCGATTCTCCCTTTTTTTTTACTCCAACACACAAAATGGTGAATGGACCTGCAACAGCTGGAGCAGCCAGCCAATGAGCGGCCACAACCCCGCTGACCGGCGCCGTCCTACACCAATAGATATTCGCAGCCTGGCCAGCTCCACCTCTCGACAACGAGCGACGCTTCCCAAGACCAATCGCGCCCACACGGCAGCGCTAGAGGGCGGAGCCAAAGCCCAAGACCGGCCTCCCTCTGGGACCGACACCAACCTGAGCCTACGACTGCCTAATAGGCCTAAAGCCCTGCCCACAACAAGTGATGGACACCAGCATTGAACAATTAAAAGCCGTCCTAGTGCCGACTGACGAATACAGTACCCAGTCGCCTTGCAATCTAAGCCGGAACCCAGCCCCTCTTAAGGACAGTAGCCAATGAACTGCAAGAAGGAGGGGCCAGTGGACGGGCTCTCCAATGAGCAGGCTTAGAAGGCGTGGCCTGAGCATTTGTTGACCGGCTCGTCGCAATTCCTGATGGGAATGGTAGTCTTCTTACGTCTCTGGCGCATAGTCGACAGTAAAAGGCAGACTACAACTCCCATATGACAGAGTGCCTGAAGCACCAAAGAACCCAGGGGAAGAGAAAAAGTCGCAAAGGGCAGTTTTTCGTGATTCTCACTGGACGCCAGGAGCATCTTAGACCCGGGGCCCTGACTCACCCGGATTGCCGGCTCTGGCGTCGCTGGTGGCTCCTCTCAGCAGCGGCGGTAGCTGCACGAGGGGGAGGTGCGAAGAACAGCCAACCGCCACCCGCAAGCCCTGCAACCAATCAGCAGTGGCCGGGGCGGTGCAATGACCTCACCGGGTTCTACTCTCTTGCCCCTCCCCCACGGGTTGTTGCTGGTGGTAGTCGGGTGTAGGGAAGTTTGGGGTGGGGGGAGGTAAGGAGAAAGAGTGATGTCACCTTTCTCCCGCTTGATTGGCTATTGGTTGGCGGGACTATGACCAATCAACAGCCTCAGAAAGTCTGGCGCGGCCCCGCAGAAAGCCCTGTTGCCACCGGGAGGGGAGAGAGCGTATGTGTGTTAGGCGGCGCGCACTGCCGTGTAGTGAACGCACGCGGCCTGGGACTTGGGGCTCCCGGGGACAAGTTCCCTCCAAGACTTCGACATTTAAGGGCGGTGCAATTTTCTGACGGCTCTCTTACGCATGGGGGTCACGAGATGGGGAAATGCAGCACTTCCTCGGGCTTCACACCGCATTCCATTCTGTGAAGAGCTACACTTTGTGTGTGTTCACATCTTGCGGGAGCAGTATTTTTTTAAGGGTGGGTTCACACTGGAGAGGCAAAGGGTATGCCCTGTCAGTAGTAGATTCCTGCTTCCCAGATACGGGTTTTACACCAGGTGTGAACCTGTCTGTAGCCCATCCATACTCTCTCCAAATTGAACTTGTCCTGGATAGACGGTATGGAGAGCAATAAAAACTGGGGCTCGGGTGCTCACTTCGACAGCACATATACTAAAATTGGAACAATACAGAGAAGATTAGCTCCTGCTCAAGGATGGTGCACAAATTGGTGAAGCATTCCATACTTAAAAAACAAAACAAAACTGGGCGTGGGGGAGGCTTCTGCTGCCTGTGTTGGGTTCCCAGTGTGAACACGGGGTTCACACCAGGTGTGAAGAAAATGCACCCAGCCCTGTTGCAGATCCATACTGTCTGTTACATTAGCACTACCCATGAGAGAGTGTGCTGTGCACATTGGGTAGTGTTGAGTCTGAGGAAAATCACACTCATTGGAGAGTTCCCACTGCCCACTTAGGTAGGCCCTTGGAGGCAGTGGTTTGTGCTTTCACAAAAGGGGCTCCCAGAAGCCACAGAAAGTTCCCCATGCATGGTGATATGTACTGTCCCTGTAACTTTGTCATGGGTATGAAAGATTATACTATGCATGGGGAGATACATTCTGGGCCAAGGGTCCAAAATGCCTACAGGAGCTTTCCTTGTGGGAGAAGTTTCCACTGATTAGGATGGTGTTTTGTGTTACCCAGTTTGCATCAGGTGTGAGGGAAAGTGAGACTATTAGTGGGCTGGTCTGAACTCTCCATCATGGAACTAACCCTGCCTAGGAAGCACTCTGCTGTAGTGAAGGGGGCCTCTGATAGCTGTTCAGATTGTCTCTGGCTGTGGTGTATTTATGATGTCCACAGAGGGATCCCCACAGCTCAGGTGAGTTTCACCATACATGAGGGAGACCCATCCATGGGAGTTCATACTATCCAAGGCCTATTTACCCTGTCATTTAGGAAAGGTGTGCGCAGGGAGCTGTCCCCTGCCTCTGGGAAATTAAGATAAAATATTGTTAATTTAGTTACACAGTTCATAGAAATCACAGTCATTTGTGGTGCTGGGGGTGATGTTTCAGGAAGCAGGGTAACACGGGATTACCCGGGCTGCTGGGGTCAAATCCAGCTGGGCTTCTTCCCAGCTGTGTGTCTTTGGGCAAGTCACTTAATCCCTCTGTAGCTGGATTTCTACATCTGTAAGGGAATAATTAAAAATAATAAAAAGCCCTATGGCCTAGGGCTGTTATGAAGATGTAGTGAATTAACAAATGTAAAACACTTAGGATAGTGTCTCCAGCAGAATAAATCCTCAAAAATATTAGCTGTTGTTGCAGTTATTGTTATTCATAAGGAGTTTATTTCTACCTAAATAGCTTATGCTGGCCCTGGCCAGGTAGATCCACTGGTTGGAGAGTCATCCCATTATGCTAAGGTTGCAGGTTGGATCCCCGGTCAGGGCATGTACCAGGAGCAACCAATGAATGCATAAATAAAAATGGAACAACAAATTGATGTTTCCTTCTCTCTCTTTCTCCCTCTATTCCTCCCTCTCTAAAAAGAAAGTTTATGCTGTGACAATCTTACTCATAACCTTGTCCTAGTTGGTTTGTGCCATGGTAGTTGTGGTAGTGCTGTATTTTGGGAGGATTCTGGGGTTCGGCATATCTGTGGGGCACTTATCAATCCATCAGGAAGCATTATAGTCTAGTGCTTGATATCCTAGCTGTAAAGATTTTTTTTTTAGTTCTGTAATATTGGGCCTGTAACCTCTCTCAGTCTTAATCTGCTAACCTGTAAAATGGGCAACCTTAGAGTACCTTCCCCATAAAACTGAGGTAAGGATAACATGAGATGTGAATCCAGGGCCCTGCATAGAGTAGATGCCCAATGAATGAGAGTGCTGATTTGCATGGGCCTCGGGAAATCCCTGCCATTCAGGAATTCACCATTTGTTTGCCTTTATTCAGGGCCTCATTGTCCATAGCAGCCTATACCACCCTTCAGGGAACCATCTGTCCTAATATATTTGTGTTGAAGGGGAATTGGGTAACTTATTTTATGAGAGCATTAAGATTTTTTGTGGGGGAATAATTTTTGAAGGTTACAAAGGTCCAGGGGTTTACATGGAAGGTAGGGTTTTCTCCCTGTCTATGGGAAAGGGCTACATTATCCAGGAATTAATAAAATGAACATAGCGAGCCCTGGCTGGGTAGCTCAAGTTGGTTAGAGCAATGTCCCCATGCGCTGGGGTTGTGGTTCAATACCCATTCAGGATAGTGCAAGGCTCAACCAGTAAATGCCGGAATAGGTGGAAACAACAGTCAATGTTTCTCTGTCTCTCTCTCCCTCCTTCCCTTCTTTTCTCTCTAAAATCTTTTTTTTTAAGTTAAGGAAAAAACAGACATAGTGACATCAGGGTTTATTGCGTTCATTGGTGAGTCCGCACTGCTCACCGAGTGGCCCACCCAAGCAGGGGGCACAATGTCCATGGGTTACACTGCAGGAGGCCGTATCAACCATGGGGCTCCCCGATTCACATGAGGAGTCATACTGTCACACTGCTGATGGAAGTGACCCTGTTTATATGGCCGTGGGGGTGGTGTTACCCATGTTATGGGAGTTGACCTTATTAACAGAGGAATTCACAAAATGTTAAAGAAATTATGCTGTTTGTGTGGTAGAGCACACGAATGAGGGAATATGCCTCAAGGGGTCACATGTTGTCTATTGCTGTCTCCCCACCTATCAGGCTCACACTGTTTACGAGGGTCGCACTGCCTGAGGTCTACACCATTTATATGGGTTTCCCTGTTATGTGATGTTCACACATTTTATGAACGTTGCACTGTATTACATGGAGCTCATGTCATTTATGAGGGTTACCCCGTCTGTATGGGCCATGCTGTTTTTGAGCACTGTGTATTTGGGATTTACATTGTCCACGTGAGAGTCACACTGTATATGGGCATTTATATCATTTATGGACACTGTACTGTCTATATGGGTTATGACTGTGGGGTGATACCAGCTGTGTGTCTACTCAGTTCATGTCAGCAAATATGTATCACCAGCCTGTTCTATGGCAGACCAGGGGCTCAGCACCAGTGATAAATGAGTGAAGAAAACACACCAATCCCCTGTTTTTGTGGAGCTGACACTCAGTAGGGCAAGCATACCCCGTTTATGTGATTCACATCCGGGTTCAGACTTCTGGGGGTTGTGCTGGCATCAGCTGTCCACAAGGGTGTCTCCGTGTGTCTGGGACTACATTCATGGTATCACATTGGGGTATAGGGAGTAGAGAGTTCACTGTCCAAAGATGAGTTTATTCTCTCATAGATCAGCAGGCACCATGCCAGGCTTGGAGGATACTTCAGGCAACAAAACAGGCAAAAAAATCCCTGCCCTCTTGGAACTGCCACTAAAGAGGAGAGATTCAAACGAACAAATGGACTGTGGAAATACATGTCAGATGAGAATAAGGACTATGGCAAAAAATAAGGAATAAAAGGGGCATGGGGTCTAGGAAGGTCAGGCAAGATCTTATTGGGGAGGTGACTTTTGAGTAAAAAACTGAAGGGGATGAGTGACAGAGCTATGCAGACTTCTGCGGGAAAAGCCTTTCAGGCAGATGGAACAACATTGGCAGAAATCCCTGAGGCAGTAATACGTCTGGCATGTTCAAGAAATAGCCAAGCCCTGACTGGGTAGCTCAGTTGGTTGGAGCATCATCCCCATAAACCAAAGTTTTGGGTTTGATCCCTGGTCAATGAGGGCACATAAAAGAATCAACCAATGAATGCATAAATAAGTGGAACAATGAATTGATGTCTCTCTCTCTCTCTCTCTCAAAATCAATGAATAAACATTTTTAAAAATAAAAGAAATAGCCAAGAAGCTGGAGATGAAGGGAAAAGTAAGAAGTGAGGTGGGAGAGGAAAGGCATTGTCGACCACTGCAAGAAGTTGGCTTTTACTCCCTGTGGTCAGAGGGACAGCTGTTAGGTTTGGACAGCTTCTGATTTACTAGAACCCCTCTGGCTGTGGGCGGAGCACAGAGTATAGGGGCTGGTGGCAGCAGGGAGACCAGTGAGAAGACCCCAGACCACAGGTATGATGGTGAAAGTGGCAAGTAGCTGATTCTTAAAAAGCTGAAAGCAGCCCTGGCTGGTGTAGCTCAGTGGATTGAATGCAGGCTGAAAAGCAAAGGGTTGCTGATTCAACTCCCAGTCGGGACACATGCCTGGGTTGCAGGTCAGGTCCAGTGGGGGCCACATGAGAGGCAACCACACATTGGTATTTCTCTCCCTCTCTTTCTCCCTCCCTTCCCCCTCTCTAAAAATAAATAAATGAAATCTTAAAATCGGGGCTGATGGGGCTGATGATAGGGCTGATGGGACTTCCCTCCAGATTGGATGTCAGATGAGAGAAAGGGGTTAAGCATGACTCTAAGGTATTCAGCCTCATCAGCCTGAGCAACCAGCAAAATGGGAGGGGGGAGGTACTTCCATGTGTGAGATGGAGTTTAGGGGAGAGTCCTGAATAGACAGTTGGGTGCAATCAGCATAGAGATTGTACGTAATGAGAGAAGAGGACCTGGGACTGAGTCCTGGAGCCCTTCAGCTTTTCAGGTCAGAGAGATGCAGAAGGGTGAGACCATCCCAGGTTTATGTCTTCTGTTTGGAGTGGTCACACCTGTTTAGGTAGCTATACTCTCTATATAGGATGGGTCACACTATTTCTAAGGGAATTACAATGTTCATAGAGTGGGTAACACTTCATTATCTTTCACAGGGGTGGTGGGTGGTTTGTGACTATGATTTTTATGGTCCCCACAATTTCCCGGAGTGAAGTCTGTGAATAGTTGCAACTTCTGTGGGGACAGGTTCTGTCCATGCCTTAGCCTGACAATAGGGTAAATGTTATCTGTTTCAGGACAATAAACGGGAACAAGGACTGCTAGGTCTGTGGGAGGATGGGGGTGTCCTCGCTGTTCAGAGTTGTTTTCTTCATGGAGTGTTACACTTTTCATCACAGGCTAGTCCTGGGTCTGTGAGAGGTTTTTCACCAGCCCCAGAGGGATTCGTGGAGGCTTTCCATAGTGAACTGGGGATGGGGTCCCTTGTTCACTAGAGTTGACATGGCCCTGGTTGGATGGCATGTCTTCAAGGAATTAGTGGTGATGAATAGTTTTAAACACAAGTTCACAATATGTGGGTGTTCATGTAGTAATGACGGGGTCTGCCTTCCCTGGGGGTGACTCTTTGTGTTCAAGAAGTAACTGAACTATCCAAGAGGGTCCACACTTCTATGTGGAAGTCACATGGACCTCTAAGAGGTTGTAATATCTGTGGACAGGTTTTCACCAGCCACCAGAGGTCACACTGCCCAGGGGACATTTTCACCAGGGACTCTCATCCTCTGTGTGTGGTGGTTCAGACACTCCCATGAGGCATGCCCAGCATCCATGATTGTGTTTCATAGAAGCAGTGGGATTGGGATTGAGTCACCCAACTGGGTCAGGGTGGGATTATGTCATCAATAAGCAGTCTCCCACTGTCAATGCTGTGTGTTCAGTGTGCACGGCTGGAGTGTAAGGTGAGGGGTGCTTACAATATCCATGCAATATATAGTTCACTCTGCTAATAATTATAACCAGTATTTATTGCATACTTACTTCATGTCCTGGATGTCTCACAACAACCTGGTCCAGTAGGCTCTGTTAATATCCCCATTTTACAGATGAGAAAGTTAAGGTTCAAAGAGGTACACTGGCTCTGTCATAGACAGGAAGTACAGAGTTAGGGTTGCAACCCAGGTGTTTGATTTGCTGGTGGGAGGGCAGGGATCAGGAAGGCTCTTATCTTTGAAATTTAGCATATTTATTTAAGGGGGGCTGCTGAGCAGGAAAGGTGGTACTAAAGCCTAGTGGTTAAGGGTGGTGGTTTCCAATTGGATAAATCTGAATTTGAATCCCAGCTCCAACATTTCCTGATTGTAGGACTTTGGCAGACTGACTTCCACTCTGAGCCTCATTTTCTTAATTTGTGAATGGTTATAACAATAATAATTCCCCTCTTTGGACTTTTGTAAGGATTAAATGAGATGATGCCTCAGACAGTGCTTGGCCAACATCATGAGCCCTAGGAATTTGAGAGCTGCTATAAAAACAATGATGATGGCCCTGGCTGGTGTGGCTCAGAGGATTGAGCTCCAGCCTACAAAGTAAGGGGTTGCTGGTTCGATTCCCTGTCAGGGCACATGCTTGGGTTGCTGGCCAGGTCCCCAGCAGGGGGTGGGAGAGGCACAAACAGATTGATGTTTCCCTCCCTCTATTTATCCCTCCCTTCTCTTCTCTCTCTGAAAATAAATAAAAAATGATGATGATTGCTGGACCACACACCTCCTAGAGGGTTACAATATCCTTGGGGGAGCTGCACTGGCCTTAGGCACGGTTACATAATTAATTCCCCAGGAGCTTGAGCTTCCCTGGAGTCCTTGGTCTCTCCAAGGAAGAGGCCTGAGACTTTTGAGGCACCCATGAGGGACTGCTGTAACACAGCTAGGAACCCAGCAACGGAGGTTAGACTTGAAGCCCTAAGAACCCAGAGCGGACTCTGCAGGCCTTCCCTCACTGTAGCCTGTCTCTCCCTGCCCATCTTCTGGATTTCAGCCTCTTTGAGCAACCCTGTCCCCCATATTCCCGTCTTCTGGTACCTCAGAGTCTTTTTCAGACTCTGCCTCCAGCCTTGGCCTATGAGTATTGCTTCTATGTGTCCTCTACCCTGTTGCCAGCTGCGGCTAGCCATCTGATCATCTCTGATTTCCTGCTTCCCTAAGCCTCAGGCTCCATGCATTGCTGCCGGCTGCGGAGAACAGAGACTTAACACGTCCCTACGCGCTGGCCTTCATCCTTAAGCTCTGCCTTCCTCTCTCTTGGCGACCCCCCAGTGCCCCTTGGGAGCACATTTGTTCCTACTTGGTTCGCCCCCTCGCATCCTGGTCCCACCCCCGGAACCCCCGGCCCTGAGGGTGGAGGTGGGGTACCTCCGGTGCCAGCCGTGTCCCCAAGACAGCTGCAGCTTGGGGACGGAGGAGGGAGCTCCCGAAAGCATTCTCTTCGGTCACTTCCTCCCCAGCTGGGGTTGGGGCTATCTGGAAGGCTAAGATCCCATCCCCGGAGGAGCGGAGGGCATAGCCGCCTCCCCATTTCCGATGCTGGGAAATGCTTCCCACCCATCCCACCCCACCTCTGGAAGCTGCCCCCATTCAGACTCAGGGTTGCGGGGGTGGGCAGGGTAAAGCCAGACTGGGAAATGTGGTCTTGATCATCCTCCGAGGTCCTGACCGTCCCCATCCCCCTAGCAAAAAAGATTCTGCCTGTTCCCGAAAGGTCTCTGCCTCCTCCCTGCAAGAGTTGTTGACCCCTTTCCTGAGAAGGTACCACCTTTCCTCTTACTGGCTCCCAAAAGAAAATCTGGATCCCGCAGTGGGCAGGAGAGGAGGAGGGGCAGCAGGTCGCGAGTGTCGAGGACTTAAGTTATCTGCAGACTTGGAGTCTCCAAGAAGGGTTATGACCCCCGGGACCCCATCCCACCACCACCCCCTCCTTCCTTCCTTCCTCCCCTGTCGCGCGGCCCCTTTAAGCCCAGAGCCGGCCAGTCCTCAGTGGCTGCGCGCCCGCGAGAGAGTGTGTGAGTGCGCTGGGAGGGGGCGGGAGCAGTGTCTCCATGGCGACGCGGCGGTGACGTCGCCGGTCGGGGGGCGTGGGCGTCCCGGCCCCGGAGTGCGATATTAACCCGGGAGGCGGCGGCGGGGAGGGGAGAGGCTCTGAGAGGCGAGGCCGGGTGAAACGGCGAGGGCGGCCCGACCGACGTGGGACAGGACGGGACGGGGCAGCGCGGGCGCCGGGAGCTGCGGCCCGGAGTCGGGGCGCCTCGCCCCGGGTCCCCCAGCATGAAGACCCCGGCGGACACAGGTGGGGGCGGGGGCAGCACGTGTGGGGGAGACTTGTTGCCCTGGGAAACCAGGAGGAGAAACTTTGGGGGGGGGGCTGAAGGGTTCCGGACGAACCCTAGTGATCCCTAGTTCTGGGGGACCCCCAAGCACGCGAGACCTGTTGCATCTCAAGGCGTGAGCGGGGGGCTGTTGCATAGGACCCCCAATTTCTCGCTCCGGGCGGTGTGGTTTACGTACTGCGAGTCCTGGCAGCTCCCCGTGTCTGGACCCCGAAAGCTGGGCTTCCCCACTCTCGGGATAACCGAGGTGGCGGGGTCCCTCCCCGCTGCTCTGTCACGTTGCACTCTGGGGGCCGGGACGTGTGCTGGGCGTGGGGGGGGGATGTCCACGGGGCCCGCTATCCCTGGTTCCGTGCTGCGCGGTCCGGCCCGTGACCTTCACCGCAGTGCGTGCCCTGCACCGGCTTAGAGTGGGACAAGGATGGCCTTAGGAGGAGGGCGTGAGTGAGGATCCCGTACTCCGGGTCCGGGCTATGCTGCCCTTCCCCCGTCCGTCTCCGCCGGCTCCTCGCTCCCCCGCCCGCGCGGAGTCGCAAAGTTCCAAAGCGCAGCCCGAACGTTCGAAAAAGGAACTTTTTGTTTCCGACCTTAGAACGCGCGGCTTTAAGGTGGTTCAGGAGAGACTTGGGTACCCTCTTCCCGCCGCGAGGGGGGTTGGGGGTTGAGCGGAGTAGGGAAGGTGGTGTGGACGCGAAGGCTCCCCCCTTACCCCCTCCCTCACCCAGCTCTTCTCTTTCAACCGGCCGTCTTATCCCTCCGCCCCCCTCTTCCCCGCCAACTTGCTCCTCCTTAAGGGGCCAAGGTTCCCCTCCCCCGCTCGGTTGGCGGGCGGGGGGCAGCGGGATTAACCCCCCTCCCACTCGGACTTTCCCCCCTCCCCTCCCCCGCGGCCCCCGGGCTAGAGCGGGCTGGACTTTGCGCCTGGGCGTGCTGGGGGGAGGGGTCCCAGCCGCCCCCCGCCCGTCTACCCCGTCGGAATCCGGCCCCGGGCGGGGACGGGGGAGGGGGAAGGGGGCCGGGCGCCGCTGTTCAAACTTGTTTCCTTCCCCCGGCGGCGGCTCTGCTCCTGTGTGCGGGTGTGTGCCCCGACCGGCCCACCCACCCCGCCCCCCCCCCGCAGGGCGGGTGGGGGTGGCTCTTAAAGGGCTCGGAGTCGGGCTCTGGCGCTCAGGGATGGCCCTTAGGGATCGGGACAGAGGAGGGGGGCTGGGGCAGGGGTGCGGAGTGCTGTAAGGGTCAGTCACGTGCAAACCACATCTCTCCGCTCTCACCGGCTCCAGGGCCGCTGGGCTTTGCGGGGCAGCAGGAGGCTCGCCTTGTTCCAGGAGTGGGCCCAGGCCCACAGACAACCCCGCCTCATTTTCCCTCCCTGCTTCGGGGCCTTCCTCTGGTGGGACCGGCTGGGCCGCTCCCCCAACCCTGTCTTGGGGCCGAGCCGGGTGTGGGTTCTCCAGCTGGGGGAAGGGGCGGGGGCCTGGCATGGCCTCCTGGTCGTCTGTCCGTGCGTCGGTCCGTCTGTCTCCTGATCCGCGGCTGTGAGCCCCTCCACCCGATTCTCCATCCCGGCCCCTTTCTCCTGCCGCGGCTGTTTCCCACTTCCTGTTTTCTTCCCGGCTCTGGCGCCACTGAGGGCTGCCTGGAGTGGGGGAGGTGGTGGGGCCCCCCCCAGGAGGCCAGCATGCTCTTCCTCTACCACTACCCCTCCCTTCCGATCCCCCTAGTCCCTTAAAAAAAAGTTTGGGCAGTCAAGTGAACTTGTGGTGGGGGGGTTGTCCGGGAGTTCACTTCCCCCCGGTTTCCAGTTTGTCAGGGAGAATCTCTACTCTGCCTCTGTGGGACCCAGGTGTGCCTTCTGGGACCCCGCCATACCAGCCCTTCCTGTCTGTCTGCTGCTGCTTCTCCACCCTGTCTCACAAGGTCCTGAACCTCTCTCAGTGTCAGCTGCTCTCTCCCTGCTGCTACTGTCCCCCCATGCTCCAGAGGTCCTGTACTCCTAAGCTTTCTTGGTGCAGGCCTGGTGGTTCTCTGATTTAAGCACGTGGACTCAGACACAGCACACACTCACACATGCTCCCTGCTCCCCTTGCCCGTGCCTGGCTCCTGGCTCCAAGGCCTGGGGAACAGAGCCCCATTGAAAACACCCTGACGTCACCCTCCCTTTTTCCTTCTCCCCCCAAAGCTGGGAACAGGCCCTCATGTATGCCATGTCCTATGAAGAAAGCTGGTATAGGGGTGGGCCTGGCAGTGGGGTGGGTCTCTGCCAGGAGTGCGAACCAGGGTCCTGGCCCTTGAACAGGGTTGTGGGGGGGGGGAGTGTTTCCCAAGGGGGCCTGGGACAGCCCCTTGCATGCAGCTTGAGGCCTTTCCAGAGTCCCCCACCTCCTTTTCGAGTTCCTTTGTGTTGCATATAGTCTCTCTCACTCCTTCTCTTCTGCAAAGTTTATTTTTAGCCTCCTGCTCCCCCGCTCCCAGGACTGTCGCTGCACACACGTTGCCTGGTTACCGGGACAAGGAGGCTGGGGTGGGTGGGTTGGAAAGGGTGGCTTTAATTTGGGGGGCAGGGTGGAAGTCAGCACACCCCTCCAACCCCAGACTGATGTCTCAGGGGCTTTGCCCCCCTTGCCCTGGGTTCGAAAGCCAGATTGGGGTTTAGTTTAGGTGGGAGGAACATGGAGCTTGGTGCCCTGGTGGAGCCAGGAGCTTTTTGGAGTAGGTTGGAGGGTCCATGGAGCTAGTGATTTGGTCACTTGTGTTCCCAAGGGTTTCTGGGGCCTGGGTTCTCTAGCAGGGTGAATATAATGGAGTGAATACCTGGATTCCTGAAAGAAGGATGGGGCTATGGATGCTAGGGGTCCAGGGAACCGTTTTCAGGGGCTGTCACTTCTGAATGGAGCAGTGGCTGCTGGTGTCTGCTGTTGGTTATATCCCTGGAGCCCTGAGGGGCTGGTTTGAGGCTGGGATTTCTGAATGGGGCAAGGACTTGTGGAGAATGCTGGTGAGGAGGGGGGGAGCTGTATCCCTGTGGGGGAGAGTCACCTCTGGATTTAGAGAGATGATCCCTGTGGGAGCAGGAACTGCTGATCCCCTGTGTCCCCAGGAGGAGTCCCCTGTTGGATTCCAGACTAGGGTGGAGTCTTAGCATTGCCCCAGGCTTGGTTGGTACCTGCCTGAGCTGGGGCTTGAGCCAGGGCTAGTCTGGGGAGAGGCTGACCCACACAGCCTGACTAGGGCTTGGGACCCCGCCCACTCTTTGCTGTCTACCTTGGCCTTCTCCCTCTAGTGGCACCAGGGCCCCTGTCCTGCCTTCCCCCACCCCTTTCCTTTCTTCCCCTTCCCTCCTCCCACCCCTCCATTACCGGCTGCCTAGTGCTGAATTATTGATGGTCCTTGATTACCCGGGGGTTTGGGAAATGACAACAACCGCAGCCCCCCATCTCCTCCCCCCCAAGACTGCCCACCCCCTCCAGGGACCAGCCAGCCCACCACCAACCTCTATCCAAGGTTAATGCTGGGGGTGGGGTGGGCAGGTGGGCAGGAAAGAAGCTGAAGATGAGAAGGCAGAAGAGGAAAAAGGCTTGAGCAGTGCTTGTTCAAGATTGAGGCTTGGGTTGGGGCCTGTTAGCCAGGTTGGGCCCATGTGCCCAGGTCTGGGGAGGGCAGTACAACACAGAGGGTCCGGGCTTGGGGGGCCTGTCTCAGACAGTCTGGGTTTCACTCTCCAGGGAAGACAGAAGCTTCTGTGTGTGCAAGCGCTGACCTCATCGTCAACCAGCCACCCCACCCCTCCTGGTCCTTTTAAGAAAAAAAAAAATCCTCTCGGGTCCTGGGGTGGGAGTAAGGGCTCTGGTCGGTCTTGGGAGGGAGAACAGTGTATGTTTCTAGGAGGGGACCAGAGGAGCTTGCAGAAGGGGGGGGGGGGCAGTATGACTGGCCCTGAATGGGAGTGGGAGGGATCTGGGGGGCTGTTGCCCCAACCAGTTTGGCCACGTGTGCCCCTTCCTGCCCCTCCCCCACTGGCAGCCCTGCCCGTCGGCCTGGCTTGGTGCCTGGCCCCCTGGCACTGGCCCCAGGACCCGCCGCCGTCGGTTTCCTGTTTCTCCCGGTGTCGCTGGAGCAGGCTCCAGCTTCCCCCCTACCCACCCCCCCCATCTAGACCCCCTCACACAGACACATACACTGTCTCCCTTGCCTACACAGGTCTTGACTTGGCTTAAGACAGATGGATTTCCCCACATTGAAGGTGGGATAGGAGGTGGACCCTGGGAGGGGACCCAGAGCCCTGGACTTGGCGCCCTCACCCAGGGCTGCTTCCCTGCCTCCCGTCCCCAGGGTTTGCCTTCCCAGATTGGGCCTACAAGCCCGAGTCGTCCCCTGGCTCGAGGCAGATCCAGCTGTGGCACTTCATCCTGGAGCTGCTGCGGAAGGAGGAGTACCAGGGTGTCATCGCCTGGCAGGGGGACTACGGGGAATTCGTCATCAAGGATCCCGACGAGGTGGCCCGGCTCTGGGGTGTCCGCAAGTGCAAGCCCCAGATGAATTATGACAAGCTGAGCCGGGCCCTGCGGTGAGGAGGACGGAGCCCCTGGGCACATGTGGACAGCTCCCTGCCAGTTGGGGAGCCCCTGACCCGTGGGAATAAGCTTTGGGCTTGACTCCTGGCTCTTCCAAATCATAGCTGTTTGACCTTGGGGAAGTCCTAAACCTTCTCTAAACCTGTCTGTTACACAGAGGTGTCCTGTGGAGAGAATACAGTCTTGGGTGTGGCTTCTAGTCTGGCCCCAGATCTAAAGGGAGTTGGGTACTTGATTTCTCTTTTGTGGCCCAGGTTTCTCAGTCTCCCTTCATGAGCAGCACCTAAGGCATGTCATGATATAGGGGTCCAGACTTGGGTCCTCTGTGACTGACCACCCAATGGTGTCTCTACACCCACAGCTATTATTACAACAAACGCATTCTGCACAAGACCAAGGGGAAGCGGTTCACCTACAAGTTCAACTTCAACAAACTGGTGCTGGTTAATTACCCCTTCATTGATGTGGGGCTGGCTGGTGAGTACCAGAGTTGGCAGGCATGGCCTCTGAAGGAGGAGAGGGGTTGGTCTGTATGTCCAGGCTAGGCCAGTGGCCTTGACACCATGTCTCCTCTCTTTTATCAGGGGGTACAGTGCCCCAGAGTGCCCCTCCAGTGCCATCGGGTGGCAGCCACTTCCGCTTCCCTCCCTCAACACCCTCTGAGGTGCTGTCCCCCACTGAGGACCCCCGCTCACCATCGGCCTGCCCTTCGTCCTCATCCTCCCTCTTCTCGGCTGTGGTGGCCCGACGCCTGGGCCGCGGCTCAGTCAGTGACTGTAGCGATGGCACTTCAGAATTGGAGGAGCCACTGGGAGAGGACCCCCGCGCCCGACCTCCAGGCCCTCCAGAGCTGGGTGCCTTCCGTGGGCCCCCACTGGCCCGCCTGCCCCATGACCCAGGTGTCTTCCGTGTCTACCCCCGGCCCCGGGGTGGCCCTGAGCCCCTAAGCCCTTTCCCCGTCTCGCCTTTGGCCGGGCCTGGTTCTCTGCTACCGCCTCAGCTCTCACCGGCCCTGCCCATGACGCCCACCCACCTGGCCTACACGCCCTCACCTACGCTGAGCCCTATGTATCCCAGTGGTGGCGGGGGCCCCAGTGGCTCAGGGGGAGGCTCCCACTTCTCCTTCAGCCCTGAGGACATGAAACGGTACCTACAGGCCCACACCCAAAGCGTCTACAACTACCACCTCAGTCCCCGCGCCTTCCTGCACTACCCTGGGCTGGTGGTGCCCCAGCCCCAGCGCCCTGACAAGTGCCCGCTGCCGCCCATGGCACCTGAGACCCCACCGGTCCCCTCCTCGGCCTCGTCCTCCTCTTCTTCCCCATTCAAGTTTAAGCTCCAGCCACCCCCTCTGGGACGTCGGCAGCGGGCAGCTGGGGAAAAGGCTCCAGCAGGCGCTGACAAGAGCAGCAGCATTGGCAGTGCTGGCAGCACAGGTGGGCTGGCTGAGGGGGCAGGGGCACTGGCCCCACCACCGCCACCACCACAGATCAAGGTGGAGCCAATCTCAGAAGGCGAGTCGGAGGAGGTGGAGGTGACTGACATCAGCGATGAGGATGAGGAAGATGGGGAGGTATTCAAGACACCTCGTGCTCCTCCTGCACCTCCCAAGCCTGAGCCTGGCGAGACACCTGGGCCTGCGCAATGCATGCCTCTCAAGCTGCGCTTTAAACGGCGCTGGAGTGAAGACTGTCGCCTGGAGGGTGGTGGTGGGGCCCCCACTGGGGGCCTCGAGGATGAGGGCGAGGACAAGAAGGTGCGTGGGGAGGGACCCGGGGAGGCTGGGGGTTCCCTCACCCCAAGGAGGGTGAGCTCTGACCTCCAGCATGCCACAGCGCAGCTCTCTCTGGAGCATCGAGATTCCTGAGGGCTATGGACAGGGGACCCTGTTCCCCCACTCCCAGTGCTTCTTTTGCTGCCTTAACTCCCCGGTGTCCTGGAGGTGAGGGCAGCTCTAGTCCCTTCCTTGCCTCCTCCCTTTCCTTTCCTTGTATTTTGTATAAACTTAATTTTTTTTTTTAATTGTGAGGGTGGGTGGGTACCCAGGGCTGGGGGCTGTCCCATCTCTGTGGGTTTCTAAGCTCCAGGCAAAGTGGTGGTTGGGGGGAGGGAACGGGGGCCAGCTCCATTCTGGGGAATTTATATATCAATTGAGGTTCTGGCCTCGATGCCCAGGAACTTTTTTATTACAATCACTTAGGAAGTAAAGCCTTGTCTCCCTCCCTGTTCTGTGCCTCCTGTACTCCTCCCTGTCCACCTCTAGCCATTCTCAGCCCAAATCCAGCCTTCCCTGCCCCTCCGGGGGCCATGAGTGCCTGGGTTTCTAACCTCATAGGGTTACAACGGGAGGGATGGACATTTATGATGAACCAAAAATTCCATGTGTGTGGGGGGGGTGGGGGTCAGAGGAGGGTGAGGGGTGCCACCATAGGCCACAAATCTCTACAAGTGCCTGCTATCCCTCTTCCACTCCTCACCCCAGCACTGGTCCAACCCCTTCACCCCCAGCTGCTCCTAGGACCAGCCCATAGGCAGGCAGGTGGGAGGGTGGGAAGGGTGTACCCTGAAACCAAACTGGAAGCCCCTTCTGCCTCCCAGCTGGGGCCCCTTGGGGTGGGGGGGGTCTGTGGTCAAGCCTTATTCTGTATCGGGGATGGAGGGTGGGGGGAGGAAAGTTGGGGGCTGCTGGAGAATGTATTCAAAACAATAAAACTTTGGACCTTTGGATGGAGTGATCTTTCTCACTGCTGAGCCATAGCCTGTGTAGGTTTCTGAAGGATGGGCCTGCACTGACTCCTCAATGGATCTATGGCCGGAGTGCCTAACCCCACCTGAATGGATCCAATCCAGGCCTGGGAAGTGATCTCTTGACCTGATGGGCACATTGCCCCCAGGGCC
This sequence comes from Phyllostomus discolor, assembly GCF_004126475.2. Taxonomy (NCBI): domain Eukaryota; kingdom Metazoa; phylum Chordata; class Mammalia; order Chiroptera; family Phyllostomidae; genus Phyllostomus; species Phyllostomus discolor. The sequence continues at coordinate 9,064,917 of NC_040914.2, forward strand.
TGATTAAAGTTGGGCATACTCTAACCATGTGATTGCTGTGATATCCTGTGGGGGCCACTTGTCCTTGAAAGCACTTAGAATCTTCACCTATTGCCTGAAATGATTTTCCTCTTTGCCTCTGAATTCCTATCCACATCCCCAGGCTCTGGTAAAGACCTGGACCTCCTTGTGTACTATAGAGCCTTCCAGCACATCACTTCCCTTATAGCACTTCTGAGTCTCCAGTCCTTTGGGGACAGGCCTGCAGTCTGTTGAAATGTAGACCTTGCAAGGGATGCTAGTGATCTTCCCATAGAACCATGGGACTACCCTCCACCAAGTTGAGACAAGACTGGCTTAATCAGAATGGCTATTGGTGGACCTACGGTACCCACTGTATCTAGGACCTAGTTAGGAACTGTGATTCTTGATCTCAAACATCAAATGAGGTAGCAGCCAATGATTCAGTTAATTACTTGCCCAAGGTCATAAGACCAGCCAGGACTTTAAAAGGTGTGTCTTGGAAGCTCTTCACCTCAGTTTTCCTCTCAAAGTCAGGATGGTTGGATCTAGGTGAGCTCATCAAGCTAGAATCCCAGGTTGGGCACCTCCCATCAGAGATGGAAAAAATTGGAGAAACTGAGTGGAAGTGCTTTTTATGACAGCCCAACTCCACTGCAGGTGAGGTGCCTGAGGCTCGGAGGGGGAAGGAGTTCCCCAAAGCCGCACAGCTGCTAAGAGTGAGAACAGAGGGAGCAGCCTGTTGGAATGGCTTCACTGAAACCCCACCCTGTGCAACTCTGAAGGGGAAGGAACTGGCAACTCCTATCCACTCTTCAACCTCATTTCATGCCCCCCCCAGGGTGGGTGGTCTCATATGATGTCCTGATGGCAGTGATGAGATGATCCAGGGCTGGGGTATTGATAGGAACTGAGGATCCAGTGGCAGCCTGCAGGCAACTGCTCCCTCTCCTGGGTGATGTAAGTCATTCCCTGGGGTGGGGGCCACTGGGCTATTTCTGGAAGTTGGGATGAGGCACGTCTCCTGGCAACATAGATACAGCTGAGTTGGTGGTGATGTGATGGATCAAGGGGGGTGTCATCAATAGAGAGAGGGGGAAAGACTCTGGCTGTAGTCTCAGTGCCTTCAAAACACCTCTATCCAGGTCTAACATGGATTCAAAAGCTCTCAGTTTCAGAACTGCTCTCCAGATTCGACCAGGCCCAAACAGACTTGCCCCCAATTCTGGCTGACTGGGATGTCACGGGTGGCCTCTGGTCTTGAAAACTCCAGTGGATCCTCTGATCTCTAATAACCCACCTAATTCTGTTTACACTTTCTGCAAGACCACACCCTAGCTCACGCATCCTCTAGGATCTCTGATTCCCAGTAGACACTTCAATTAATTCATCCCATCAGATGTTCCCTTCATACCTATAAAGCATGCCCAGGCACCCAAAGCTCCTTCTTGGTGCTCCTCAACCATCCTTCACCCTTTCAGGTCCCTCAGAGATACCCCTCCTTAAGTAGTATTTTTTCACATTCTCCCGCAGACGGCTTAAAAACACCCCAAGTCCCCTCTGACTTACCTACTGGTCCCCAGTAAGGCCCTTTCTCTTCATGGACTCCCCTGAGTACCTCCAGACACACCCATAGGCCCTTCAAAGATACAACCCGCCCTAGTACCACTCAACAAAGTTTTCAGCCCCTATAAACATCCTAGTTAAGATTGCCACAGTCTCCCTTAGACTCCCACGGGTCCCAATCCCCTCGTGACAGTTGCCTACGCACGGTCCACTGTGCATGAACCACCGGTTCTGGCCGTTAAGTAACCGCCGCTATTCTGTCCCGCTCCGCTGCCCTTCTGAGCCTTCTTGGTCCAGTATAGGATTTCCCAAGTTTTGGGGCTTGACTCAGATGATTGCTTTCCGACTCAGAACTGCTGTTAGAGGGCAGTAGAAGCCGTTTGGCTGAGAAACTACAACTCCCAGAAACACCTGCTCAGGGCTGTTCGGGATGCTGCCTCATTCATTGAGAAGGGAGCGGAAGTATATCTGCGCTTTGCCTTTTGGTTAATGTAGTCGGAAAAGGCTTTATCTCTATAGTCTGTCCCGCCCCGGGGGTCTAGACAGTTAGGAATTGAAGTCAGGCAGACTGAGGGGACGAAACTTTCTTCAAACTTCAGAAAGGGCAGAATGTTTAGTATGAACATAATCTCGGATTAAAGTGATGTATGGAAATTGCGTTTCCCACCATTCTACGAGGCAGGAGGAGCTTGAGGGTGATTTTTCATTCTAGTTCCAAGTATTTCCGGGACACACACTCACACGAACTCTGTTTCCCAGCTCCCTTTGGCGCTACTGTCCTTATAGATATGAATCGGTAAATGAGGAAACATAGTATGTGCACAAAACCGAAGGCTTCGCTGTTTGGGATCTCCAAAATCCCGTAATTTAGTAAGCAGGAGGACGCAAAAAGCTGAATGAGGGTTTAAAGCAAAATCTGTTTTTTTAACGCTCTGCTCACCTCCTGGTACAACCCACAATGATAGAAAACAACTACATTGTATCCGAAGACTATAGTTCTGATAAACCGCCAGGAACTTTGTTTTCCAAATCGTTTGGAGGGAGTTTTTCCTTCCCGATTTGTGGAAACTTGGAAATTGGTCTCCATTTTCCAGCAACCCCTAGTCGACTTCGGCTCTTTCTCAGGGCCTGGGGGAAGGGAAGAAGGCGTTGAAACACTCTTCGGTCTCCACAAGGAACTGCCGTCTTTTACCTTTCGCTCTCGCTCACGCTTTCTCAAAGGTACCCATTGAACTCCACTTTCCGGCGAGGGTAGGCAGTCTTGTCTTAGTTTGTGGATCCGGTATGGCCTATTCCCCAGCATGCTTCGGACTCATGGTAGATCCCTCCCCTCAGTCAATGGAAAGGCTTTCTGGAACTCCATTTCCCAGAAGACACAAGGGCTCGCTGTAGCAACTGCTCCGAAGCCTTCCTTTGTATTGACTACGTATCCCGGAAGACAATGCGGCCTAGCGTAGGAGGAAGGAGGAGCCCTGTATCTACTCCATTTCTTAGCTTGACTCCGGAACTGCAGTATCCACTGCGGGGGGGGGGGGGGGGGGGGGTTAGAGATCACATGGGACTCCATTTCCCGGCGTGCTTTGGGAGCCTCTTTACACCTGCAATGCAGTGAGGGTGTGGCGACGACTCCATTTCCCGGCTTGCCTCAAGAGCCGATATCTGCGGGTCCTCCAGAGCCGACTCAATTTCCCAGAGTGCACCTGGCACGGGGGGCATGCACACCCAAACGACACAGTGAGCTACAAGACTCCATTTCCCGGCGTGCATCAGGTCTTTGACGGAGTGTTTGCGACTACATTTTTGAGACATAATGAGAGGCTCACAGTAGCCTCAGAGTAGTGAGTGTGCGAGTCTGAGTCAGTTTCCCCTATTACTTTAGGGTCCGCTGTGGACATAGTCGACTGAGTTATAGCCAACAATATTTCCCGACGTGTAAGTGCGGTTTACCTCTGAGGCCTTTGTGGACTACATTTCCCGACGTGCCACACGGCTCCGAGCAGAGGGCGGTGACAGCGGCGCGGAGGGCAGGCGGACTGCATCTCCCGGCGTGCCCAGCGGCGAGCGCTGGGCCGGAGCTGAGCCCAAGCGGCGCGGCCTGGAAGAGGCCGGAGGCCGGGGGAGGCGGCGGCGACAGCGGCAGCCCGGGCAGCCCGAGCCCCGCGGCCTGGGCCTGCGCTCGGCGCCATGAGCGGCGGCGCTCCTTCGGCGGGCGTCTCTGTGGGCTCGGGCCGGCCGCGGACCAGCTCTTTCGCGGAGCCAGGCGGCGGAGGCGGCGGCGGTGGCGGCGGCCCTGGGGGCTCGGCCTCCGGTCCGGGCGGCAGCAGCGGCGGGAAAGCGTCAGTCGGAGCCATGGGTGGGGGCGTGGGGGCCTCGAGCTCCGGGGGTGGTCCCAGCGGCAGCGGCGGTGGAGGCAGCGGCGGCCCCAGCGCGGGCACGAGCTTCCCGCCGCCCGGGGTGAAGCTGGGCCGTAAGTATTAGCGGCGTCCCTGGTGGGTGGAGATCAGGGTTCCTGAAACCCCTCAGTCATCGGTCAGGTTCTTCCATATGCCTAGATAAGAGCTCGAGGTCACTGCCTCCGAAAAACTGGGATCTGAGATCTCTCCCAGAAAAGGATTTCGGGGGAGGGGGGGTTACCGTCACTTGGAGTTTAGGGTTAGAGTTAGTAACCCTCAAAGAAACAAGGGTCACAGGTTCCTGTTCTTCCATTACCGAATTCTTGGGGTTTTGAGGCTTGAAAACAGGGATCTGACGTTGCCCTGCATTAGATAACAGGATCAGGGGTCATCGTGGCTGGTTTACAAATGGGGCTCAAGGGTTATTGTTCCCAAAGAGAACAAGAATAAAGTCACCACTCAAAAGGGGGGGGGGTCTGAATTTGCTTATCTTTAGAAGATGGGGATTTGGAGAGCATATTACTTAGAAGCAGGTATTTAGGATTATTGTGTCTCCGAAGAACAGGGCTACAGCTTTCCAAACCTGGTACCCAGGTCATCTTCCCCTTTAAAACACAAGACCTGATCTCATTTTCTGTTCATTATATCTGTATTCCCAATGGTGGAAATTAATGGTTGCTGTTTCTTAGAAATAAGGACAAGTTGGGAGTCAGCCTACCCTTCACACCAAGTAATAGCTACTGTTCTTCAAAAGACATGGTTTGGTGGGTCTCCTTTCACAAAAATGGAATGGGTGTAGGGAAGTGTCACAGTTCTCCATCGATGTGGATCTGGGTTATACCCCTTTTATTATTCTGAGGTGTGGTGTTCTTGGCTCTGGGAAAATAGCTGTATAGGATGATCTCTTTCAAAAGAAGGTGTAAACTGGCCCCTCAATATGGATTTGACTCATCAGTGACCCCTTTTCATTGGGAAACCTTTTATCAGTTTCCTGAAGAAAAAGGGTTACTACCCCAAAGAATGCCACGATGATTTGCTGCTCTTCAGAAACTAGAGCTGGGAATTATAATTTTCCTATGAAGGACTGAAGCTGGGTTAGCCCCCTGATCATAGAGATCAGGTTCACCAGTCTCACAATTTAGTGTGTATCCATTCCTGACCACTCACATACAGAAAGGGGTCTGGGGCTTGACCACACCGATGAGATCAGGTCAGTGCCTTCTCTAACCTCAAAGTACTTGGGTAAGGGCTAACTGTCCCCAAAAAGTGAGTCAGGGCACTAGCACTTATGCTAGGAGGAGTCATTTATTTCTGTCACTAAAAACGAGTGGTGAAGTTACGAGCTCTACCAGGGAGAACGTAGAGGTCACTCTCCCTTGAGCTGTGAGAAAGGTTAGTGCATTCCTAAAGTATAAGTACCTCAGGGTTACTGCCCTCTTAAGTGGAGGAGGTTAGGTCAGGCTTTCCCAGTCAGGGGCCAGAGGACAGTGAGCTCGGATGGATTCAACATCTGGGAGTGTCATTGTCTCCTCAGACCAAGAGGACCCAATGGTTTGCTGCTTACTAGAAGTGGAGAGTAGGGATCAATAAGAGGTTTAGGTGTCAGTATCTTCCTATATGGGAGGAGGGGCAAGGAATAAGGGGTAGAGAGGCCCCAGAAAACTTCTATAGAGATCCCCCTACCCCACAGCCCCAGGATGGGGGTTGGCCAGAGGAGAAAGGTCAGTGGATTTTGTGTCTCCTTTGTTCCCCAGGTGACAGCGGGAAGGTGACCACAGTGGTAGCCACTCTAGGCCAAGGCCCAGAGCGCTCTCAGGAGGTGGCTTACACAGACATCAAAGTGATTGGCAATGGCTCATTTGGGGTCGTATACCAGGCACGGCTGGCAGAGACCAGGGAACTGGTAGCCATCAAGAAGGTTCTCCAGGACAAGAGGTTCAAGGTAGCTTGAGGGGAATGGGGATGTGGAGGCTTAACTGGTTATGACTGGTGAGAGCCCAGCAAAGGGATCTGAGCATGGGCCAGAGGAGAGGAGAGAAAGAGGGGAGTGAGTTTTGTGGAAGATGGATGTAGGTTCTGGGAAAGGCCAGAGCTGAAAGTTCAATGGGCTTTTGCTCTTTATAAGTATTTTTTTGGAAGTTTTTTTTAGTTTACATAGAGATTGTGTGGAGGTGTAGGTACTGTTGTTCTTCTTATTTTAATTAGGCTGAAACTGGAAACTGAGACTCAGATAAGAGAATTGCGGGAGGTCAAGACTATATTCTTACTCTCAAGCACTCTATCTTAATCACTAAGTCAAGCTTCTACTCAGAGGAGAAAAGGAAGCTGGTGGCACTGATAAGTGCCTTTGCAAAGGTCTCACTCTGCCCCAGGTGCTTGGCAAGTGCAGGATGGAATCCAGTTTGCCCAGTGCTCACCAAACCATGTGCCTTGGTATGGGGTTCTGTCCTTTAGAAAGAGGGGTGTCCGTTCATACAGAGGTGCCTCAGGGAATGAGAAGGAGATGGAGGAGTGGCAGTTGAGGGATAGTTGGTGTATGAAGGACAGCATTTTGGAGGCTAGGCTAGTCTGGATGTAGGAGAAGTGAGCCTAGGCTGGGAGGGAAACAGGTCAGGCCCTGGATCTTGATAGTGGGTAGTCTCAGGGGCAGGAGGATCCACGTTGTCAATCAGATGTGATTAGTGTTGAGTCCCAGAAGAGAGATGGGTCTGAGGATGGGGAGTTTTGAGGTCCCAGAGGGGAACAGAGAATAGGGAAGAAGACTGAGGCTGGGTCCTCTTTGGGAAGATGAGAATTGGAAGCCTGGAGTCTCCAACTCAGGATCCAAGCCAGGGTTTGAGGGCTCAGACACATCCAGGGGACTAATAGGAGTGGGGACTAGGGTGAACTGGATGGCCACTGCTCCGCTGTTGTTGTGTGTGCCATGCAAGGAGGCAGACCTTATGCAGCTACATTGTCTTAATTTTTCAAGAGAAGCAGAAAAACAGGGTTTATACGTGAAGTCATCTGAATTTTCAAATATCAACAGTAAATTGAACACTTAAAACAGTGGGCTGAAGAAAGCACATCTGTGGTCTGGGTTTAGCCCATGGGCCTCCAGCTTGTGTGTGAGGGAGACGAGTTGGGGGGGTGAGTAATTAGAGGCTTCCCCAGGGGGGCTTGGGAGCCTGGACACAGAGTAAATAAATGCCCAGCTCTGTTGGCAGGAATGGGAGTGTAGGGCTGTGGTGAAGTACGCTAAGGAGGGAAGGCAAAGAGAGCTGGTGGTTTTCTGAGGCTCTCTCCCTTTACCCCCAAGAACCGAGAACTGCAGATTATGCGGAAGCTGGACCACTGCAATATCGTGAGGCTGAGATACTTTTTCTACTCCAGTGGGGAGAAGGTGAGACCTTGGGGGTGGGGGAATCCTTCACCTTAACCCATTTTCCTGTTTGCCTTTCCCATGACTACCAGTGTTTCCCCCATTTTCCCCAGACCTTCCCTCCCTCTTTCCTGTTCTTTCTTTACAATGCCTCACACCTGTCTTTTGCTCTATACAGAAAGATGAACTTTATCTGAATCTAGTGCTGGAATACGTACCCGAGACGGTGTACCGGGTGGCCCGCCATTTCACCAAGGCCAAATTGACCATCCCTATCATCTATGTCAAGGTGGGCAGGCGGGCAGGTGGGCAGGCTGCTGGGGCCCAGGCCCACAAAGCAGGAACTCTGGACCCTCCTGCCTTCTGTGGGTTCCTTCGTTCTCCAAGTTTATGTTGGTTTGTGGAGGCCTTGTGCTTCCTGCCCTTGTCCCAGAGACGGAGCTTGCCAAGTACAGGGCAGCCCAACCTGATGCTTGACTGAATCAGGGAGGCAGGCTTACCAGGGCTGGGGAGGCTGTAAGGTACCTGCTTGGGTCTTCACTGGGAGCCCAGTGACACCAGTGGTGTTGGAAGAAGTAGCTCAGAATCGGGTGCTGGTGGCCGAGAATACAGGGGGTGGGGCACAGTGAAGTCTCAGGGAAGAGTGGGAGGAGGCAGGGTCGGAGGGCAGTTAGTGTCTACAGAGCCAGGAAAGCAGGCACCTTCATCCATCGTCTCTGCTGTTCATTCCCTAGTGCCTGGTGCTGAGAGCCCTGGGTGTTTCTGTCCCTCAGCAGGTGTTTGAATGAATGAATGCATGTGCAAGCCTAGAGACCCTGTGGAGAAGAGGCCGGGGCAGCTTGCTGCTTTGGGAGGAGGTGGTTGGGTCCAGGTTTGCTTGAGGTTGCCAGGGGCCCAGTTGCTCCCTCTTGGTGAGCCACGGGACACCAAGTGGTTGGTGCTGTGGGACTTCGCTTCCCAGGAGGGGAGTTTTCTGTCCTGTGGCTGCCTATGTGTCAAGCCCAGCAATGAGCAATTTCAGAGGCCCAGTTGATTAAGATGCAGGCCTTGCCTCTCTTGAAGCCTCTCAATTTAACTATAAAACTGCTAGCAACTGCTTCTCTAGAAGGAGCACAGGGAAGGCTCCAGTCCTGCCTGCTCTGGGGCAAGAGGGATCAAGAAAGGCTTCTGGGAGGAGACCAGGCACAGGGTGAGGAAGTGGTACCTCTGGCCAAGGGCAGCAAGAACAGAGAAGGAGGGGGCTCAGGAAGCAGGTTTGAGTAGTTACTACTTGCCAGGCCCTGTGAGGCACTGATGGAAACACAAAGATCACTCACTGCCCTGTTGGCACGTAGGTTCTAGTCAGTCAGTGGGAGAGTGGCAGGGAAATGCAGCTGGAGAGGGGCTGCTTGTGGGTGGTTTGACTGGTGGGTAAAGAAGGCTGAGCCCTTCTTCCAGCCAATCACTTTGGGTGAGCTGAGTGCCAAGGCCTCCCTCGTGTCTTTGGCTTACCAGGCTTCTGCTGAGGTGTGGGACTGAAGTGGTCAGTAGTTCTTACAGTGTGGACCAGCACCAGCACTGAGAGTTGTTGCAAAAGCTCCATCCTAAACTTACTGAATCAGAAACTGGGAGTAGGGCACAAGAGTCCTTTTTTTTTTTTTTTTTTTTTAAGATTTTATTTGTATTTAGACAAAGGGGGAGGGAGGGAGAAAGAGAGGCAGAGAAACATCAGTGTGTGGTTGCTTCTCGAGCACCCCCCAACTGGAAACCTGGCCTACAACCCAGGCATGTGCCCTGACTGGGAATCGATCCAGTGACCCTTTGGTTTGCAGGCTACCACTCTATGCATTGAGCCACACTAGCCAGGGCAGGAATCCTGTTTTAATAAGGCCTCTAAGTGATTCTGATGCACATGAAAGTTTGAGAACAAGGGGTGTGGAAGAGTTTTCAAATTGGAGAGAGGGCCTGGAAGTGCTCTTCAGACTAAGAGAGTGACATGCCGTGGGGAGAGCTAGGCTGGAGTTCTGTCCCTTGCCTGTCCCAGGTGTACATGTACCAGCTCTTCCGGAGCTTGGCCTACATCCACTCCCAGGGCGTGTGTCACCGTGACATCAAGCCTCAGAACCTCCTGGTGGACCCTGACACTGCCGTCCTTAAGCTCTGTGATTTTGGCAGGTGAGCCTGACCTGGGGTATGCTGGGCTGCTGACAGGGTGAGGAGGGGCCCTAACTCTTGCCTTGTGTTTACTCCTGCCCACCTCTTCCCACAGTGCGAAGCAGCTGGTCCGGGGGGAGCCGAACGTCTCCTACATCTGTTCCCGCTACTATCGGGCCCCAGAGTTGATCTTTGGAGCCACTGATTACACCTCATCCATCGGTCAGACTTGCGGGGGGTGGGCGGGTGGGGATGGCAATCATGGCAGTTTTTGAGTTCTGTGTGTCAGCCAGGCTTGCTGAGAAATGCTTAATGTTTATTCTTTTATGCAGTCCTCACGAATTTTGGAAGGTTCTGCTGTTGATTTAGGTACAGTCTCGGGTTTAGAAGGCTGAGGCCACCTGCCTGCAGTCACACTGCTGGGACTGGGCAGGGTTGGGGTTTGAAAGCTGACCTAACTCTAGAATCTATGTTGGCTCTGGAACCTCCCAGTCAACCCTCACTTCTCCAGGGGGAAGGGTTGATTCTGACCTTGGGGGAATCTGAGGTGAGGCTGTCAGGGTGGGACCTGCCCATAGGGCTCTGTGTCCCTCCCTGTTGGTGGGGATAACAGTGCTACCTTCCAGGCCTGAGGAGAGGGCCTGAAGGGTTTGGAAGAGAAAATGCTTCAGTGGTGTGCGGAAACTGCCTGGTCCTTAGGTGTGAACTTGTGTCGCAGTTGTCGAGGTATAGACCAGGAAGGGGTGAGAGTACCAGGTTGCAGCTGTGTTCACCTGGACTGGAGAGTGCAGTGCAGTCAGGCAGACCTGGAGGTTCAAAGTCAGGCTCCAGTATTCCTAAACTGTGTGACCTTGAGTAAGGCACTTCTCTGAGTTGAGACTATGGGTCTCTTGGCCCCTCTCAGGATGATCATAAGGGACAGAAGGGTTTGTGAGGGGATGGGCATGGTACTCCTGACCCTCCCCCATTCCCCTTCAGATGTGTGGTCAGCTGGCTGCGTACTGGCCGAGCTCCTCCTGGGCCAGCCCATCTTCCCCGGGGACAGTGGGGTAGACCAGCTGGTGGAGATCATCAAGGTGAGGGCAGAGCCTGGTGGCCAGGGGTGGGGCTGACTGATAGGAGTCTTGGCTCAGACCCCTCTTTTTCCTGCAGGTGCTGGGAACACCAACCCGGGAACAGATCCGAGAGATGAACCCTAACTACACGGAGTTCAAGTTCCCCCAGATTAAAGCTCACCCCTGGACAAAGGTGGGGCAAGGCATGCATGGCCAAGGTCTCCGTCAGAGACCAACTGGTCTAGAGATGTGGCAAAAGAGTCAAGGCTTGGGCACCTGTCAGTGACTTTTGTTACATTTCAGTTAATGGAATTTCTAGGAATCTAGAAGTTGAGAACCCATAGTTGATTCCAGAGTCCCATTTTTCTAGTGGGGAAACACTTACAGCAGAGCCCCTACAGTCATGGGGCCTGGTGGGCTGTTTCACTGATACAGACTGAGCTCCCTGCAGTGGTTAGGCCTCAGTTTTCTCATTTGGGAAGTGGGTTTGGGGGAGGCGGGCAGTCATATTTGCTGCCAGCACTGGGGCAGTGAGGTGCAGGAGCATGCCAGTGCCCTGGGCCTCTCACCCTTGTGACTTCTGCCCTTCCTCACCAGGTGTTCAAATCTCGAACACCACCCGAGGCCATCGCACTCTGCTCCAGCCTACTGGAGTACACACCGTCCTCAAGGCTGTCTCCGCTGGAAGCCTGTGCCCACAGCTTCTTTGATGAACTGCGATGTCATGGAATCCAGCTCCCCAACAACCGCTCGCTTCCCCCTCTCTTCAATTTCAGCCCTGGTGGTGAGGGCACAGTCTGGGATCTGGAAAGCTGAGGGGGTGGGTGGCAAGGAAGGCCTGGGCATGGTAGAGGCCCCCACAATTTATGGAGCCCCAAACTTGACTCACCCATGCCTTGCGATCTCCTGTGCGAGGCTCTTTATAGTTCCTTTGAAGTGTCTGGTGGCCACATGTGTTCGCCAAGAGCTGGGTCCCTATTCAGTGCCCTTTTCTAACTCCAACCGGGTATGCAGATGCCCTGCCCTGCCTTCTGACCAGGCAATGTGATTCCTCTCTCTAGAACTCTCCATCCAACCATCTCTCAATGCCATTCTCATCCCTCCTCACTTGAGGTCCCCAGCGGGCACTGCCACCCTCAACCCATCCTCACAAGGTAAGTCCAGGTAGAGCAGCGTTTTTCAGTGGATGGGGGTGCTCTTTTCACAGCCCCTGGGTTTCTGTAGGCACTTAAGGAATTGCTGATGGTTTGAAATACAGAAAACATTTACAGCATGAGAATGGTCACTTGTGTGGGGCATTATCGCCTATGTTTGTGTTGAAATGCTAACTGGAAAGCCCAAGGCGTTGGCTTACACAGTTATTTGTTGCCCATATTTAAAAATTGGGGCCATTTCATGTACAAATCTAGATTTCCTGTTTCTCTTGGGGAGGAAAATCAGATGGGACAGCAGCCCTGCCTTTCCCCAGGGCTGAGTTCTAGTTGTCCCCTTTGAGGTGGGGCCTGGCTCTCTGGTGATTCACTCAGTGACCAACCTGGCCTCTTTTGGCATTTGAGTTTGCAACCCTGGACCTAAAATGACAGCTTTCAATTTCTGATGTAGCATCTCACACGGACTTCCTGCTTATGGGGGGTGGGGATTGAAAGGCAAAGGCTAACTCTCTGCTCCTCCTTCCTCCTCAGCTTTAAGTGAGGCTCAGACCAGCCCGGAATGGCAGCCAACCGATCCCACAGATCCCCTCACTAACTCCTCCTGAGGGCCCTGCCAACTACTCTTCTATGTGGGAGCCCCCGAGTGGGGCTGGGAAGGGGGGCATGGCTCCTGCCCTGGCTGAGCCCCTAGACTAGAGGGCAGAGGTAAATGAGTTCCTGTCCCCTCCTCCTGTCCCTCCCTCACCAGCCTCACCCCTGTGGTGGGCTTTTTAAGAGGATTTCAACTGGTTGTGGGGAGGGAAGAGAAGGAAGGATGGATGGGGTTGGGGGCATGAGGACTTTCTACCCCTTGGCTCCCTTCCCTTCCCCCAGGCCTCCACCTCCTCCAACCCATCCCCTCCTCCTGTGTCCCTTGTAAATAGAACCAGACCAGTCCATTTCTTCTTCCCTTCCCTGCCCACCCCCGCCCCCCAGGTGTAAATAGATTGTTATAATTTTTTTCTTAAAGAAAACGTCAATTCGCACCGTCCAACCTGGTTCCTCCCCCTCCCATAGCTGTGTCCCCTCCGGTCCTCTGCCCTAAGGTCTCCTCCTTCCTCTCCCCACCCTAGAGGGCCGGGGTAGGGGTGGTGGGGGGCTCCTGGGCTCCTGATGTCTTCTTAGTTTCCACAGTAAGGTTTGCCTGTGTACAGACCTCCGTTCAATAAATTATTGGCATGAAAACCTGCTTCCGTCTGGCTGCCTGTTTCCCTGGAGGTGAGGGAGGTGCCCGGTGGGACAGGAGCAGGCTGTATCTCAGGCGGGGGGTGGGGTAGAGTGAACCCAGGTTGGGCCATCTGAGGCCTGAATCTGGGCCCTGGCTCAGATGCCCAGCCTTCCCATGTGAAGATGAACAGGTCTGGCTTATATGCTGCAGAGGCCAGGGAGGAGCCTGCCCCCTGGACCCAGCATGAACCATCTGCTTCCACCCAGGGAGGGAGAGAACTGGGGACCAGAGAGGTCATGGCCACAGGGCATAAATGGTAAAAATCAGGATTTGAACAAAAAGCTGTCTCAGTCCCTGCTGCCTACTGCTTCAAGGGTTTGGAGGACACAAAACTTAGCCTGATGTAGATTCAGTGGGCATGCATGGGGGCAGAGATGCTGTCCCCAAACCCTAGCAGATCCCCAAGCCTTCATTTCCAGGTCTCAAACAGGGCACTTACCTGAGCCACCTCCTATGGATGCTGGGAAGCGACACTCCTGAGAGGCTGGTGCAAAGCCTGGCTTTTACCCTCACTTAGGAAATATGCTGGGCCAGGTGGTGGGGCCACTGGCAGAGTGACACGGTGCCTCCTCCATGTGGTGCCAGCTGTGGGCCAGGGCAGAAGCCCCAGGGGAACAGAGTCTGGGGAGGAGCAACTGACAGGTGCCTTCCTGGCCAAGAAAGACCGAGAGGAGTTTCAAACGTTGCAGAGGGAGTTCAAGGACCGTTGTGTGGCATTTGGGCTTTTGTCTGCTCAGGCCAGCCCTAGGGGCCATCTCTATACTGCCCAAAGCAAACCCTGGCCTTCCCTGCTGAACACTGTCTAGGTATCACCTTTTTTTGTGTCATGAAGATATAACGCAAGTGGACTAGGGTAGAGGAAGAGGGCTGGTCTGGGCAAGAGGCAGGCCTTGGGGCTCCTGGGGACCCCTTCCCCATTGCTCACATCTGGTCAGCCATGAGGTCACCATCCCTTACTCTTCTCCCACCCCCTCAGCCTCTGCCCAGCTCTGGACTGTTCTCTCCTTCCTGGACCATCTTCAGTCTCCTCCAACAGCCCACCTTGACTGCAGGGAGCCCTAACCCCCATTTAGGACCCACCCTTTCTCACACTGCCCCACTTAGCCCAGCTCTGAAGGCCTTCTGAGGTCTAGCCCTCCCTCCCAGACACACAGCCACGGCCCTGCCTCATTCTGCCTCACCTGCGAGAGTACCTGGATCTGCAGAGGCCTGGGAGGAGCCTGCCTGTGGACCTGACCTGCCGTATATCATGTTTAGAGATAGAAGGATTGTCACGTAAAGGAATCTTTGGAAAGGCTGGGGATTCCTTCCTGCCCCCAAGACTTGATCTTTTGAAAGACCCCTCAAACACCAACTTCTCTGTGACACCAGCTCACCTTTCCTCCAGTTACAATGAACCCCCTGAGCCCCCACCTCCACAAAGGTTTCACTCGTTCTGGACTCAGGCTGAAGGGATGGGCTTGGTGGAAGTCTCAGCAATGCCTCTGCCTAGCTGTGGGACCTTGAGCAAGTCTGCCCATTTTCTTGGCTGTACAATAGGGATAATTCTTAGATTTCCTCACGGGCCCATTGGTATCACAGTGGTAACTGTGGTGCCTGCCACGGCAAGGGAGTCAAATGTTCGCTGTTGTAATTGTGAATAACTGGACAGTCTCCAAGTATACTAAGAGCTCACCCTCCGTGCTGTCTGCCTGGAAAGTTCTCCTGCTAGCAGATTCCTACCTCCTCTGTAAGTCTCTGACTCCTGACCTCCCACCACCCAGCTTTGTTCCCTGCTCTGGGGCCCACTGTCCATGTGCATGCCTACCACAACCCTGAGGAACCCAGAGCTGCAATCGGCCTGCCCTCGGGCAGGGTGGAGGCCTGACTCGTCTCTAGCCCCAAGCATTGCCCAGCACTCAGGAAGGACACCCCAGATGAAAGAATCAACGAAGCACACTTAGTAAGGCCATCTGTACTTGTGTGTGTTCCTCCTACCACACTGCAGGCCTAGGCAGAGCCCGAGTCTGACTCATTCCTGGGTCTCCAGCATCACATCTTCAACTAAGCACCCCCTGGGAACCTAGAGCTTTCCTTTCACATTGTTAAAAATGAGATTAAGGAAGCCCGGACAAGTCAAATGTGTTCCTCCTCGGCAGAGCCGAGTCCTGGGTGCTGAGAGTCCAAGGAAGCCTTGGGCTATGGGAACAGCGGAGGACCTGAAGACATAATGGGCATGTATCTGAGCACACAGCCCAGGCTCAAACAAGGTGACCTGATGTTGCTGGGCAGCAGGGTCACACAAAGAACCCTGGCAAACCCTGCTTTGTGGGTGACCTGGGACAGATCCTATCACGTCCCAGGGCTTCAGTTTCCCTTCAGGCAGAGAAAGGTGACAAGAGAAATCTGGCAGGGCTATTCTGAGGAGTTAGTGGGTAAGAGGCCAGGGTGGATCCTGGCACCCACTGGGTGCCACAGTGGCTTGCTGGGGGGTGGTCCCCTTCTTCCCCAGAGGTGCTCATACTTGCTGTTGCAACCAAACTGTTTTATTATTGCTCTTCGTGGTATCACACGAAGGCCGTGTCCAATTGCAACAGCCCACTCGCTTCGCTGGCTCCCAGTGCTGCCTGGCACAGCTGCAGTGTGTCCTCAAGTGCCAGTGGCTGGGATGTCTCGATGATGGCGATGGTCTCCCCAAGTTCAGTGCACATGATAGTCTGCTGAGGCTGGGGGGCTGGGGCTGGGGCTGGAGGTGGTGATCTGGGCTGCAGGGTCATTGTCCGGGCGCGGGCATGGACCCGCTGATGCAGGCGCAGGCCTGCCATGGCGCGGAACCAGCGGCCGCATGTCCCACAGTAGTAGGGGCTCTTGTTGTAGAGACCAGTGATGGGGAGGCGGGGGGCACGAGCGAAGGCCACTGGCCGCAGGTGCAGCCTCCGATGCTGCTGCAGGTTGGAGCTCTGTGTAAACCGTTTGCCACAGTCTAGACATTGGTAGGGACGCACCCCTGTGTGGGTCAGTTGGTGGCGGCTGAGATTGGCCAGAGAAGCAAAGGTCTTGCCACAGGAGTGGCACTGGAAGGGCCTCTCGCCCGTGTGTGTCCGTAGGTGGTTGTGCACATGGACCAGCTTCTTGAAGCCCTTGCCGCAAACCCCGCAGCAGTGTCGCCGCTCGGGGGGCCCGTGGACCGTGCGCCGGTGCCGGGAAAGGCGGGAGGCTGAGGCAAAAGACTTGGAGCATTGTGGACAGGGCAGCTGGGCAGGCGGGGTAGGGGGCAGTGGCGGGGGCACGGGCTCAGCTGGAGCTAGGGAGGCTGCTGCGGTGGCAGGAGGCGCCCCGCTCTTGCCGGCGTGGGTGCGCCTATGGTAGAGAAACTTGGTCATGTTGCTGAATGTCTTGCCACAGCGGCACCGATGCAATGGGTTGGCGGTATGGGCCCGCCGGTGGGCCACCAATGTGAGTTCTGTGCTGAAGCCGCGACCACAGTCCACACAGAGATAGCGGGCTTCCCCACGGTGCAGCCGCAGGTGCTGCTCCAGGGAGGCTGCTTTCTTGAAGACCTTGAAGCAGGTGGTACACTCGTGTGTGCCACCAACATGGGCCCGCCCATGAGCCAGCAGCCGGTTTGCTGAGCTAAAGCAGCGCTGGCACTGGCTGCAGCTGAAGGGATGGGTTGTTGACCCTGGGCCATGGGATGCCCGCCGGTGTTGCCGGCGTGCCCCTGCTGAGGTCCAGTGTTGGTGATAATCCCCACAGCTCTGGGCCTGGCTGGCTGTGGACTTGTTGCCTTCTATAGCATCATCACCAACCTCTGCTGTCAACCCTTCCTCCTCTGTTTCATCATCTTCTTCATCCTCCTCATCTTCCTCTAGGCCATTGCATTCCTCTTTCTCTAGGGAATCAAAGTGGGTTCCCTGATGCTCCAAAAACTCCTCAGGGGTGGCACAGAGGGTACAGCACTCAGGACACTCGTAGGGCTCCATCTTGACTCCAGGTGGATCAGGGGGCGGAGGTGGTGGTGCTGGAGGAGGGGGAGGTGGCGGCACTGGTGGTCCAGCTGCTGCAGTAGAAAGGTGCTGGGCCTTCCGATGAGCCACCCACAATTCAGGTGAGGGGAACAGCTCCTGGCAGTCCCCACACTGGTACTGGATCTGGCTTGTAGACTCCTGGAGGTGGGTGTCCTGGTGGGCCAGGAGCTCACCATGGGAGAGGATGAGCTGGCTGCATTCGCCACACTGGAAAGGCCCATCCTCAGTACCTGGCACTAGCTCCGGCTCCAGGCCAGCATCCTGGGTGGTCAGCGCCTCCTCCTCTGTGACAATGGGTACATGCTGCTCCTGGTGTGAGATGACTTCCTCCAGTGTGTTGTAGAGGTTGCCACACTCAGAGCACATGAATTGGTGGTGCTGGAAAAAGAGGGATGAGGCAAGGGCCTCCCCAGGTTTCATCTCAGCCACCTCTGCTGACATCTCTGTCATCTCCCTGAACACTGGTATCGGCATCTCCATTGCCTCTGGTGACAACTGTGTTGACATCTCGGCCATGTCAGCCACCTCAGCCACCATGTCTGCCATTGTGGGGAAGGCAGTGCCTGGAGAAGGAAAGGAGCTAGTGAGACACCAGGAATCTAAGAGAAGAGGGGACATCTCAGGAATTCCCTTGCCCATCCTGTTGCTCACTAGTTTCTGTCAGTCACCGAGTCTAGATTCAGTGTTTATGTCTCAGTCATCAATAAGCCTGTGAGTCTGAAGCTGACACATGTCCCATGACACCCAGACATCTGCAGGGAGAGACAGCCCTCCTCTGCTTGGCCCCTGATGCTGCCCTCCTTACCCAGAGGGCCAGCCGCACCACTTCTGAGAATACATGTCTTTTTGGGCCTCTTGGCCTTTGCCTGTGCAGTTCCTTCTCTCTGCAGCACCTTTCCTCCTTCTGCATGGAGACACAGAGATGCAGCAAAGCCAACAGATTAAGAGCTCAGACCCTGGAACCAGACTGCTCTTGGCTTGAGTCTGAGCTCCACCACTTACTTCCTCTCCCTCAGACTGTTTTCTCACTTGAGAAATGGGGCTAAAAGTAGTACTGATCACAAAGTCCCTGGTACTTGATAAAGGCTAGACAAAACCACTTGTAGTCATCCAGAAATGCTTTTGGACCCTAGGTCCTGATGCTGCTATTTATTCTTCTGCCAAGGAAGTTCTCTCCTCCTCTTGTCTAGCAAACCCCTCCCCAGCATTTCCTTTGTGAAGGCTTTTCTGACATGTCTACAGTCTCAAGCTGGTGGCCACTCCCATCCTCCTCAGGGTTCCTATGGCATCCAGTGCCACCTTTGTCATAGCAATTATCATGAATTTGGGATGAAGTCTCTGTGCTCCCCACTGAGCTTGTAGGCAAGAGGGTCTGATTCATTATAGTACTGTTGTCACCAACATAACCACAGACCAGGGACAGGGATTTTAACTATTGCCCTTTTCTCTATTGCCCCATCTCTAGATGTGTGGGCTCAATCCAACCCAGGTCCCTTCAGCAAATGACTGCTCCCCTGAACTCCACAATCATAGGAGTAAACTTCTCAAATTCAAATTCCATCTCCATCTCTTCTTCAACTTATCTGTTAGTGCCAGAAGGCTGGTGGAATTCAGTTTACAGCCTGGCACATAAAAGTTGCTCATATTAAGCTCCCAGAGGGCAGAGATTTTTAGTGTGTTCATCAATGATATATTTTCAGTACCAAGAACAATGCTTGGCACGAAATAGGCACTGAGTAGATACTTAGTGAATGAATAATGCTCTCTCCAGAAAGGGAGGCCCAGAGCCTTTAACTGTGCCTCTGCACCTTCTACCTCTCCCACCAGACCACCTCTCCTATTAGACCGTAACTCCCACAATAGCAGCCCAGCACAGGACCCTGCTCCCAGTTTACACCCAATAAATGCACCTTGAGTAAATAATTCACTAAAAGCCCAGAAACTAGACTTCCCTTAACTCCCTAAATTTTTTAGTCGACAGGGCCATGCACACAATAGCCATTCAATAAAGGATCTTTCTGGAAGTAGTCAAGCAAGGGCCCGAGAGTTCAATTTTTCCTTGTATACAGCCTCATTACAAACAGAGAACTCCTCTAGGATGAGGCCCAGTGCCTGGAGTGAAGCTTACGCAAAACAGGCACCCAGGAAATGACAGAAGGTAGCCCCAGAGACCTAACATTTGGACTTTCTCGTTTACATTCCCCCCTTAACAATTTTGGACTGTAAACCATTGGGGGAGGAATGGGAACTTTCTATACAGTGGGTCATAAGTCCTTCCACGAAAGAACTCACTAGGGGCCTGGAAGTTCAACTTTTGCGCTGCACCGCTACAACGCCCTTTTGCTTTGACCAGACATATCAACTCCATAAGCCAAGAGTTCCCTGCAAGGAATCGGGGAACGGCGAGCTCAAGCGCTGGGTCCTGCACACCGCGATAGCTCAATGCTCCAGAGCACATAGGAAGGAGCGCTCTCCTTCCACTCCCGCCATAGCGTAGGCCCCAAAGCTCTTTGATCCCTGGTATCCCCTTCGTTCTCCCTCCACTCTCTCCGTTCCTCTAGCGCTCTCTCCCCCCGCCCGCCCTGCGGCGCCCCTCACCCGTCTCTCTTCACTCCAGCAGACCCCGCCGCTCTTGACACAGACCCTCTTCTCCCGGTTTGCGGCACCCCTCACTATCCACACCTCCCATTGGGCGGCGCCCTCATCTCCGGTGGCCAATCAGAGCCGGCAGCGTAGGGCAAGCGCCCTTGAGCCTGCGTATTGAAGCTCAGGCAGGGCTCGGTGAGTTTCTCCACGCACACAACTGTGCCTTGTGGGCCGGGCTCCGGGCTTGGAGAAGCGCTTGCGCAGTGCTTCTGGGTGCTTCTCTGCGAAGTCCGAAAGTTGAGTGGAGAGGAGCGGATAGGCACCATTGGAAAGTGAGGGCTCTTGGAGTGGACTGGGCGGCGGGAGCACTTGACAGAGGTGTCATTTCATAGCTGAAGAGACTGAGCATCTCTTGAGAGTTCAGCTTTGGAGCCAACAGACTTGGAGTACTTCCGCTCTCTCGCCCTCACTGTCACTCCTGTGTAAAATGGGCTTGAATCATATCCAAGGTTATTGATGGAACTGGATGAAATCAACCCCACAAAAATGCTCAGCACAGGGCCTGATATACCGTGGGTGCTCACTAAAACCCATTTAACATGTACATACTCCTTCCCAGTGTGCTTTCTCTTTCCTTCCACTCTTCTGTTGATTTAATGACATTCACTTATTGGGCACCAACGTGTGTCCGACGCAGAACTGGGTTTTGAGAGCTTACAACTGCCATCAGAGGAAGGGACTCTTCCGACGTCACTGCTGCAGTCCCAGCAGAATCAGTGCTTGCTGAACCAGTGCCAGGCAGGACCTAGCTCTCCCGCCTCCTAAGGGGAGCTAATTCCGTATGTGGGAACCCATCCAGGAAGGGAACCTCTCTCAGGGCAGGTATGGGCCCTGACCTTGAGTCACCTAAGTGGGGTGCGGGGTGGCCGCCACTCCCAAAACTCCGCCTAGATGAGGACGCTTATACTCGCAGCCTGGACTCTAGCTCTTCTGATGAGACACCCACTCTCCCCGAAATAAACTAATAGGTTCAGGTTAGAGAGGGGCTATTGGGAGGTCCTGTGACCTTGAAGGACAGACTGGAAGGGGTTATGGGGGAGGGGGGCTTGTGGTGGATGCTCTCAGGAGGTGCACGGTCGGGATGGAGGGGTCTATTGCAATCAGGAAGGAGGAATGGGTTCCTAACATGAGATGTGGGAGTGCTTGTCTTGATCAGGGGAAAGAACTTATAGATGGGGGTTGAGGGTTGTGTTAGATGACGAGGGATTCCAGTTGAGATCATGAGATTGCGCAGTTGGGTTGCAGGTTCCTTGTTGCCATTAGGAGTGAGGGGCAGTCAATCTAAAGGAAGAGCGTCTAAATTCTGATCATAAGGGCCTGGGCACTATTCAGAGCCAGGAAGGTTGGTCGTGATTGTGGTCTTTGCCATGCGCAGTTGGGGGCAATGATACTGTGGGAGCCTAGATCGTGATTAGGAGAGGCTGAAGCCCATGAAATGAATAGTTCCAAAAGGTCGTGACGTGGGATAACAAGAACCCAGAGGTTTAATCACGCTGGCAAAAGCACCTCAGCAATCTTGTACAAACTCCAATCCACAGGCATAACCGATCTCGCTCTGCGCAGGCGCAGCACAAGACAGCTCAGACGCTACGGTTGAGGGCGGACCCCAAGGGGTGGGACTTGAGCGCTTTACTCTGCGCTTGCGCCTAAGGGGCGTGGCGGTCGCACCTGCGCGAGTAGGGGGAAGGAGGAGGGGCGAGGTGACGCAGGCGTAATAATAGAGAAGGTGCCAGAAAGATCCAAAACAAGTGGCTGCGGCCGTCGCCCAGGAGTCATCAGACGCCGGATTCCGGTGAGGATCCAGAGAGGCTTATGGGCGACTGGTGGCGGGTAGACGAAACAACCTGGGTGCTAGGGAGAGGGCGGTACCATCCGTACAGTGCGTTGGGGTCGGGTTCAGTCAGCACCACCTGTGTGGGGGGCGAGAGCTGGTTTGGTCGGTCCCACTTGTAGGGGCCGGGGGATCACTTTCGGAAGGTATCACTCGGGCGGAGCCGTGGGCCTGATCGGATAGTACTGCTGGACGGAGCCCAGGGGTACGTCCGGACAGTACTAACCAGAGTCAAAGGTCAGTGGTTAGGGTGCCCCGGGATCGGCCCCCAGGCTTGTTCGGACCGAATCACCTGGTCGGTTCCGACCGGTTCCGGAGGCTGGTTCGGGACATACCATTTAGGGAGGGGCGTTTGGGCTCTGCGGCCCGATCGGAGGTCCGGTGAGGTCTGGCGTCTTGACTTGTTACTAGGGGACCTTGGACGATACCATGCCCTTCGGGAGTAGGGGAGGCTGAGACCTCTGGGGTGTGAGGGTGGCTCTGCATCGTAGGTCGGGAACTGGGGGACGCAACTGGCGAGGTTGGCGTTCGGGTCTTCACGTCGCTGATCACTGCCCCCTCCCCGCTGAGTGGGTTCTAGGCCCTGGCTCGAGCTTGTTCCACCCCCTTCCCCGGGTATGGCGCTGTCTGGGTCGACCCCTGCCCCGAGCTGGGAGGAGGATGAGTGCCTGGATTACTACGGGATGCTGTCGCTTCATCGTATGTTCGAGGTGGTGGGCGGGCAGCTGACTGAGCGCGAACTGGATCTGCTGGCCTTCCTGCTGGATGAGGCCCCCGGCGCCGCCGGAGGCCTGTCCAACGCCCGTAGCGGCCTGGAGCTGCTGCTGGAGCTGGAGCGCCGCGGGCAATGCGACGAGAGCAACCTGCGACTCCTAGGGCAACTCCTTCGAGTGCTGGCCCGGCACGACTTGCTACCGCACCTGGCGCGCAAGCGGCGCCGGCCAGGTAAGGTTGAATGGGAAGGTGATAGACTTCCGGTGGGGAGAGGGCCTTGCTCCTCATCTGAGCCCTCATGGAGCCTCCATGGCCCTGATATGGACAGGGCCATATCAGAAAACCTGTGTCCCATCTCACTATCCCCTCCTC
This sequence comes from Phyllostomus discolor, assembly GCF_004126475.2. Lineage (NCBI taxonomy): Eukaryota > Metazoa > Chordata > Mammalia > Chiroptera > Phyllostomidae > Phyllostomus > Phyllostomus discolor. The sequence continues at coordinate 9,087,413 of NC_040914.2, forward strand.
CTAGAATATCAATGAGAAACACAAGAGGGAGGAGGCAAGGCTTTGAGAGGCGAGCTTGTGGAATTTGGCCAGAGCAATAATGATGTTTGTGGCCACTGTTTACGGAGAGCTTCTTTTATGCCAGACACAGAGTAAGCCTTTCATTATAAACTAGCACCATATATCCTCCTGATAATCCCATGAGGAAGTCCTTTTACTTCCCACTGGACTGGGAAAACAACAGGTTCAGAAAAGTTAAGCAGCTTGCTCACATATGAGAAGTGAGTCCTGTGTTCCTGGCACAGGTGATACAATGTGCCAGGACTGACAGAGTGCTTATTCGTGAGGCATACATTAATGGGGGAATCAGATAGTAAAACAGATAAATAATGTGTTTCTGCATCTGGATATAAAAAGATTAAAACAAAGTAATGGTACATAGAAAGAAGGGAGTCCTGAGTGAGGGGAGGCCCCCTTATATTGAGTAACCAATCAAGACGTTTTTGAGAAGGTGACATTTGAATTGAGGCTTGCGATGCCGCCACCGTGCATAGAAAATTCCAGGGAGAGGAAAAGGCAAGCTTTGAAACCCTGAGGCAGGACTGAGTTTTGTGTCATCAGAGGTCATTGTAGCACAAGCAGAGGGGACTGAAGAAAGGGCAAAGAGGTAGGCGAGAAGCCATATCACAGGCTTGCAGATAACACAGCTAGAAAGTGAGAACTAGGATTCACACTTGGCTGGTTTGTGTCCAGAGTCAATGCTCTTAATCCTTGTGAGGGAAGGACAGCAGTCTGAGAAGGCAGGGAGCTGGGAGGGTTTAAGGCACAGGAGCCCCATATGTGCATAGGCCTTGAGCTGTTGAGGCTTTGGTGGGATTAGTTGGTGAGGTACAGGGGCTAGTTTGGGGAGGGGGATTGTGAGGCTTCCCTGCCCAGAATAAGCCCATGGGATTTGGATAACCAGGGGAAGGGCAACACTAGGGAAAAACTGACATCGCTTTTGGAAAAATACATTTGGAGATCAGGCTCTGGAAGAGATTTGGGGAGCCTGAGGAGATGCCTGCTTACTCCTTGGGGCCTCAGGGAGAGCTGGGGGCAGTTGATGGCAGGCAACATTGCAGGCATCCTGACCATGACTCAGTTCACAAAATAACTCTGATTGGCTCCTCCTCTGTATTGGGAGGCATTGAGCAACCACTGGGCAGGAAGTGTTGGAGAGGGAATGGGTATCTGGACTCTGACCTCTGTGGAACTCAGGCACCCTGTGGGGCAGGTGTTCCTCTCAGGAGGTGGGAATTGGAGGCTGGGCCTGGGAGGGCCAGAAGCTGTGAATACTTCTTTCCGTTTTTCTCTTCCCGCAGTATCTCCAGAACGCTATAACTATGGCACCTCCAGCTCTTCTACAAAGAGGTCGGAGGGCAGCTGCCGTCGCCGTCGGCAGTCTAGCAGCTCTTCAGATGTTCAGCAGGACCAGTGGGAGACAGGTGAGTCCAGCTGGGTGGGTGTGAAGGCAGTTTCCCTCTCTCCCTTTTGAACCCCGATGGACTGTCCCCATCTTGGCCCATCAAGAAAATGGCACAAGGGGTCATTCTGTCTCATTTTTGCTTTGTATGTTCATTGTTCCTACAAAAGTACATGTCCAGAAGCAATGTATGGAGTTGTTTCTAGTAGTCTTATACTTCATCTGAAGGTATCACACCATGGGTTTATCATTCTTCACATGGCTGTCTTTGCTGGACATGTTTCTTGGATTTATTCATGTTGAGTAACTAATTGGTATTTTTTGATTGTCATGCCAATTAATAATTTATCCAGTCTCCCTTAGCTGCATTTTTTAATTATTCATACATAATTTCAGACATACAGAGAAATTAACAGATTAGTACAGTGAGCATGTTCCTCTCTTCCTAGATGTGGTAATTTTAGATACGTTTTGCCACTTTTGTTTTATGTGTAGGTATGTAATTTTTTTGTTGGTGAACTCTTTGAAAGTAAGTTCCAGTCATCAGGACACTTGACCCCTAAATTAATAGTTATCTCCTGATAATAAGGAGATTCTTCTCTACCACTTCAAGACCATTACCATACCTGAGAAAATAAACAGTTAATTCTCTGATATTCTAATGGTCCATTTTCATATTTCTGTAAGATTGTCTTCACTTTCAGGATCCCCTCATAGTTGAGTTGTTAGTTATTATGTCTCCTTAATCTTTTATTGTAGAAATGAAACTCCTCCCCGACCCATACCCTTTCCTTTTCCCCTTGATATTGACTTCCTGATCCTACCAGGCAACTTATTTTGTGGAATGACCAGAATTATTTCTGGAGTGTGTAATAATTTTCTAATGGTGTCGTTTAACTCGTCCCTTTCTCCCCTATGTTTCCTGTGAAGTGGGAATTTGGACTGGAGTTTAGATTCAATTCAGGTTCCATGTTTTTGGAAGTAATGCTTCTTGGTTAATGCTGTGTGCTTCACATTGGAGCACATCAGGAAGCAGAAGGTCTGGTCTTACTGTCATGTGTGGCAAGTTTGATCACTTGGTTAAGGTGGTGTCTGCCATATTTGTCCTTTGCAAAGGGACGTTCCCCACCGGCGGCACCCCCCCATGGTTAGTAAATAATCTGTGGGCTGACACCTTGGCACATCCTGTTCTCCAGCAGGATCCCCAGTGGGCTTAGCATCCATTCCTGCCTGAACCAGTTATTATGTTGGTGTTTGGAAAACGGTGATTTTCTAGTTCTTTCATTTTCCTATATCTGTTAGCTGGCATTTTTTTAAGAGGGGTTTTTCTTTCTACCACCACCCCCCTTTCTTTTTGATGGGGAGTATCACTATGGACTCACACATTCTTATTTATTGTGTTATAATCAGTCATTGTTTAGATTGGTTAGCTCCTTTGTCTTTTTGATGAGTCTCCATTGTTCACTGGGTGCTTCCTGCTTTGTGGCACTGCAAGATGTAGCACTCACCTGCACTTTCCCTTCCCCAGTCCTATAGTCAGCTCTTTTAGAAGGCTGATTGCTTTTAGAGGCAGTGATATTTAGAGACCAAGACCTGGGTGCTGAGTATGTGCATCATTTCTAGGCTCTTTCAGTGAACAGAGTCAGAAACTGTGCTTTTTAAAAGTTCATATTAAGCCCTGCCCTTGCTGGCGTGGCTCAGTGGATTGAGTGCTAGTCTGTGAACCAAAGGGTTGCCAGTTCAATCCCCAGTCAGGGCCCATGACTGAGTTGTAGGCCAAATCCCCAGTTGGGGGCATGCAAGAGGCAACTGATTGATGTATCATTTCACACATTGATGTTTCTCTCCTACGCTTTCTCCCTCCCTTCCACTCTCTTTAAAAGTAAGTAGATAAAGTCTTTAAAAAAATAAAATAAAAATTCTTATTAGGCCCTGACTGATGAAGTTTAGCTGGTTGGACATCATCCTGCAAAGTGAAAGGTCACCAATTTGATTCCTGGTCAGGGCACATGCCTAGGTTGCAGGTTCAGTCCCCAGTAGGGGTGATATGAGAGAGGCAACTAATCGATGTTTCTCTCCCTCTTTTCTCCCTCCTTTCCTCTCTTTGGGGAAAAAAGTTCATATTAATGTTTTTAAATTTTTTGAAATTTTATTTATTAATTTTTAGAGAGAGAGTGGGGAAGGGGGAGAGAGACACACACATATATCAGTTTGCCGTTCCACTCATCTGTGCATTCACTGGTTGATTCTCATACGTGCCCTGACCAGGGATAGAACCCAAAACCTTGGAGTATCAGGACATGTTCCAACCAACTGAGCTACACAGCTACATGGCTAGGGCCATATTAGTATTTTTAATTCAAAATTAACATAGAGTACAAGGACTTTTTTCTTTTACACTGAAAATCTTGGTGTATTTTTTTAAGATTTTATTTATTTATTTTTATAGAGAGGGAGAAAGAGAGGGAGAGAAACATGAATGTGTGGTTGCCTCTCATGCGCCCCGCACCAGGGACCTGGCCTGCAACCCAGGCATGTTCCCTGACTGGGAATTGGATCGGCGACCCTTTGGTTCGCAGGCTGGCGCCTGCGATTCAATTCACTGATCCACACCAGCCAGGGCAAAATCTTGGGTTTTAATAACATTGAGATACGGATTTATTTGCTTTATTATATAACAAAAAAATGGTTTCAAAATTACAGTGTCAGCACCACTGCTGACTCTGTACTGGAAGAAACCACAGACTTGTGGTTCTGGTCCTTGGGAATATTTCTCACTGAGAGTTTGCATTTGCAGTAATCCTCCAAGTAACTTGAAATAATTATTTTCTCCACCTGTTTATGTTACAGTTTTGTACAGGGTTAGTTTCATTTGTTTCTGTATATATTTGATTTTATGGTTTATCTTTTTTTTTTTTACTTTTTTTTTTATTTCAATCATTGTTCAAGTACAGTTTTCTCCCCCCTACTCCCGTTCCAGATGGTTTATCTTTAAAATTTTTTTAAACCTAAATATCTGCAATTCTAATTGGTTTCTTAATTTGTTATCCAGGTTTTATGATGCCCATCATCTTTTTTAAAAAATATTTAATTTATTTTTTTAGAGAGGGGGAAGGGAGGGAGAAAGAGAGGGAGAGAAACATCAATGCCTGGTTTCCTCTTATGCACCCCCAGCTGGAGACCTGGTCTGCAACCAAGGCACGTGCACTGACTGGGAATCGAACCAGCAACCGTTCGATTCGCAGGCTGGAACTCAATCCACTGAGCCACACCAGCTAGGGCTAAAAATTTTTGACTGATCTTTAAAAGAAATTTTTTTGACTATCAAAACTAAACTATGTAAAAAAGATGTTCTTAGGAGTATCACTTCTGTTCTTCCCTCCAGTAAATAGGTAATGAATTTCATTAATTTCTAATTTATATGCAAAATTAGCAAATATGTATATGTTTTTGTTTACCCTCCTTTCTTATATGAAGTATAGCAAGATGCAGATGCCTCTTTTGCACCTTAGCTGCAAATTACTTTATTGTTTTTGCTCCACATTTACACTGATTTCAAGTGCATGCACTTGCAAGCTATGAACAAAGCCCTGTGGCTGTTGCCATGCTGGCATCCTGGTGTGAGAGTGCAGGAGTTTCTGTGTGCTCACATCTGGGAGTGGCATTGCTGGGTCAGGGGGTGCTTGCCTGCCCTTCTAAATGATGGTAGGTTGTACTTACTCCCCGTCATGTGGACCGGGCCGCCAAGGCAGAGGTGTACACTCAGGGTCCAACCTTGAACTCTTCCTCCAGCTCTGGCAGTCTACCTTGGTGCTCTGCCTATCATCTGGTCCTTAACCATGCCATCTTTCTCCCTTCAGGCTCTCCCACAACCAAGCGGCAGCGGCGGAGTCGGGGCCGGCCCAGTGGTGGTGCCAGACGGCGGCGGAGAGGGGGCCCATCCGCCCCTCGGCAGCAGCAGGAGCAGGCCAGACCCACTTCGGAAGGCAAAGTGACCTGCGGTAGGTATCTGTGGGGCTCGGGGAGTGTGCAGACAGTGCCTGGGGCAGGCTGCTGAGCCACAGGACAGGAGGAATAGGGACTTGCCTGGGGATTGGTACACTTAGTGACGTCTAGCAGGTGGGCAGCAGTTCTTATCCCTCTGTTTAGCAGCCAAATTCTCATTCCTCTCTTCATCTTGCTTATCTACGTTCTGCCCATAGTTGAAGGATTGTATCCTGTGCCACCTCCTCTAGAAGCCTTCCCTGACAGCCTGCTGCCTGCCCCAGTTTCATTTGTTTACTTAGCAAACATTTGCAAGGGTGTATTTATTCAGCGATCAATTCTTGTGCAGGGGCAAAAATGGCATCCTGGGGCAAGCTGCCTCATTTGCCTCTTGGCCTTAGCAGTCTGGTCTTGGACAGGTGACTGAACCCCTCCACACCTCAGTCACCATATCTGTAAAGTGAGGCTGATAATGGTACCTTCCCAGCAGGGTTGTTGGGAGAAAATGAGCTAACACACGTCATACATGCGGAACAGTGCCCTGCCTGGGCCTGTGCACCAGTTTTCCCTTCTCACTGTCGTTGTGCCAGGTACAGGAACAGCAGTGAGGTCCCTGCCCTAGTAGAAGTGACCCTCTTTCTAGTAGAGTGACAGACCAGTGAAATCAAAGCTGATTTTAGACAGTAAGCCCCAGGAAGAGAGGGCAGGGGTCATGGGGATCAGGTGGAGCAGCCCAGCAGGCCTCCAAGTAGGTGGGGCTTTGGCTTTTATTCCATGCAGCAAGTGCTGCTAAGGGATTTGAGCAGGGGCTGAAGTGATCTGATACCTGTTCTTAGAGGAACTCTGACCCCATCTGGAAAACCAATTAATAGGTGAGTTAGGGTTTATAAAGTACTTAGAATAACTTGGGGCATGTGGTACATGCCCTGTCAGATGTGGGAAGTAAATTAAAGTGGAAGCAGCAAATGAGCGACAAGGCTGCTCAACTCCAGTGAGCAGGAGAGGTGATCACATTGGAGAGGGCAAGAAGTGGGTGGACTAAGGAAAGAGGGATGTACAGCTGTCTGGACCTGCAGGCAAGTTGGGTTGGGTGTGTTGAGGGGACTACTGTGGAGACGCAGGCTCAGACCTTGACCTCGAGAAACTGCACCTGTCCTGAGGGAAGGGCACAGGCCTGGGTGGGCACACTCTCTCTCACATACTCCCCCCTCACATCTCTGGTACATCCTCTGAGTTGGGCAAGCCTGTGGACATGGGATTGGATGGTGAGATGCTCAGGCAGGGGTGGGAGGGTGGTAGAATTACAGGCAAAGGTCCCAGGTTAAAGCAGCCCTGCATTCCCCAGGAAACTTGGATCCCAGATGCTTCCTCTGGCTATCTGCAGAGAGGCCATGCCTGCCACCCCCAGGCTGTGGGCTATGCATCGGATTCCCTAGGGGAGACTGCTGGGCAGGTCGGAGGAAGAGACCGGTAGACCTTGAGTGGTGGCTGCTTTGTCATGACTTTGCCCTGCCCCATAGTCAGGGATAATTACCAGAGTCACCAGGCTGGCTGGGCTGCCCAGGAGTCACTGCCTCCCTAGGGAGCAAGCCAACTGAGGCTTGGGAGGGGTTTTGCCTGTAGAGGCATCAGGTCTTTTCCTTGAGGGCAAGGAGGTTGTTCACAGGGTGTGGCTGGCCCTTGATGGGGGGATGGGTAAGCAGGTCTGAGTGCTGACTCACCAGGCAGGGTGGGGCTGGACTGAGGCTCTCCTCACTAGGGCCCTGGTTTTTCCCTCTGAAAGCAAAGATGGCTTCCCTTTAATGAAAGGCCCAGTCCCAGGAGTGATAGAAGGCCTCTTAAGACCTGAGTGAGGAAGGATCCTGCTGTTCTTGTCCCCTCCTCACCTGTAACAGCTCTGGGGTTTGCCCCTCAGTCGGCTGCACTCCCCTTAGTGGTGGTGTAACCGAGCAAATCGGGTCTCGGCCACGCGGCACCTTTACACATGACCCAACAATTAGTGTTGAAGGAAACAGGTTTTTATTAATAGGATTCTATCCTTGCAGGGGTGAGAGCACCCTTGCTCAGAGCCCTGTTCTCCTGTGAGACCCAGCACGTACCTTGTTCTCCAGAAGGAACCATGCCTAGAAATTCCCCATGTCCTTATCTCTTCTTAAGATGGCTGCAGCTATGTAAACAGATCTCCATCCTTTCAGGAATGTGCATTTGTGGATTCCAGATTTGCCATCCTCTCACTGCAGCTCTCTCCTGCAGGACCTGGGGTGCATTGTCCTCGCCTCCATGTAGTAGTCCAGGAAGTCACATGCTATGTTACACTGGATCATGGTGGAGTCCAGGGAGGCACATGCCCCAAAAGAGTGGCTTCTCTGTAGGCCCTTCAGAGAAGCAGGGGTCTGCATTCTCGGTCACAGTTCACAGTTCATTTCAGCTCCAAACCTCCCCCACAAATCCGTGCTTGATCAGGCAGGTCCCTGCACGGCTTCATCAGCTCTCTCCTTTCTTCCTTTCCTCCTGTGTGGCTGCTTCCTTGCTGTCAGCTTGCATGGCTGCTTCTCTCTTACACCCTCAGACTTCATGGCAGACCAGGCCCTCCTCTACCCTCTTTCCTCCTCATGGTGTCCACTTCTTACTCTATCAGCCCACCCTTATTTTAAGTGCTCAGCCCGGAACTCCTATATGATCTCGTATCTGGCCCCTCCTATGATGTGTTGTTTTTGCCAGTTCTTCTGTATCCTTTTCCTTCTTTTGGCTACCATCCTTAGGGCAATAGTTTCCTGTGACATGGGGACATCAGGGTGGGCATCCACATCTGACTGTGTCACGGGTCACTATAGGCTCTTAAAGACACATATACCTTTTCCTGAGGTATACACCTTTTACACTGGGTGGCAGCACAGCTATTAACTTGCCATTGTTACGTAAAGTATTTTAAAGGCTGTATCACCCACTCTCTCTTCCCCCCACCAAAGTTTGTGGGGATTGTGCTCTGTTGTTTCTGGGGACTCCCCACTCTGCATCCTGTTACAGTACAACCAGACTAAATTCCTGAGGGCTGTAGAGTGTGAGGAAGGGGACACAAGGAGGTGGGGTGGGGTCCTGGGCTTGGACACATGCTCTCAGAGTTTCCATGTCCCTTTTAGGGCCATCTGCTGGGTGCTGTCCTGGTGTACTACCCCCCTGACCTTGAATTCTCAAGACAGTGTTGAGGCCTAGGGGTGATGGTCCTCACTGTGCAGTGATGGATGGGGCTGGGCCAACTCGGGTCTGTCCATTTGGTAATCACATAAGTATTTGTAGAGTGCTCCTGCTAGGCACAACAGGGACTGGAGGCTCTTGCCTTAGAGAAGCCTGAATTCTGATGGGAGGAGAAAGCCAAGGGACAGATGTCTGATGTCAGCTGAGGAGAGAAAGGAGGGCAGAAGAGGGTAGAGAGTGATGGAAAACGTGGTTTTAGACGTATTTTCAGACGTATTTTCTAGATAAGGTGATCTGGGAAGGCCTCTCGGAAGGGCGTGTGGACGTCTGGGGTGGAATATTTCAGACAGAGGGGCAGCAGGAGCCCAGGCCCAGGAGGGAGGGTGGTGGTGGTGGTAGAGGGGTGGCAGCGAAGCTGCCAGGCTGGAGTGGAGGGCATGAGGGGAGGCTGCTAGGAGGTTAGAACAAGAGGGGTAACCACGGGCCCATCCTGCAGAGCCTGTGAACTGTGGCCTGAGTTTTACGTTTATTTAGTTTAATTTTTATTTTTCAATCCTTGCCTGAAGACTTTTTTTTTTCATTGCTATTTTGAGAGAGAGAGGAAGGGAGAGAGAGACATCAATTGCTTGCCTGCTGTATGTGCCTGAACTGAGGATCGTCTGTGTCCACATTGGGGATTGAACCTGCAACTTAGGCCTGTGCCCTGACTGGGAGTTAAACCCACATCCCTTCAGTTACAGAGATGGCGCTCTAACCAACTGAGCCACACCAACCAGGAATCGTTATTTTTAATTAATTAATTAATTTATTTTTAGGGAGGGAAGGGGAGAGAGAGAGAGAGAGGTAGATAGATAGATAGATAGATAGATAGATAGATATATCAATGTGCAGTTGCTGGGGGTTATGGCCTGCAACCCAGGAATGTACCCTGGCTGGGAATCGAACCTGGGACACTTTGTTCCCAGCCCGCGCTCAATCCACTGAGCTACGCCAGCCAGGGCGGAATCGTTATTTTTAATGATGAGAAACAATCAGAGAATTTGAATGATAGGCTGATCTTTGCTTTTCCCACAACGTTTTCTGTGGAGAAGATAAAGAAGCAGACAAGACTAGGGTAACAAACCCTGTTTCCTGTCACCCAGCTTTAGCAGTTGTCCACTTGTGGCTAATTTGATATTAATATCTTAATATCAAATATCTAATTAGTGCTCACATTTCCCCTCGTCTCATGAGAGTTGGTTCTCCTAAGTCTCTCCTAATCTTTTGGATTCCCCAGCCATCTCTGTTTTCTCTCCTTCCGCCCTTGCATTGTATCTGTTGAAAGAAGTTGTCCCAGCCCTGGCTGGGTTGCTCGGTTGGAGCCTTGTCCCAAATAGCAAAAGGTTGTGGGTTCAATTTCCCATCAGGGCATAGAACTAGGTTGCAGGAGTTTTTTTTGTTTTTTTTCTGTATAAGATTTTGTTTATTTTTTATTTTCATTTTTTGTTCTAGGGCCTAAGTTTGTTTATTTTTAATACTTTGTTGATTATATTATTACAGTTGTGATTTTTTTCCACTTTCCCCCCTCCACCTAGTACCTCCCACACCCCAAGTAATTCCCCCACCATTGTCCATGTCCATGGGTCATGCGTGTAAGTTCTTTGTATTTATTTATCTTTAGGGAGAGGGGAAGGGAGTGAGAAGGAGAGGGAGAGAAATATCAGTGTAGGAGAGAAACATTGATCAGTTGCCTTCTGCACTCCCCCAAGTGGGGGCTTGCCCAAAACCCATGGCCCATTTGGTTTGTAGGCTAGCACCCAAATCACTGAGCTATACCAGCCAGGGCCTAGGTTGCAGGTTTGATTCCAGGTCAGGGTGCATGTATGGGAGGCAACCAATTGGTATTTCTTTTCTTTTCTTTATTTTCAGAGAGAGGAAAAGGGATGGAGAAAGAGAGGGAGAGGAACATCAGTGTGTGGTTGCCTCTCACACACTACCCACTGGGGACCTGGCCCGCAGCCCAGGCATGTGCCCTGACTGGGAATTGAACTGGCGATCCTTTGGTTCACAGGCTGGCACTCAGTCCACTGAGCCACACCAGCTAGGACTGATATTTCTCACATTGATGTTTCTCTCTCTCCCACTCCCTCTCCCTCTCCCTCCCCCCCCCCCCCTCATCAATGAACGTATCCTCAGGTGATGATTTAAGGAAAAGAAAAGAAAAGTTGTCCCACGGCCCTTCCCAAAGACTGAATTTTTCCATTTTCATCCTGTGCTAGGGTTAACTGAATGTGTTTTTCTGTTGTCTGTATTTCCTAAAAATTGGTAGTTGGGGCTGGAAAGGCTTGATCAGATTCTGGTTTGAGGTTTCACTTTTTTCAAGCTCATGTCCTGGGTGGTGTGTTCTTACCTTTCTCTGACATTGGGAGCAGTTTCTCCTCGCTGCCATGATCCATTGCTTCAGTAGAGGTTGGGGAACTTCTCATTTGACATCTTGACTCTGGCTGTCTCTTGGGGAAGAGATTGGGGAATGGAGGGGTGCTGCTGTTGTCCAGAGGTGGGTGGTCCTGGCTGGGGGTGGTCCTGGCCCTGTGTGGCAGTGGAGGGCAGGGGTCTTTTCATTGGAGCGCCAGGCACCATGGGAGCACAAGTCGTCTTGTCCCCAGCGACCCTGCTGGGAACTCCCAGAGAGAAGACCTGAGGGGGATTATCTCTGGCCCCACACCACACCTACCTTAGGGATTAGTATGCAAGGCTGCTCACCTGTTCACTTGGCCCAGGGCCTGTCCCTCATGTCTTCCCTGGTCTCCCACTGGCAAGTCCCTCCTATTTTCTTTTGAGGCCACCTGAGTGCAGGAAACAGGAATAGCTCTCCTCTCAAGGAAGACATACCCCCACCCTCTGTCCTGGGGGCAGGGAGCGTTTCCCTACAGTTGCCCAAGTGGAGCAGGACTGCCGACAAATGCTTGGTTTTCCTGGCCACAGGAAACAACTCAGCCAGCCCCCAGCCCAGCTCACATGCTTGCTGGGTGTTCTTCCTGCCTCGCCTCTCACTGTCACACATGGGCCAGTCTATCCACTTCTTTCTGCGTCTTCTACTTCCGTCTGGGACTGCTGCCCTACCCTGTTCCTGACACCCTGATGCCCTTGAAGGATAAAATGAGTTCCAGGTGACAAGCCTCAGCTGCTTGCCTGCGTTCAGCCATGGAATCCTCACAGTGGGCCTGTGAGAGCAGGTGCTAGGGTGAGGACCTCTCACAGAGGAGGCCACTGAAGTGCGGGGAGGTGTGGGAGGGTCCTGACTCCCTACGGTGGCCTGCCAGGGTGTGGTCATTTCTCTCCCTCCTGTTGTCCCCTTGTGCCCTCCTCCTTTACTGTGATGCAGCCACACTGGACTGTAGCCTGTGAATGTCCCAAGTTCATTTTCTGCCTCTGGATTTTCATGTGCCATCTTTTCTTCCGGAATGCTGCTATTCTCTGCCCCAGTGTCTCTGTCTCGGCCTGCTTGTCCTCATTCACATATCACTTCCAGGGTCATTTCCTGAAGAGGTCCTCTGTGATCATTTCAGTCTAAGTTACACCTCGTGCTCTGTCATTTTCTCTCCTCACCCTCAGGGTATCTTCTAATTACAGGCTTCTGTGTACTCTTGTGAGAGGCAGCAAGCGAGATAGGGGTGGTTAAGAGCCCGGGCCCTGTAGCCAGGCACCTCGGTTGGAATTCCTGCTCTGCTGAGTCCTGCCTTCGTGGCCTTGGGCGGGTGACTCGTGCCCTGTGCCTCAGTTTCCCCATCTACAAAAAGGGGATAACAGCACTGCCTAATAGCATTGAAGGGATGATCACAAGGGTCAGTCGGTGTGAAGTGTGTGCCAGCCTGGAGTCGGAACTGCCAGGGGCCACCCGTCGTCACTGAGTCGTTGGCAGGGAGTCCAAGGGAGACTGCATGTGCGCTGTGACCCAGGGCCAGGGCCAGAGCTGCAGCTCAGATGGTACATGGCCTCTGTGTGCTGTTCCGCTGTGTTCCAGACCCAGTGGGACTTTACCCCTCTGTAAATGGGGTGATAACAGTTCTGGGAAGACCTGGGGGCCTTAGACTGGGAAGGGACTTGGGTAGGGCCAGGTCCGTGGGAAGTGCTCTCTCCCTGGGGGGTACCCATCTTCCAGTTTCTCCCATGGCAGGGTGCTTGTGTCACCCCATGCTGCTGGCACTCAGTGAAAATAGCTGTTTAATGAAAGAATGAATGAGACTCACATGACTCCGCCCTGGTTTTGTCCTCCTTCTAATGCCACCCCCCAAGGTTGTGGGGTGGGCTCTGTGAATAGACAGACAATTTATGCCACAGGTTTCTTAGCAGCCTGTGCTGAGGAGAAAGATTACCCGGGAGGGGATTCACTTGGGCAGGACCTGGTAGGCGAGTGGGTAGTTCTGGGCAGACAAGGCTGGCAGGTCATGTTTGTGAGTGAGTGAGGCTTGTGCTGAGAGCACTTTCCTTGTGACTGGAGAGGAGGGCATGGGAGGATGTAGCTGGGATAGAAGGAGGTGAGGGAGGAGGAGTTTGGCTCAGGGATGCAGGCAAGAGAGGGCAAGACCTGGGCAGGGGCTGTGGGATTAGAGATGGGTGTCGGAATCACAGTTTCTGTTTCTCAGTGCCTTGAGTGTTGTAGGCCCTGAGTCAGGCATTTCACAAGCTGCCTCATTGAATCCTCATGACCCCACTGTGTAGCAGGGACCTCTTGTTTGTTTGTGTTTTTCAGATGGGGAAACTGAGGCTCATAGAGGTGAGGTCACATGCCCAAGGCCGCACAGCTAGAGAGTGGCAGAGCTGGGACTCGCCTCAAGGTCTGTCTGACTCCGCCACCTGGCTCTGTGCTTGTGCCACGGAGCAGCCACGTGTGGCCTTGGACAGGTGCTGCTCCTCCCAGTCCCCTGTTCCCCAGCCCACGCCAATTGAGGGCATGGTCAGACACTCAAAGGAGTCAAGGATGTGAGCCCTGAGGTCTTACCTGGTCCTTGGGTGAAGGGAGTTTCCTTCGAAGTCCTGGGGCTGAGGCCAGGCAGGCTTCCCTGGACTTCAAGGAGACAGAGTGAGGTTCCTCTCAAGGCAGAAAGAGGAAGGGTTTGGGGTTTTGAGTGGGAGAAGGAAGTCGGTGGTATTGAGAAGTCATCTTGGGGAGCAGGGACCTGCTTTCTACTTTCTGCTCTGGTACTCAAACGGTCTGTGAAAGGTAAAGGGAGTCTGGGATATAACACTTCCCCTCCCAGAGCTTCAGTTTCCTCATCTGTCAGAGTGATTGAGTGTGGCCTCTGCCTTGCAGGGCTAACCCTACTGAATCCCCTGAGACAAAGAATCCCCTGAGACAAAGCATCCAGCACATTGGAGCTATTGGAGGCTACTGTTCTTGGAGCACCTGTGGGCATGGTGTGTGCACCACACCAGCCAGTTTCTTTCTATTCTTTGCTCTTTTTAATCCTCTTAACAGCCTTCACAGCAGGGATTGTCCTCTGGTTTAGGTGGGGAACTTGGCTTAGAGAGACTGATTCTTCCCAGGTCACATAGCTAGTGCCTGGCTTGGAACTGGCTCTGTTGACCTGAGCTACTCTTTGGGGGCATGGAGGGTTCAGCAGCTTTGGCCCTGTGCTTCCACTGCCCGACCATGTGACCTCGGGCAACTCGCTGCACTTCTGTTTGCCTCCGTGTCCTCATCTGTGCAGCGGGGTTGGTGATGGGGCCTGCCTCGCAGGGTTGTTTGCGGATTCAGTGACTTCACAGGAGTCCAGTGCTATGAGTGGCGCCTGGCAGGTAGTCAGTGCTCTTCGGTTGGACTGCTGTTACTTGCAGCCTGCAGCTGATCCCCCGGACGGTCTGCGCCGTGGGTTAGTAGCCCCGGTTCACAGGTGCAGGTTCAGTAATCCCAAAGGGAGGTGATGCTCCTGCGGTCACATTTATGAGGGTAAGCCGTAGAAGTCCCATGTCTTCCTGTCCACCGCACAGAGCTGCCATCTGTCTCGTTTAGGTGGGTGAGGGCAGCATTGTAAGTGACAAAAACTCAACCCAGGCTGACCTCAGCAGAAAAGAAATTGTAGCTGAAACTCCGGGTGCTCTGCAGCTCATATGATGAGTTCAGGAGTCTTTCCCTCTGTATCGTTGGCCCTGCCTGCATAGGCTTCGTTTTCTCCCTCCCTGGGGGCAGAGGGCCCTCAGCAGCTCTGCCATTTTACAGCCCACCGTTCTAGCAACTTCTGGAAAGAGAGCACTTGGTTCCTATAGGGCCAGCCCAGCTCAAGCCTCAGTCTCCTGGGTCTGGTGCTTGCTTGGTGGGTGGGGCCTGGGAATGTGGTTAGCTCATGTGAATTTCGCTGTTTGAAGGTGGGAGAGGGGTTAGGCTGGTTGCCTAAAGGGGTCATTCATTCATTCATGCATTGATTCTTTCATAAATATATATTGAGCACCTACGGTGTGCCACAGGTCTGTGCAAGTGAACAAAGCATGTACCATGTGCCACGGGGCTACAGAGTTAAACAGACAAAAATCTGTCCTTTAGGGAGCTTACATTGTGGGGAGGTGGGTGATAAGCATGATAGGAAGGGAAAGCTTAGAGTAGGTGAGGAGGTGGTAAGCGCCTTGGGGAAATGGAGCAGGGTGTGGGGAACTGGGAATGCTGGGAGCCAGGGTGGTGATAGTAAAGCTGTAACTGCGACAGTTGGGACAGGCCCTGTTGGGGAGGTGACATCTGAGTGTAGACCTGCAGGAAGTGAGGGAGCAGACTTGGTACAGAGCATCTTGGGGCTGGGTAGAACCTGCCTGGGGGTGGGGGCAGTGGGCAGCAAGGAGGTGGTGAGGCTGGAGTGGGGGCACGTGAGGGGAAGAGGAGGGCGCCAGGTCAGGAGGTAACAGGCCAGACCACAGGAGTAAAGCCATGTGTGGGTGTCACCCATACTTGGGTGTGGTTACCAGAAGGGGGAAGGATGTAGGGCAGGTGCAGTGCAGCCCACAGAATAATGGGAGGAGCCTGCAGAGGAGGCTCAAGGGAGTGAGGAGGGGTGCCAGTCCCCTTGTGCATCCAGTTGGGTGTCAGCCCCTTACTGATGAGTCCTCTCTCTCCACAGACATCCGGCTCAGGGTGCGAGCAGAGTACTGCGAACATGGGCCAGCCTTGGAGCAGGGTGTGGCATCTCGGCGGCCCCAGGCACTGGCACGACAGCTGGACGTGTTCGGGCAGGCCACGGCCGTGCTGCGCTCCCGAGACCTGGGCTCCGTGGTGTGTGACATCAAGTTCTCGGAGCTCTCCTATCTGGACGCCTTCTGGGGGGACTACCTGAGTGGCGCCCTGCTACAGGCCCTGCGGGGCGTGTTCCTAACTGAGGCCCTGCGGGAGGCTGTCGGCCGGGAGGCTGTCCGCCTGCTGGTCAGTGTGGACGAAGCTGACTATGAGGCCGGCCGGCGCCGGCTGCTGCTCATGGAGGAGGAAGGGGGACGGCGCCCGTCAGAGGCCTCCTGATCCTGGATCTGGCAGGACTGACCCCACCTTCTAGCTTTCGGGCCACCTTCCTGAGAGGATAAAGACCATCTCTGCTCCTAGGGGACTGTCACTCCAGCAGCTTTGAGGACTGAAACAGACAGATGGCCAGCCCCCGTGACACTCTGGCTCATTGACAGCTTCTCTGACAGGATGTGGGCTTTGAGGCCTAAACCACTTCCAGCTGAGTTTCCTTCCCAAGCTCTCCCCACCCCCACCCTCAGGTGTGTTTTTTCAGCTCCAGGAGGCCAGGGGCTCCAGCGTGTAGATTCCAAAGGAAAGGGCACACAGCCACATAGTCACTAAGGGCCTCCTGCATATTGTGTCCTTGACCCTGGGCTGTGTGCACACATTGCCCCCTGGAAGTCTCTCTTGGGCTCTTGTTCTGGCCTGCTCCACACACTTATTTGGCTTAAGGGCTTCTCTCTCAGGATCTCTGATTTTACTGCCCCCAACCCTGGGCTTCAGTCACCCCTGGCACTGGAGCTGGGGCACACACGGGCCCTGTTCACCTTGCCCACACATCTCTGCAGCCAGCCAGGGCTCTGCCCACCTTCCACAAACAGACCTGGCACTCCACCTTCCCCTGCTCCCCAGAGCTGGGCACAGACTTGCACAAGGACCTACCTGCACCCAGTGTGAGGTGTGTTGTCAGCAATTGCCAGACGGTGTGTGCTGTTGCCCACGGGGCCAGGACCAGAAGCCAACTGCTCTCTCAGAAGGAGAGAGGCAAAGGCTTGGGGGCTGATGGGAAAGGTCTTTTATAAATGGTACCAATAAAACTGCCCTGGAAGGGGTGTAGATGGGCATCAAGGCTCCCTGGGACTCTTTTCTTAATGGGCTGGAGGAAGGAGCTGATCAGAGCCTGGGCCTAATACCAGTCCTGGAGTTCCTGGCCCAGAATCGGGCTGGAGGGTGGGCAGGATGCTAGGTCGTTTTGTCAGTGGCCACCATAGGCTTGTCCTCCTGTCTGGGCCTCAGTTTCTTCATCTGTCAAAGGAAGTACAGTCAGACCTCGGTACTCATCAGCTTTTGACCTCATCAAGCCCAGTACTCATTGCACTTTGATGAGAAAGAGTGTTTTGAGACTCTTCGCACTTGCTAGAACTTGTGTGAGTCATGATGCCACCTGGCGAAAGAAGAGGCTTCACTGGGTACTCATTGGTTTCAGCACTCGTCATGATCTAATTAACGATGAGTACCGAGGTACCACTGTACTAGTAGCCCTGGAGTCACAAATGCAGCCCTGTAGACACATGCATTGTTCCTTGGGAGTACCAGTATTTTTAACTTGTCCAGTGACGAAGGCCAGCTGTTTCTGAGGCTTACAGCTCAGAGGTTTGCAAACCAAACAACAGCAGCCAGGCTTGGAATCCCTCCCCAGGTGGTTCCCCACATACTGCCTTCTGGAGAGTCACCTCAAGTCTGGATCTGTTCTTTCTCTTCCTGAAGTCAAACTGCTTCCTGCCCCCCTGTGGCTGCAGGAGGTTGTGGCCTCCTGCTCTTGCCCCACCACTTGTTTACAGGCTTAGGAACTCAAGTGTCTTACACAACACCCAGGGGTTTTCTTCCTGATGGGGAAGGGAACCAGGATGGGGGAGCTTGGGGTGAGGTAGGCAGGGGTTCTAACTGTTGGCCTCCCCTGGGGGAGGGGGTGGACCTGCTCACACCCGGGAACCTGTCCAGGACCCTTGACCTGTGTGATGTGCAAGGGATAAAGCAGCAGGTTTAGCAGGTGAGTCCTGGCCAGCAGTCAAGACCTGGTCCAGCCGCTCGCTGTGTGACTCCACTTTTTCCGTACCCTCTCTGGAAGGGAGCTCAGGTCTACTGGGCATGCTCAAGATCTATTTAATACTTAGCCCGCTGTGTGAAGTAGGGATTTTACCCCCAGTTTGACAGGAAATGGGCTCAGAGAGGGGAAGTGGCTTGCCTGGGGGATGAAGCAGCAGCACTGAGGTGAAAGCAGCGCCCCCCTAGTGGGCCATGTCAGGTTGGGAGGGGGATGGGAGCTTCTGCGCTCCTCCTTCCCTTGAGCTGGGGGACTCTTTGACTTGGGTCGCAATAGGCTTTCTTTTCAGGACCTTCCCAGTTTGGGGTTGAACTTTACTTGGGGCTGCTTGTGCTTAAGGGTAGGAACTGCTGCCTGTTGGCTGAGCTTAATTCCAGGGTCTGCTGCTCCCTCAGGCCACAGTGCCTGTCTCAAACCCTAGTGAATGGTGGGCCCCACCAGCCCCCTTACTGGACAAGAGTCAGGGCTGTCCTCTGCTTCAGTTTCCCTACTGTCTGCCTCAGCCTGTTGTATCCCTTAGGCCCCTCCCATGCACCCCACCCCCTTTCTCTGGGTTCCCTTTTTAGCTCCTCAAGCTGCTGCTTGCTGGCCAGCACGTGCATGTGGGAAGTAAGAACGTAACTTTGAGGCCTTTGGAGGGCGCAGGCGCAGGCGCAGTGCAGTCCCAGTGGCGGGAACCTTGAGGCAATGCCTCACTCCTCTAAATCCTCACTGAGCTCCTGCATCGTGAAGCCCGCCTGGGCTTGCCAGAGCTCACACCTGACGCTGGGGGTGACCTGACCTCTGAGGCACAGAAATGGGTCAGACCCAGGCCTTAAGGATAACCCAGGGAGATCAAAGAGCTTCAGAAATCGAAACAGACTTCTGAACAGGATGCAGCCAAGGGAAACGGGGTACTGTGGGAGCTCAGAGGAAGGCAGGTCATGGTATCACGGAGAGGAGCCTGCAGCTGGCTCTTGAAAGATGATGAGATCAACAGAATGACAGGAGACATTCCAGGTGGAGAACCTTGCTTAAACCCTAGCGGACATTCCTGAATGGGATGTAGAGAGACAAAGATGGACAGAGGCGAAGGCAAATGGCCCTGGAGAGTCCGCCACCTCTTCACTGCGTCAGCAGCCATGTGTTGCCACATGCTGGCAGACAGCCGTGGGCCTGAAGTTGACAACATAAGGTGGAAGCATGGACGCCCAGGTTCCCCAGGACCTCCCATGGGCCAGGCCCTGGGCTGGCTTCTGTTGGGGTCCCTGAGAGGACTCTAGACTGGGTGCTGCCTTCTGCTCTGGTGGATGAGCCAGACTGGAGCACTGTGACTCACAGCCCAGAGCGGCTAGTGACTGAACAGGCAGCAGAGGCTGGTGGAGCCCTAGGGACCTGGGTGGAGGGACCCAGGAAGGCTTCATGGATTGGGAAGCTCCTGTTCACTCTTGGAAGTTACCACCACCACCATCATCACCACCAAGGTACATTTTAGTTGTGAATATAACACTCAGAAAAGTGCATAAAGCATAAATGTATAGTTAAGTTGTCATGAAGCATCTGTGCCTCTCACCTTAAGGGGTACATGACCTGCACCCCAGAAGCCACCCCCCACCATGCCACCTTTGTGTCATGTGCTCCCTTCTGGTCACAGCTCCCCTCTTTTCTTAGCTGGGAACACTACCCTGACTTTTTAAACTTGATTTTGAGGGAGAGAGACAGACAGGCTTTGATTTGTTGTTCCAATTATTTATGTATTCATCAGTTGATTCTTGTATGTGCCCTGACCGGGGACTGAACCTACAACCTTGGCATATCGGGACAATGCTCTCATAGACTGGGCTACCTGGCCAGGGCTATCCTGACTTTGACAGTAATAATGTCTTGCTTTTATTTAACTTTCTAGTTTTACATTGCTCAGTGATATAGTTCATTTTATCTTTATTTGTACTTGACATAAATGACGTCATAAAATGTGTTTTCTATTGTGTCTGGTTTCTTTTGCTCAACATTGTGTGTGTGAGGTTCTTCCATGTGTTATTTGCAGTTGACTCTATTTTTAATTTTTATTTTTTAAAAGATTTTATTTATTTAGCCCTGGCTGGCGTAGCTCAGTGGATTGAGCGTGGGCTGCGAACCAAAGTGTCACAGGTTCGATTCCCAGTCAAGGTATATGTCTGGGTTACAGGCCATGACCCCCAGCAACCACACATTGATGTTTCTCTCTCTCTTTCTCCCTCCCTTCCCTCTCCAAAACTAAATAAATAAAATCTTAAAAAAAGATTTTATTTATTTATAGTCAGAGAGAGGGGAGGGGAGGGAGAGAAACATCAAAGTGCGAGAAAAACATCCATCGGTTGCCTCTCACAAGC
Organism: Phyllostomus discolor; assembly: GCF_004126475.2. Lineage (NCBI taxonomy): Eukaryota > Metazoa > Chordata > Mammalia > Chiroptera > Phyllostomidae > Phyllostomus > Phyllostomus discolor. Next base: position 9,107,668 of record NC_040914.2, read on the forward strand.
CCCTTTGCCCCTTTGCCCCTTCAGGGACTTGGCCTGAAACCCAGCCAGTGCCCTGACCTGGAATCGAACCTGTGACCTTTTGCTTTGCAGGATGGCACCCAACCCGCTGAGCCATACTGGTCAGGGCTGTAGTTGAATCATTTTTATGAACAGCCCACAAGTAGTTCATGCATTGCACTGTTGATGGCTATTTGGGTTGTTTCCAGTTTGGGGCTGTTATGAATAATGCTGTGAACATTTTTCTGCATGTTTCTTGGTGAATGCAGAATGTAAGAGAAGTGCTTACATTTCTCTTGGGAAATACCTAGAAGTGGAATTGCTGGACATGGGTACAGCTATGTTTAGTTTTGGTAGATAATGCCACTGTTAGTTTCCTAGAGCTGCTGTAACAAATTACCACAAACCTAGTGGTTTAACACAACAGAAATGTATTCTCTTATAATTCTGGAGGCCAGAAGCCTAAAATCAGTTTCACTTGGCCAAAATCAAGTTTGTTCTCAGGCCCATTCTCCCTTCCAGGGCTTTAGAGAAGAATTTGTTCCTTGACTCTCTCTACTTCTAGTGGCTGCCAACAATCCTGGGTTTGTGGCTGCATCACTCCAATTTCTGTGTCTTTGTGGTCACATGTCCTCCTCTTCTGTCTGTGTCAAATCTCCCTCTGCCTCCCTCTTATAAGGATATGTGTGACTGCATTTATGGCCCACCTGAATAATCCAGGATAATCTCCTCATCCTAAAATCCCTACTTTAGTTCTGGCTGGTGTGGCTCAGTGGATTGGGCACCACCCTGTGAACCAAAGGGTCACCGGTTCAATCCCCAGTTAGGGCATATGCCTGGGTTGTGGGCCATGTCCCCACAGGGGGGTGCATGAGAGGCAACCAGACATTGTCTCTCTCTTTCTCCCTCCCTTCCCCTCTGTCTAACAATAAATGAATAAAATCTTTATAAAAAAATCCTTACTCTAATCACATCTGCCACATATAATTCACAGATTCCAGGGATTAAGCCGTGGACATATTTTTGGCGGACATTTTTCAGTCTACCATACTCATAAACTTTTTCTAAAGTGTTTATATCAATTCACTCTCCCGCCAGCACTGAGAGTTTTCTTTTTTACATCCTTGCCAATATGGTATTGTTAGACACTTTAATTTTGCCAGTATGACAGATGTGTGGTAGTAGATCATTGTGGTTTATTTTCATTCCCCCTGATGATTAATTTTTGCTTATTCTTGAATGAGGAATAGAAGGACTTTGGGTGGATAGAATGGACAAAAGTATTCTAGGTAGGTGGAATAGCATGCATAATGGTGGCAGAAAACATTAATTTAAATTGGGCAAGAGCTGTTTTCTTTTTTTAATTGAAAAAATAAATGCAATCCAGGCATGTGCCCCGACCGAGAATCGAACTGGTGACTTTTTGGTTTGCAGGACGATGCTGAACCCACAGAGCCACACCGCTCAGGGCAAGTGGTGGGTTTTTTGCTAGTTTGTTTGTTTGTTTGTTTGTTTAGTGATTGGGTTATATAAGTGGAATAAAACCAATGTTAAATAAGATGGACAGGGAAGGGAGAGAAGCCAGGAGGGGTGTGGCCGACTGGCAGGAAGCAGAGGGATCAAGGGAGTGGAACCCTCTGTGAGCTGAGGCTACAGGTGTGATGGCAGTGAGGGCCTGCCAGGCCTGGAAGGCGGGTGCTGGGATCAGAGTACAGGCTACTGGTTTCAAACACGCAGGACAGTAAGCACTGTGTTGTGGTCAAAGTTAGGGCTTTTTAATTTGGGACCCAAAGAGTCTGGTGTTGGCATCCTGGCTCTCCCACTTTGCTGAATGTCACCCAGTACTGTTCCCCCAAGTCATTCAATAATCCTTCACCAAGGCATGTATCTATTCTAGCTATTGGTACTACAGGGTGGCTCAGGCCCAGTCCCTCTCTGATCACATGATCTGAGTGTCCATGTGATCACTGTGGACATCTCAAAGGGGGCATGCAAGGGGCTGTGGGGACTCAACTGAGGCAGATCCCAGCTCTAAGTTGGCATCACAGAACTTGTCTTTCTTGAGGATTATGTCCTCAGGTTCTACAGCCCTCTGTCCCATTTCCTAAGTGACATCTCTTGACTCCCTGGTCACTTCCCATCATTCCTGAAGACTGTAGCACCTCCTCACAGACTTCCCACCCCAGCCTCTGCCATCCTGCTGGGATGCTTCACCTCCTGTGATGGTCCTCCTCCCAGTGACCTAGCCCCTCAGTCTCTTTCCACCTCATCTCTGCTCACCACCATCCCACTCCATCCATCCATGCCCATGGCCACGCCTTGGACTCAGTCATCACCTGGAGCTGCAGCACACGTAGCAAACACTTACTGAGCACTTACATCGAGTGCTAGGCACTATGCCAAACGGGTTACATGTGTTTACCCCTCACAAAACCTGTAAGGTGGGTATTAATATCCTTACTTCAAAGGTCAGGATGTATGCTTAGGAAGGTGAAGTCACTTCCCTGGGTGACATTCAGCAAAGTGGCAGAGCCAGGATGCCAACACCGGACTCTTTGGGTCCCAAATTAAAAAGCCCTGACTTTGACCACAACACAGTGCTTACTGCCCTGCGTGTTTGAAACCAGTAGCCTGCACTCTGATCCCAGCACCTGCCTTCCAGGCCTAGCAGGCCCTCACTGCCATCACACCTGTAGCCTCAGCTCACAGAGGGCTCCACTCCCTTGATCCCTCTGCTTCCTGCCAGTCAGCCACACCCCTCCTGGCTTCTCTCCCTTCCCTGCCCATCCAGAGCCTCATATGGGACCATCTGATCTCTCTCACTAGCTCTCTGAGAGCCAGGGTCCCAGTAGGAAACAGAGGGCACCACAGCTGGGATTTCGAAGATAATTTAATGAAGGGACTCTTTGCAGAGGTGTGGGCAGCGCTGAGCGAACCAACAAGGGAGGTGAAGGCAGCGGGAAGCTGTGACCACCCTTAGGTCCACATGAGCAAGGAAAGGAAATGCTGGTGTTACTGGAGCCCGGTGGGAGCCATGGAACATAACGCAAGTGGCACCGGAGATATGGAGAGCACAGCAGCTGCCAGAACCTTGGTGCTGACACAGAGCTGGGAGGAGGAGAAATATCCCAAATGACGCTTTCTTCTCCCACTCTCTAATGTCCTGCTGGTGCTTCCCATGGGGGACCCTCTTAGAATTCAGAGGGCAAGGGAGCTTGGTAGAGTAGGGTAGAGGGTGGGCCTGGACAGAAAAATGGGAAATGACCAGTACCTCCTTGATTCCCTTTGACCCTTGGCCTTCTGCCTCATCTGTCACCACATGGCGAGCCTTGGTCCAGGTGGCCGAGACCGGCTCTGAGAAGAACGGTGGCAAAGCCATGAACACAGGAGCTGCTCCAGCCTCTGGGTCAGCCTCCTCTCAGTCTCCACTCCCCTGTGAATGTTTCCCCACCCCACCCTTTCAGTCACAACAAGTAAAATTAAGGCTAATCAACTTAATCAATTTTCTTCAACTTCCTATTCAAACCTACACCCAGATTTACATCGCGTCTCCAGGCTCTGTTTTGGTCCACCCTCCCCACCCATGAGTCGCCCATCCCATCGGGACTTCCAGGATATTACTCCACCATTCTCCCCTTTTCTGTTTCAGCAGTCCTTCTGTCTCTCTCTTCCTTCTTAGCCTGAAAATTATCCAAGTTTCTGCCACCTTAAAAACTAACAAAAGACCTCTAGCTCCCTGCGCTCTGTGCCTGTTGTTTGTTCCCCTACTCATCTCATCCAAAATTCTCAAAGAGCAAGTATGAGTTAGGGTTCTTTGGCAGCAAGCAACAGAAACTGACCCTCGCTGATTCACTTAGGCAGGCAAGGAGTTTATTAGAAGGAAATGAGGATGGCACCCACAATGGCAGGGGAGACGGAAGAACCAGGCTTTGGAAAGGACTGGGACCAGGTCAGTGGCAGGAATGGAAGCAGCCGGAAGGAATGGCAGCTTCCGCAGGGTCCTGACTGCCACATGAATCAGGTCTAACCAGGTTCCGGCCTCCTGTCACGTAAGCTCATGATTCAGATTCCAGGGAGGAGCTTCTGATTGGTTCAGCTTGAGTCATGTGGCCTCCCCTTGGCCTGTGGATAGCTGGGCACTCTGACGGACAGTCTCATGGAGTCGTATCCGGTAGGCCATGGGTGGTCACTCAGAGAAAAATTAGGGCAATGTCATAGACGACGGGGAAATGGATGCTGGGCGGGCAGAAGCAGCGGGCCTCTGCAGAGCACTCCTGCTCTCCAGCCCTAGCCTTCATCTCCCATCGGAATCTCAACTCTCTGAAACCGTTGGAACCCAGCTTGGTAATGGCCTTTGCCACATCTGAGGACATTTTCCAGTGTTTACCTGCAGTTTTAACTCCATTGACCAGGACCAGTATTTCTCTCAAAAATCTTTTCTCCCTTGGCCTTTTCATAACAAATAACCAAAAACTTAGCCTCTCAGAACAACAGACATTTATTATCTCATAGTTTCTGCAGGTCAGGAGTCCATGAACCCCTCAGCTAAGGGGTGCAGTCTCTTCTTAAGGCTCCAGCTATGTGTGGAGGGGATGGCAGGGCACAGTTTTGCCCAGGGTGAGTAACTGGAGAAAGAAGCGGGCTGGGGGGAGTGGAGAAAGATGTGCCTATACATCTTTTTGTAACCTAAACTCAGAGATGATGTCTCATTACTTCTGCCGTATTCTGCTCATTAGAAGAAATCCAGCCCAAGTGCACAGGGAGGTGATCACACAGGGGCATGAGAACTAGGAGGCGGAGGCACTGGGGGCATCTTTAAGGCTGCCTGCCACTGCTTCCATGATCTAGCTCTCAAGGATCTCCTTCCTCCCTAACAACTCGTTCTCTGGTCCATGTAAGGTCTCCTTGTCCTCTGCCCACCTTTGAAGTGCGGTCCTTCCCGGGGGCCCCTTCCTGGGTCCGCAGCTCTTCTCCTTCTACATGTCCTTCCTGAGGGACGTCATCTACTCTCATGATTCTAACTATCACCTGTATGCTCATGTTGCCAAAATCTTCAGCCCAGATCTGTCTCCATGATACTGCACATGAATATACCCTAACATTGACTGTGGAACCAACATAGACAGCTGGGTGCAGGGCATGTCCCCTGGCCACCTCAGACTGAAGAGGTTTCAAAAAGACTTCATTGAATAAGTTTTGTGCCTCCTCCTATTTTCTCCTGGCCCCGTGAACGGCGCCTCCATCCATCTAGGCATCTAGGTGAGAAATGTGGCTGTCACGGCTCCCACCCTTACATCCAAACATAAAGCCTGCTGACTTGACTCACCTCAAGGTTTTTCACTCTTGTCACCTCCTCTGTTCCCATGACACTGATATCATAGTACCAGCCTTTTAGCACCTCTTGCCCAAGCTCTTGCAGCAGCTTCCTGATTTTTCCTGTCTCTCTTTTTGCCCCCTCAAATGCGTGTCTCAAAAACACCAAGTTGCCCTGATACAACCCCCATGGTCTCTGAGACCGAAAGATGCTCAATGACTGGGCCCATCCAGCCTCTCCAGCAACACCTTTTTCTCAGAGCTTGTGCGTTCGCAGCTCCACTGCCTGCCTGCTCACGGTTTGCTTTCCGCCACGTAGGTGCTTCAGAATATGCTGTCCTCTCTCAAGTTAATGCTCCTCCAACTTTGGAAGAACTATTTCCCTTTTAAAACTCAAGAAAATTTCCCCAGGCTGGGTTCGTGTCCCAGCACATTGTGTTGTTTTGATTTATCAATGTGTTTGTCCCTCCCACTGGCCCATGAGCTCTGAAGGGCAGCAACTGTACTCTCTCCCCCTTGGCATCCCCAGCACCTCCTCCCATGGAGGTGGTACTTACACAGGTGCTCCAGCTGTGTATATCGGTGCATGAAAGCATAAACTGGATATTTATGATAGCCTCAAACATGTGAGCTGGTTCTTGAAGTTGAATAGAATTGCCAGGGGGAGAAGGGTGAGAAGAACACTTTGGTCACCGGGAATGGCATATGCCAAAGCTAGGAGGTAAGAGGACACAGATTCAACGAAGTGGTGGTGGTCTGGTGTGGTGGTATGTAGTGTAGGAAGTGGGCAGTGACTGGAGGGGGAGGGGAGCCAGATATTGCGAGGGACCTGACAAGTTGGCCGAGGAGTTTGGTGTTTATCCTGTTGGCGATGGGGAGCCCTGAAGGAGTTTGAAGCCAGGGAGTGACTCGCTCAGAGCCAAGTTGTAGAAATAACACCTTAGTGGCCAGTGTGCAGGATGGACTGACAACGGGTGCCACAGGTGAGCAGAGGGTGCGGAGGCCTGAATGGGGACAGTGCAAGCAGGGAAGAGAAGAGGATTTGAGAAATATCAGGTTAAATTCTATGAAAGTACTGCTTTGTAAGAAAAAGCCTGTTCATGATTGGCAATTTTTATATCATTCATCTTTTTTTAAGATTTTATTTATTTTATTTTTTAGAGAGAGAAGGGAGGGAGAAAGAGAGAGAGAGAGAGAAACATCAATGTGTGGTTGTGTGGTTGCTGGGGGCCATGGCCTGCAACCCAGGCATGTGCCCTGACTGGGAATTGAACCTGCGATGCCTGGTTCGCAGCCCACACTCAATCCACTGAGCTATGCCAGCCAGGGCATATCATTCATCTTAATATTCAGGAAGGAAATGAACTGGACAGGATTTCAGGCCTGACTTGGGTGTGTGAGGAGCGGCTGCCAAGGCTGGAAGCTACCTCTCCGACCTGAATGCCGGATCGGAGGGAGGCACCTGTATGGGGAGAGGAACCCAGGCCTGGGGCGCATGGTGGGGAAGGGGGCCTGTTCAGGTGGAATGTGTTGGTTTTGAGGTGCCTTTGGGACCTCCAAGAGGTGGCTAGATATCTGGGTCTGAAGTGTGGGAGAGAGGGCTGAGTTGGAGACCAGTGTGGGGGCTACCAGCACAGGGAAGGCAGCTGTGGGAGAGGCAGTTCACCGGGGGAGAGCTGCCGAGACCCAGGAGGAGAACCAAGGGAGTGAGCTTCCTTAGATACAAAGAGGATTTTTTTTTTTTTGAGATCTAATTGGATGTGTTAAGCAATTCATGAATCGGGCAGCATCCCATCTAACAGCAAGCACCCCAAAGAGGATTTTAAACGCGGTCGTGGCCATCTACTGTAGAGAAGGAAAGTGGGCTAGGACAGAAAAGTCTGTTGGATTTAGCAAGGCGGAGGGCCTCTGCGAGAGGGGACTGCAATGGGAATGGCTTGGACTGAGCTCTGGAGGGACAGAGACTTAGGCCTGGCCTTGGGACTGTCCTTTCTTCCTAAGTAATGCATCACTCCAGCCACCAGGGGGCAGTGCCCACACAGAGTCCAGGTGGAACGGATTCGCTCGCGCCTGGGAGCTTGCGGCTAGGGGAGCTGGGGCGTCAGCCTGTTGCGGAGGTTGTTTCCTGATGGGGAGAGATGTCCCCCACGTGAAGGGAGCAGGGAAGACGTTCTGGAATGGCAGGGGAAGGGAGTCTTTTCCGTGGAGGGCGCAGGGGCAGATCAGAAATTTCCAGTTCTGTCTTGTAGTTTCCTTTTTGTGGGCCTTTTGGGGGAGCAGGTGAGGGTTATTCAGTGTGATGCTCCCAATAGCTATCAGGTTTGCATTTCGGACGTTGATTTTCTCTTCTCTCATTTCTTGGTAGTCCTACTTGCCTTCTATGTGTGGGACATGTTGGACTTCTTTCAGTTCTCGCCTGCTTCCATGTGGAAGTCCTTTCATGGGAACGCCTCCCCCCACCCCTTCCTTCAGGTCTTATCTCAGCATCACTGCCTCCTAGAAGCCCTCCCACACTGCCCTCTCGACCTCCTCTCGGCTCCTACAGAGCCCTGTGTTTTCTCTATCTCAAAGCTTACTGTTCTGGCTTTAATTGCTTACTTATTAATTTTTGTAGTATTGTAGTAGGACTTAAATATTGTACAGTAAGATTCACAAATTTTAAGTGTACAACTTGATTCACCGATTTCAAGTGTACAGTTTCTTTCTCTGTCTTACACACACACACACACACACACACACACACCCCGCACACAGTCCTGTAACCACTACCACAATCTTGATGCAAAATGTTTCCATCACCCCCACTCCCTCCTTGGCCCTTTGCCACAGTCCCCTCCCAGGCCCAGTGCCTCTCACCCCGATCTGTTTTCCTGTCACTAAGGCTTTGCTCTGCGTAGAATTCCACATAAATGAAACCCCACAGTAGGTAGTCTTCTGTGTCCTGCTTCTTTCACTGTGCTTCGGGGTTCGTCCTTGTCGCTGTATCAGTGACTGCTTGTTTCTTGTCTGTTCCCCCTGAGATGAGGCTCTTCTCTTGGTGAGGGCAGTCATCTCTGTCGCCTTTGTGTCTTCAGCTTGCAGCTCAGCCCCAGCGCATAGTTGTCTTCAGTGAACGTTTCGTAAACAGAACGATCTGGAAGAGCCACCCTGGGAGGGAGAGCTTCTGACCCCGGGATGCACATAAGGCAGGGCCCACCTGCAGGATGCCTGTGGCCCTCACCCAGCCCTCCAGCTGCTCCTTGGGTTCCTGGTTCCGTTTCCAGTTGGCCTGTCCTGGCCCCTTTCTAAGCTTCTTTCCTCCACTGGATCCTCAGTTCCCCACTCCTGCTCACTGCAGCTTCCTTCTGGCCTTTGGAAATCTCTGTCCCCTGGACCCCCACCCCCACTCCGCGGAGTCTGCCAGTCTCTCAGCTCCTTTTCTCACCTCCTCCAGAGCCCTCTCCTCTGCTCCAGGGCCTGGCCTGTGTGCCTCCTCTGTGCCCCAGGCGCCCATCTCTTGCAGGATGCTGGAGGCAGCTGGCTGTCCCATCCTGGGCAACTACATTATGCTTTCCCTTCTCTTCTCTCTTCTGCTGCCTGTCTTCCTTCACTCCCCACCCCACCTCAAACACTGTCCCATGGGAGGCCCTTGGAGGAATATCTAAATTTTGTACAGACCAGAAAAACCTCTACCTCCCTTCTTCCATTTCTCATCTCCTTCCTCCTCTTCCTAGTCCCCTTCTCTTTTTATTTTTTGACAACGAAAAGATTTGTTGATCAACTATCATATATACTGATCTTCTCTTTGTAATTATGGAAATATTCACAGCTTCTTCTATTCTTCTCTCTTCTTGGCACCTCATTCTGCACTTCACCATTGTCTAGTCAGTTCTCACTCCCTCCCTTCCTCCTCAGCCACCCTTCCTTTCTCTCCCACCCATTCCCCTCCTCCCCCACTGCTCCTGCCTGACCCACCCTCTCCCCATCTGCCTCTGTTCCCAGGGCTTCCTTCTCTCCTCCCTCCCTTCCCCCCTCCCTCCCTCCCTCCCCTAGGTCCCATTCCAGTTCCAGTTTTCTTCTTTCCCCTCCCTTCCTGCCCCACTCCTCTCCTCTGTCCTTTCCTTCTTTCCCTCTGTGTGCCTCTGTTTCCCTTATCTTACCTCCTTAATCCTCATGGTTGTAAGGGAGACCCAAGACTTGTGACCCAGACACAAAGGTGCACACACAAGCAGACAGGTGCCACAGATGCATGAAGAGACACACTGCATTAGTGAGCACGGCATCTGTTTGGAGGCATGTTTGGACACACACACACACGACTAAGAGTATTCATAGCTTCCAACATAATGCACTTGGGATAGGCCAAGTACATTACAGTACTGTTACTGTACATGTTTCCAAAACGTGAACAGGCAGGATGAGGAGAGCTGAGCACACAACTTCATTTGCACAGGAAGAGGTGTGCGCATGGGCACCCACACCCAGAGATGGCCCTCTCCTGGACTGCATGCACACACACACCTCAGAGGAGTCCAGTGCTTTGGGGATGGGGGCTCTTTCAGTAGCAGGGAGAGCATGCATGGTTCCCCTATGTTGTGCTCAGTGTGCTGCGTACATCTCTGCATGTGTCTGGTGCATGCACGTACACAGGCTGCGTTCATCTTTGTAGGGCGATGACTCACGGCTGGGTGGAGCCCCCCAGAGCATTTGGGACAACCTGCACGCACAGGTGCTTGAGCCACCTTTCAGATCTGCCTCTGGGAAGTACGTGAAGGATGTCAGCTTCTGCTTAAGGTGGATATTCTGGATGACTAAGAGATACCTGTCACATGGAGGCAGCAGACCACTGCTCCTCACTGTACTGTCCAGTAAGCATGTGACATGAACTTCACATGTATCAAACCAGCATTTCTGGATCCTGAATATCGGTACCCCTGTGTTTGCTGTGCACATAACTATCATGGACTTGGTCATTCTCAGAAGGGATGGGCCCTTACTATGTGCTGATCGTTTTAGGTGCTGGGGGTGAGGTAGAGGACCGCACGTCCCTGGCACCCCGCGTGGCCTGGAGCTTCCCTCCCATCGGGCGCCTGGGCACCTGCAGCTCTTCTGTGTAGCACGCACACCACAGGGCACTCAGGAGTCCTTCCAGGACACTCGTGGCAGGGCCCACTGTTCCTTTCTTGCTCCTTCCAGGGTGAGCGGATCCTGTGTGGTCATTCCAGACACCCTTTTGGAGTTCCCCCTTACTAGTGGGACCCAGGGGCCTTAGTAAGAAAAATCTCTACTTGTATTGTATGCACTCTGCGGTCTCCAGAACCTGCTTCTGGGTGTCCATCACGTTCCCACCAGGGAGGCTGCCCGGTCCACCTGCTTACTTCACAGGCACAGCCCTAGCGCTCTCCTGCCTTCATTGGTGTTGTGCACACAGAGTGGGTCCCAGGAAGCTGCTCGGGGCGGGGCGGGGCCTCACCCCTCAAGTCCACGCCCCGGAGCGGCGGTGAGCCCGGTTTGTGTGCAGGCGGCGCAGGCGGTCCCTCATTCACCTGTGTTGTGCACGCGCAGTGCGAAGCCCAGGGGTCCTGCTCTGCACGGAGGATACTAAGTGGTTCTGTCTCACACACGTGATGCACAGGTGCCTGTACCTACCTTGTGTGCACACGGGGCAGGGCAGTTGTTTCTTGAGTGTGTCTGTGCTGTGCGCACAGTGCGGGTTCCAAGAGGCTGCTGTCTGTGTACCCAGGGTAGTGGGTAGTTCCCTGTTATGCCCTCTACACAGGTCCCGGTACTTACTTTGTACGCCCGCGGGGTAGGCGTTTCCGGGATTTATTTCCGTTGAGTACCTGCAGTGTGAGTCCCAGGAGCCTCTGTACGCGTGGGCAGTTGGTGATTCTCGTGTTTCTTTCATGCATATGTCTCGAGGGGCCCGTGTGCCCACACAGTCCTCGGGGAGGTGGTATGGGCAACAAAGCATCGGCCGGCTGCAGCTGCTGAGCCGCGCCCGCGCGGCGCGCGCCCGTGTCCTCCTCCTCTTCGTCCCCACAAACCCCCTCCAGGTCTGGGTACCACTCCGCAGCCCCATCCTCCTGCCTGCACTGCCGCACCCCTGCCAGCAGGGGGCGGGAGCCACGTGCCCTTCCCGGACCCAGCGCAGACTTTCCTCTGGTGCAGGGTCCCTTTCCCCTCAGCTCCCTTTTCCTTCCTCTTCCTCCTCTGTCTTTCCGTGCCTGGCACAGGAGAGGTGCTCAGTGACAGGGTACTGCCTCCTCCCTCCTCGCTGTTCTTGTCTCCCCCACCTGCCCCTCTTCTCCCTTGATGCACCCCGAGCCCCACTTGTCCCTCTCCTGGTCTCTGCTGTCACCCCAGCCTATCCCTTTCTGCCTTCCCTTAGGCGACTTTGGTTCCGTCCCCTTTTTCCCAAGTCTCGTTCTTTACTTCCGACTCTCCCCTCATCTCTTGCTGTCTCTGTCTTGTGTCTCTTGTGGACCTCTGTCCACCGCCTCTTCTGGTGTCTGCCTCCTTCTTATCACATCTCTGTCTCCTTCCGGGTCTCTTCCCTGGCCTCTTGACGACTCTGTCTATTTCGTTAGTGGTACCTCGGCACCCCTGTGTTTCTCTGCACGACTTTGGCTCTAACTCTCCCTCTTGGGCTTTCTGTTTCTCACTGTCTCTGTATTTATTTTTGTCTCTTTTTCTGTCTTGGCTTCTGGGTCTCTCTTTGCACATGTCATTCTTTCTGTTTCCTAGAATCTCTCAGAATCCCTACATCGATTTCACTGTGCTTCTGTCTACATTTCACTCATCATCTGTCCCTGTCTCTGTGTGTGTGTGTGTCTTTTTCTCTCTGTCTCAGTCTCTGTATCTCTTGGTCTCTGTCAGTGTCTTTCTGGCTTTGTGCACGCTCTCTCTCAGTGGCTGTTCCTTCATATCTCTCTGATTCAGCATGTCTCTCTTATCTCTGTGTCTGTCTCTCTGTGCCTGTCTCTCTCTCCAACTCTGTCTTGCCTCTTCACTCCTCTCTTTCTGAATGTGGTTCTTTCTCCTGTCTCTGACTCTTGCATGTCTATCTCTCTTATCTCTGTCTCTGTCTCTCTGTCTCTGTCTCTCTCTCTCTCTCTGACTATCTGTATCTCTTGTCCGTGTGTCTTCTTCTCTGTGGCTCTTTCTTCTTTCTGGCTCTTCATCTCTCTCTCTCCAGGGACCTCTTCTCCTTATCTCTTTGTCTCTGGATGTCTCTGTGGTTCCCGGTGCCTCTCTCTGCTTTTGTTTCCCCGTCTGCTGCTCTCCACCTCTCTCCCACCCTGCGACCCCACTGTGCGTGTGCACATGCCTCTGCGTGTCTCTGGCTGGCCTCTCTCTGTCTCTGTTAGTCTCTCCCTGCTTCCATGTCCCCTCTACTTCTGCCCTTTTCCCCTACACTTTTCCTCCTTGTCTCTGTCTTTCTGGTGTCCCTTTGAGTCTCTGGGTCTTAAGGCCTCTCCCTGCCTTTGAGTTTTCTGCTGCCACCATCCCTCGATCTCTGTCCTGTGTCTACATGTTTCTCTGTGTCTCTGTATGTCTCTGCCCCGGGCGTCTCTTTGTCTCTTCCCCTGCTTCTGTGCCCTCTCCCCCTTTTCTCTCTCTCTGTCTCTGAATGTCTCTGGGTGTCTCTGGGAGTCTTTGGACCTTAGAGTGTCTCCCTGCCTTTGAGTCCCCCTCTGCTCCCCTCTCCTTCCCCCTCTGTCTCTTTCTGTGTCTCTCCGTGTCTCTTTGTGTCTCTGTGTGTCTCTGGCCCTCCGGGCTTCTGCTTGTCTGGGTGCCCCCTCTGATCCCTGCCCCTCTCCACTCTCCATCACTTTGTCCGTCGATTGCATCTCTGGGTATCTCTGCGTCTCTGTGTCTCTGTGTATCTCTGAGTCTCTGTGGGTCTCGGGCCTCTCCCTGCCTCCGTGTCCCCTGCGCTCCCCGCCCTCTCCCTCTCCCTCTCTCCCCCCTCGCTCTCTCGCTCGCGCTCTCTCTCTCTCTCTCTCTCTCTCTCTGAGCATCCTTGGGCCCGAGGTTGCCATGGGGACAAGGTGGGAGCCGGGGATGGCGCGCGCCTGGGCTCGCGCGGGCAGCTCAGGCGAAGAGCAGCGGCCAGAGCAGCGCCAGCAGCAGGCAGCGAGCGGGCGCGGGAGCGGGAGCGGGAGCGGGAGCGGGGGTAGCGTTGGCGGCGGCGGCTCCTCCTCGGCCATCCCCTCGGAGCCGTGCAGCTGACGCGCATGGCGAAGACAGCGGCGCCTACCGATGGGAGCAGCGGTAAGGCAAGGCGGCGCGGCGCAGCCGGGCGGGCGGGCGGGCGGCGGGCAGCCTCCTCCTCTCCCCAGCTCGCCTGCGCGCCTGCCCGCCCGCCCTCCCTTCCTCCCTCTCCCCTCGCAGCCCCTGCCCGCCCGCCCGCGCCGCGCTCGCCCTTCCATTTAAAAATCTTTAAAACTTTGCATATTAATATATGCGCTTTGCATAATCTGACCCGCGCTTTATTGATTGCAAGAAGCTTAATGCAGCCGGCTTGGCCTATTGCAGAGAGCTCTCCGGGCGGGAGCCGGGCGGGCGCCGCTCGCTCCGCACCGCGCTCCGGCTGCCGGCCGCCGCTGCGGCCCCGGTCCTCTCGCCTCCCTCGCGGGGCCCGGCGTCGGGGCTTTGCCCCCTGGCTGGGTATTTTTATTATTTGGGGGCGAGGGGGAGTCGGCTTGCGGTCGGTGGCAGCAAGGGAACCGAAGGAGAGATGTGCGTGGTGGTGGTGGGGGAGGGATGGGAAGAAATAAGGACGGAGAGAAGGGGGAGAGAAAAAGGGGAGAAGGGGCAAGAAGGACGGGGAAAGAAGAGGCGTGGAGCGGAGGTGGTGGGGAGAGGACAGAGCAGTCGGCTGAGGACGGAGCTGGAAGGATGGAGGAGCGAGCGGAGACAGAAGAGAAAGGAGCGAGGCGAGAGGAGCAGAGACTAGAGAAAGAGCCGACAGTCGGGAGCTGGCGGAGGAGACCAGGCGGTGGGCGTTCGTAGCTGCCGCCCCCAGGCCAAAAAAAACAAAAAAAAAAAAGGAAAAAGAAAGAAAAAAGAAAAAGGGCAGGAAAAAAATAATACCAATAAAAAGACGAAAACAAAACAACACATCGCAGCCTGGGCCACCGTATACAAAAAGAGCGAGCGCAGGGAAGACAGGCGAGGTGGCATCGGCTCCGGCGCTTTGGAGAGGCTCCCGGGGCTGGGCTGGATCCCCATTTTGGACCCAACATTTGGGGAAGGGGCGACTGGAGAAAACGAGGCTACAAGGGGTCAAGGCTGGTGGTGGTGCCGCCTGTTTTTCCCCCCTTTCCTGGGGGTGTGGGGCCGGTTTAGTGCGATGGTGAGGATAATGGTTGGCGACGCTGCCTGAAGCTCCCAGGCAAGCAGGGTGCATGGGGGGGGGGGGACAGGTAAGAAGGTGTAGGGAACTGGAACGGGCTGAGGGGGTCGGAACGAGGGTGCAGAGAAAGAAACGGGGTGTCTTGGATTGCCGGAGGGTGAAAGATGGGAAGAGCCGGCAGCCGGGATGGGGCGCAGCGCGGCGGCGGCGTCTCGGGCAGGAGGAAAGGCGGGCAGCGGAGCTCCCGGGTCCGGAGTGATGTTGGGGAGCCAGGGCGCGCCCCTCGGCTCTCCCGGCGAAGTCTGTAACTTGGGGAACCCCTCAGCTGCCTCCTCCGGCCTCTTTACTCCTTTCTCTTTTCTTCTTCTCCGGTCTTTCCTTGGCTCTTTTTTTTTTTTTTTTTTTTTTCTCTGTCTCCTTTGCCGGTTCTTCTTTCTCCCTGTTTTCTAGTTTTTCTGTTTCTTCCTGCTCTTGGTAAAAGCTCCCCCTCCAGTTTTTCTTTTTTTTTTTTTCTGTCTTCTTTCTCTCCACCCCTCCCTTTCTTTTTCTCTTTTTCCCTTCCCCCTTTCTTTTATTCTCCCTCCCTGCCACTCACCCCTCTATCTCCCTGTCCTTTCTATCCCCTCCCTCATCTCCATCTATTCATCATCACAGGGGCCTTGAAAAGTGTGCCAGGGAGAGGGGCTCCACGCAGAGACAAGAGTCCCCCAAGTTTCCCTAAGCCTAACCCTTATTCCACACCCCCATGTATTTCTACCCTCTTTCCCCTGTGGGGGGCTTGGGCCTGCCCTGGGGGTTCTAGCATGACCCCCTATTCCCTCTGGCCTCCCAGGGAAGTCTGGCTGGATGCTCACTGGGGCTGTGGGAGGGGGAGGGGAAGACCTTAAGAGAGGGCTCATGGCTGTGGACTCAGCCCCGCTGAGAAAGAAGGGTGTGGACAGGGAGGAACACGACATGGATGGCCAGCGGGAAGTGAGACGGGGTGGAAATTGGGGCTAGGGTCCACTTGAGAGGGCCCTCAGAGCTTTGGAACCCCAGTAAAAGATCCTAAGAGAAAGCATCTGGCCTGCTGACCACTCCCCACTTTCTCCCTCCATCCTGGGGCCTGTGGAGTTGGGGAGCTGGTCCTGGATTTAGACCCAATGAGCCACTTAACTTGGTAGCTTTTGGTCTCTTGCCACACTGTCAGGTAAATCTGCCCCCCTCCCTCAGGGTACAGGGGAGAGTGTAGCGGCGTGCGCGGTGGGGGGCTGGTGTGTGTAGAGTCCGACCATGGCGGCAGCGTGTGTGTGCACAAGGCCCGTGTGCATTGCGAGCGGTGTTCAGGGTGGACTGACTGTGTGCGGGGCTCGGGTGCCTCGGCGGAGTGAGGAGCCAAAGGCACAGTCATGGCAAGTGTGCTCAGCGGGGGGCCAGGTGCTGGGGTCTCCATTGTAGGCGATAGGTGTGCAGGAGGGAGTTGGCGTGTGTATTTATACTGGTCTTTCCCTTGTCTTGATGTTCATGGACCCCTTGCTACGTGTACTCTCAGAAGGCACTCCGGCTTGTGTGCAGCAGGCATCCACACGTGTGCAGGTCTGTGTGCCACGTCGTCTGGCATCGGTGTTGGGTGTGTGAATCCGGATGTGCAGCGTGGTTAGAGTAGAGGCTCGGCGTGTGTGCACTAGGTCTGAATGTGGTCTGTGTACGCGAGGGTACACGTTAAATAAGGTCATGTGTGGAACTACTGTTTCTGCAAAGAGCTATTATTATCGTTGTTGTTGTTCTCGTTAGGTGTCTCTGTGTGTCCTGGGTCAGAGGGAGGGTGGGTTTGTGTGCAGGGTCTGGGTGCAGTGATGAGAGACGCGCACAGAGGTCGCAGGTGGGTGGGTGGGCTTGAGAGCGTGCTTGCACAGCAACCCTGAAGCTGGATTCAAGAAACGATCCCCCCTCCCTGAAGTCAGCCAGCCCAGGGAAACCTTCTGTGGTTCTTCCGTAGTAACATAGCGTCCCGTGTCAGGGCCACAAGCAGGGTCTCCAGTTGCTAGTAACACGATTCTGAGTCTACTTCCTGATTTCTGGATAATGCTGGACAGAGGCCCATTGGTGCCCATTAGAGATATCCAGGTCCCCATCCCCCTCAGGCTACTGGCCAGCCCTCTGGCTGGTTGCAATGCCATCTTTGGGGGCCTCGGTTGCCCTGTCTACTTTCCGCCAATCTTTGCAGAGAAAATGGAGGGTGTCTGTGGCAGGGGCCATGGTAGGGAAAGAACTCGGTCACAGGGTGTGTGTGTATGTGTGTGTGTGTGTGTGTGTGTGTGTGTGTGAGAGAGAGAGAGAGAGAGAGAGAGAGGTACTAGCCTATATATCCTTAACAGTATGCTGGCCAGGTTTTTTCCAGTGGATCCATCGGGGGCCACCCCTAATCTCCTTTCTCGTTCATACACGTTCGCTCCTTGCATGCAGGGACCATAGGCCCAAACCCCCTCCCCACCAGTGTGACAGCCAAGCTAAGGACCCCAACCTCAGCACTCGACTGGATAGAGCTGTCCGAGTCCCGGCACATAAGCCTAGTGTGTGTGGGATGACCTGGGAAGGGGTCAGACGGCCATGCCAGGGGCTGTTTGGATCTTGGTGGGGCAAGGGAACAGTTCCCCTGTCTAGCATGTGCTGGTTAATTTACAGGGTTTTTGTTTTGTTTTGTTGTGTTTTGTTTTGTTTGGATTGAAATAGTTGAGAAACCAGGTGTGGAGAAATGCTGGAGGAGAGAATGGGTATGGGGTCTCCTCAGATTGGGGTCTGCTTTTTTCTTCCAAATATATATCACTCATCATTTTTCCCCTTGAGTTGGGTATCTCCTGGTCTCACAATAATGAGGACGATGACGCCCCTGCATCTGCCTAGCTCTTACAGCAGCCCCGATGGTGCTCCTTTCACAGATGGGGCTGAGGGGTCCCCATGATTCTCCCAGCCTGTAAGCCACCAAGCAGCGCTAGAGTTGAGGTCTTTGGACTCCTGGTACCGAGCGTGGTCTGTTCTCGGAGGTCTGTCCCCCTTCCCTTAGCTGTCCCAGCACCATTTCCTTTCTGTGGCTCTGCCCCCTCCCCCCTGCCTCTCTGCCCTCTGAGATGTCCATCCACTGACCTGTCTTCCAGGACTTGTCAGGTGGATGGATGCCTTACGTGGCTCAGTGAGGGCTTCGAGGACCTGGGTCTCGCTTTGTATCCTGAATGGAAAGCCACAAATGAGGGAGGTCGAGAGCTCACCCTGTTGGTGACAGTTTGGGGCTGGGCCTGTTTAAAGACAGAGCTGTGGTTGAGCTTGCATTCAGCCCCACAGCTGCTGCACAGCCCCTTCCCAGATGCAGGTGGTGGCCTCGAGAGGCAGGTGCGCCTTCCCTCACTCACCCACAGCCCCATCTTGGAGCAGGCAGCTTTCCCAGCTCTGACATCCTCAGAAAGAGGTTGGAGGTGGTAGCCCCACATCCTAGGTCCTGCACGCAATAGGTATTTATTGAGTGTTGTGAGTCACTGAGCTCATGAAGTACAGTTTGTTCCCTGAGGTAATCAGGCGAGAGTGGCATGAGCACTCCTTACCTGAAAACCATTGTTAGGCACCAATCCCAGACTCAGAGGTGGATTCTGTTCCAGCCTCAGTCAAGAATCTATCTGGGTGCGTGAAGCACAAAGGGAGCTTCAGAGTCAGTGGGTATCTGGAGACAGAGAGAGGTGTGTGTTTAAACTGGGAAGTAGGCCTCTGAGGATGCTCAGGCCTTGAGCAAGGGGGAGAGGGGGGAGGGCAGAAAGATGGCCGGGGCCAGCCAGGAGGAAGCAGTCCTGGTTGGGGGCGTGGCCCCGAAAGCTGAGGTGTGCAAAGTGTCCAGGACCGATCTGTGGAGGCTCAGAGAAGTTTAAACTTGATCTAGCCAGCTCCCGGGAGCTATCAAGCATATGCATCACTCACACTATGTGTATCTCGTGACAATGTGCCTTGGACAACACAGACTAGCATGTGAGCATGCGTGCCTTCAAGTGCAAGCACACACAGAGCCCCTCACCCTGGTGTCCTCTCAGACACAATCTCCCTCGCAAAAACCAACAAGGAGGTGCTTTAGCCCCTGCCCCCAGGATCCTATGCTGTGCAAGGCTGTGGCCCACACACCAAAGTGTGCGAGCAGGCTGGGGACCCTCCCCCACTGGGGTGCAGACTCATGTGGCATTCACAGACTTAATCCGCCGCAGTGAGGCCAGAGAGGCAGCATCTGTCACTTTCACAAACACAGGCAACGGAGTCAGAGAGACACAGTCCACTGGCTCACGACCGCCTGAGCAGCAGAAGCCTTGCCGCACAGCCCCCCATGCCCAAGACAGAAACAGCCTTCCGTGGCCTCCGCACCAAGGCCAGGCCTGTACACTGAGTCACTCCCTGCATTAAAGCACACACACAAGTGCACACGCACACACACACAGGTGAAGTGTGGCCAGATGCCCTCACTGCCCACCTGCACCGCCTCACCCGCAGACACTCCTCGACTTTGAGCACAGCTGCTGACACCCTAACCCTCCTTCACACACACAGACACAGGCGCTCCTTTTGACTCAAAGCACCGCTGGAGCCGTCCCACCAGCCGCACACACATGCCTACGAGAGGGCTCACACACACACACTCCGACACACAGTCTCGCGGTCCACCAGAACCGCCGTGGCCGGTGGTCAGTGAAAAATGACCGCCTGAGTTGTGTGCCGAGGGGGTGGTTGCCCTGAGGCATGGGCCGAAGGTCACACAACGGGGGACTTCGGACTCCCTTGAGGAAAGGGTCAGGCAGACCCTGAAAGGGCTCCATTGGGCTGGACGGTTCTGCCAGGTAAGGGAGATTCAACAAATGCAGGCCAGAGGCGGGAGCCGACTAATGGCCGAGGCCGCTGATGGCCGAGATGGCTGGTCAGCAAGGAGGGGAGGCTCGACAATTGATGTGACTCGGGCTGGACAGATGATGGTGCCTTTGGCTGCAGCTGGCTGGGGGGCCGAGGACAGAGACCGGACAGGCGTTCTCGCCTGTGTGGGGACAGGGCCTGTGCGACCGTGGAGCAGCGGGTGGTTTCCCAGCCCGGCTCGGCCACGAGTCCCGCCTGGCCTGTGTGTCTGGGAGCCTTTGTATGTGTGAGTGTGTGCACATGTATGTTTGTGCACGCACACACATTTATCTGCAGTCGTCAGTATGCACCTCCCTCCGCAGAACTTGGTGTCTTTGGGACTCTTGGGGTGCACCTCTGTGTGCTTTTGTGTGTATAGGGTACAGGCTCACCCTTCTCATGGGGCCCTGTGCACCTTTGCGTCCAAGTGTGTGTGTGTGTACTGAGCATGTAGGGACCTTTCTTATTGTGAGCTGCGGGGAACTCTTGTGTGCTTGTATTTTTTTTTTTTTTTTGCATTGGGGTGAAGGTCAGGGTGAGGAAGAGGGATGGGTCTGGCTTCAGACTCCCAGCTCTCCACGCATCTGGTGGCCCACAAGGCCATCTTTGTGTGTCCACTTGAGCCTCTCTCTGTGTCTGGGTGTCATCGGGCGTGGGCTCGTGTGCCGGTCCCCTCCAGAGTTCAAATATTGGTGTGTCCATGCCGGCATCTCTGTCTGAGCAGGGCTGTGGGTGGGGGTGAGCCAGACTAGATGAGGGGTCATCTGCTTGCATCTCGTCATCCCTCTGGAGAGGGTCCTGCAACCCGTGCTGGGCCTGGCTGCGGCCCGGTGGCTCAGCACGGTGCGACCACCCCTCCTCCTCTTTCTCCCCCCATGACCTTTGAGCACAGCAGCCCCAAATACATATTTATCAGAGGGGCTGTGGGGACCAGCCCCTCCCCCACCACTCCCCTCAGGGCCCAGCCTGCCTGGCTGCGGAGAAATTAACCTTGTGACACAGGAGCTCACTGACACCCCGGCCCCCTCCCCATCTGCACAGCGTATATGAGCATGGGTGGGTGTGTGAGACAGAGACGGAGAGTAGGTCCTCGCCAGACTGGAGAGGCAGCAGCAGCCCAGGGAAGACAGACACACAGGTGTACACGTGTCCGTGTCACCCATCACACACACGTATCACACACGCACTGCCTCTCTCCCCAAACTATTGAGGCTACGCAAGTCTTGAGCAAATAAACAGATTTTGAAATGGATGTACATGCAGACGCATGCAGTCACTCTGAAACAGACACACACACAGATTTTCCAACACGTGACAGACATGCGCACCGTGAGTCCTGAGACCCGGCTACATGTCGTATCCTTGGTCAGAGGTTCTCTCAGAAACTGTGTGGGTATGAAGCCTGCGGATCCACACGGGTGTTTGTGCGTGCGTCCCCAGAGATGCCGAAAGGGACACACCAGGTCTGGAAACAGGGAGAAGCACAGACTCACACTCAGGCATGAGGGTCAGATGACGCATGCACATAGGTCCCGAGACTCACCAGGCAGGACAGGTACCAACACACCAGGGCGCTCCTCGCTCGGAGGAGTTTTTCAACAAGGAAGGTACAAAGGCAGATACTAACACATGGCAGCGCCCAGCCCGCCTGCCAGTGCGTGCGCACAGGCCACGTGCAGAGGTCCTTCGTGCAGTGCCCGGAAGGGATGCGTCCCGAGTTACAGCGCCTAGCACTCCCCACCTAGAGCAACGTGAAAATGGGAGGAGGCTCAACCTCGCAATCGGCAATCGTCCGTGCGATGAACCCCTCATCACGAGGGGCCCGAGCTCCGTGTGAGCCAGGCCCCATCCTGGAAGCTGGGAAACAGTGATTTACAGACAGACCCAGGCCTTGCCCTGCAAGAGAGCCGAGCCAATAGGATGGGCGCTGATCGTGCCTCAGTGTGCAGTTAGTCCTAAATGGTGATGACGTCTGGGAAGGGAAGGAGCATGAGGCTGTGGGAGGGGTCACGGGAGAGCCCAGTCTAGATCGGTGGGTCAGGTGTAACACCTCTGAGGAAGTGACACGTTCGGCACAACACGCAGCGTCTAAATGTGCAAGCTTGTCCCTCCTGGAACCCACTGAGGCCACACAGGCGTAAATAATGAAGAGCTCAGGCCTCCCTGCCTCCACCCTGCTGTGCCTCAGCACTCCTCTGGGAGACTCCCCTGATGGGCAGTGGGGTCCCCTCGGCTGGGGCCCACAGGTCTGGGCTCTGCTCTGACAGAGGTGCGCATAGCATGCCGGGGCTGTGCAGATGCGGGGGTCATTTCCTGGGAGAGTCCGAGGGCCCTCACCAAGAAGGTAACATGAAGAAGGTGGCAGGGTCCAGAAGAAAGGGGGAGGCAGAGGGCTTTCCAGACAAGCCTTCCTGTGTGCCAGGCACAGAGCTATGAGCCAGTGTGGGTGCCACTGGACCGGCAGCTGTGTGCAGGGAGGGGTGAGAGATGAGGCCGGTGTCCTCAGGGCAGAAGGGTTTGAGGAGGGACTCCCAGGGTGTGAGCTGGGCACTGAGGCAGGGATCCCTCAGAGTCTGGTGGGGAGGGGAGGCAGGAGGAGGGTGGGGAGACCTGGAGGGAAGGGCCTACTGCCCTGCGCATCCACCCTGGTAACCTGGGACAAGGCCTGGCCGGGGAGGGGGGGCGGACGGCCTTCCCCTTGCTCCCAGCTGCATCTCTTGACTACTGAGCTGAATAGAACAGGCTACAACTTGCCCCCACATGGAGGTTTGCTGGGAGCTGGAGGTCAAGCGTTACAGTCCCCCTTAGTGACCACCAACATTTTACTGTTTCCTGAGGTGTGTCACCAGGCCTGAGCAGGGTGCCAAGGCACAGGAATAAGCCAGCCCCTTCCCTGCCCTGGAGGAGCCCCCAGTCTGGGAGGCTGACCCTGACAGAGCCCTGTCGGGCACTGCAAGGCTTTGCTGAAGACTTCTTGAGCTTCTTACAGAAGGATAGGGTCCGGAGGTCTCACAGGGAGGGTGGGGAAGGAGTGAGGATGGAGTGTGGCTCTGGAGGATGAAACCGACCGCCCCTCTGCCACAGTGAGGAAGCCCGTCATCCCCCATTGCACTTGGGGTGTCTTCCTTACTGATCAGCCCTGCGTGAGTGGGCACCCACCTGCCTGTTCAGTTCCTCCTTTCCTCCTGCTCCTGGAAGCTCGGGCCACCCTGGCCTTCTTGCTGTTTCTCTAACACACCAAACTTGTTCCTACCTCAGGGCCTTTGCATCTGCTGTTCCCTTCGCTGGAAAAGCTTTTACCTGCATTTGGGCTCTTACTCAAAACCCACCTTCCTGGACAGGCCTTTCCTGACCTCTCAGTGTAAAGGAACGTCATCTTGTAACCTACCCCTTCACCTGGCCTGTTTTCCTCCTTAGCTCTTAAGTGTATATTCTTGCCTGTTGCATCTCTCCCTCCACGAGAAGGTCGACAACGACACCATGAAGGCAGGAACTTTGTCGTTCATGGCTGTATCCCCCGTGCCTAGAACAGTGCTCAGCATACAGTAGGTGCTTAAAGGGCCTCAGTCAGATGAACAGGAGCTGTTGGGTCCCCTGTCCTCCTCGTTGCCCAATATAAGGGTGGAGCTGGACGTCTGCCCTGCTGTACAGGTGGAGGGAGCTCACTTCCTGGGGACAAGCCGTAGGGCGTGGGCAAGTCAGGCTACCTCCTGCCTGAGCCTCAAAGCAGCCAGACTCCACACCTGTCTTCCGGGGCTGTGCGCTCCCCCGACTCGCTCACAAAGCCCCCTCCAACCCAGCCAACTCACCCTGGCCCCCACCCTGGGCTGCCTTTCCTCCCCACCCCCCGCCCCCCCGGGCTGCGCTGTCACACGCACCTGCGAGGGAGGCCTGGCCCGGCCATGTGTTGGTGGGCAAACCACATTGCTCCTTCTAAGCTTCAACATCCCTCCCCGGCAAGATAAAGGTGTGCGGGGATGAACAGTGGCCGAGAGTGTGGTGATGGTACTAATAATAACTGCTATTTACCAAGTGCCTGCCCGGAGTTAGGCATTGGGCCGGGTACTGTGAACTTTTTTTTTTTTTTCATTAAAAAGAAATGGAGGGAAAAACCTGAGTACGGCGTGTCCCTAGAGTGTCAGGCCTGGGGCGCAGTGCTGAGTCACAAAGGGGACATAACCCACCTGTGCTCGCACACTCGAGTGCCTGCAGCACCACAGCGGTCAGGCGGTCCGCACTGCGCCGGCAGCAGAAGCCCCCAGGGGCAGTGTGGAGGTCCCCGAGGCAGCAACCTTCAGGGGAGAGCCTAGCTTCAACCACCCGAACTCCCGAGTGCTGACCCAGTGGGAGCCTGTGTTCTTCATATCTGGATGGTAGGCCGTGCAGGAGGTCTGGCCTGGAACTGGCCTCAGGAAACACTTAACTTGCTTACTTACTTATTGAATGAATGAATGAACGAACAAAGGAACACATTTAGCCAGATGTCTTCACCGCGTTTGCTCACCCCGAGACCGAGTACCAGGACGCACCTTCTCCTGTCATCTCCCTCTGTGCTCCCTCCCACCCTCTGACATACTACTCACTACGGCATTTGTGGTCGACGAGCTTGGTATCATTTCCATCCCTCACTTGCCCCTGTCTGTGCCAGGCCCCCTCTGCTGAGTTTGCTCTACCCATGGTCTTATTGATTCCTCACATCAGAACGGTGAGGAGGGTGCTATTATTAACTCCATTTTATGTTGGAGTAAACTGAGGCTCAGAGAGGAGAAGCAACTTACCCAGGGTCACACAGCGAGGCAGCAGCAGAACCACTTTGGACCACCACATTCTGGGGCCCCACAGAAGCGAGTTCTCCCACTAGTCCTCTGGCCTGCACTGGACAGCACACTTGCTCTCGCGGTGATTTCCCTCCCAGCAGTCGGATGGCACAAGCCAGACGCCCGGAGCCCTAGCTCGGGTCCCAGCTCTGTCACAACCAGCCAGCTGTGCGACGTTGAGAAAACCCTTTCCCTCCCTCTGGGGCTTGGCTTTCCCTCCAGCTGTCCCTGCTGTCTGTGAGCCCTCAGCCAGTTTCCTGAAGAGGGGACAGGGCACAGAATTTAGCTTGGTTCTATCTGGCCCTTTCAAACAGAGGAGAGCCCAGGGGAGCAAGCGTTTCTGCACTCAGCATTTTAGATTCAACCTGGGGCCTGGGTTCTGCTGGGCTTGGGCACGGGGGGTGGGGGCATAAGACCAACCTGGCTGGGAAAGGAAAGGAGGACAGAGAGACACCACTGGTGTGCCCGCCAAGTGCCTCCCCACGGCCCTGCTTTTGCAGGGTCCGCTGGCCCCGCTTTTTGTAATTACACACAAGTGGTAACTGATGCGATACTTGCTCATTGCAGGAAAAAAATAGAAAATGCAGATATTCAAAGAGATACAAAAAAGCCCTACCATGGTCATCCACTTAAATGAAAAATAAACTAACTTTTTAAAAAACGTTTTTTATTGTTGTTCAAGTAATAAACTAACTTCTTGATGTCTAACTTTCTAAACAGTGTTTTCTCAATGGGAGTATGCCTGCGAATTTATCCAGAAAACATGTTAAAATTCAGATGCCTGTGGCCAAACTCAGAATTCTGACTTTGCTTTAAATTTCTTTTTTCCTTTGGGAAAAAATGTGCGTGCATATGTGTGTGTGTGTGTGTGTGTGTGTGTTTCATAAACATGGGACCACTTGCTACATGCCAGTTTATAACCTGTCTTTTTTCTTCCTAATGATGGATTATGAATGTCACTCTTCTTGTCGATGATTTTATTTTGAACATATTTTAAAAATTTTTATTTGTTGATTTTAGAGAGAGAGAGGAAGGGGGAGCAGAGAGAGAGAGATCAGTTTTTGTTGTTCTACTTATTTACGTATTCATTGTTAATTCTTGAACGTGCCCTGACCAGAGATTGGACCCTCACCCTTGGTGCAGCAGGACGATGCTCTAACCAGCCACCCACCTGGCCAGGGCTCCAGCGCATCTTCCGCCCCTCACAGCCCTCCTTTCTGTGGCTGCAGTACCAGCACTCACTGCACCAGACCCCAGCCGTGGGACCCAGGCTGTTTCCTGGCGGTCCCTGTTGCATGGACCCACAGTTAGCAAGGGAGGACACCGAGGCTCCTAGATGGCCCTCACATGTGTGAAAAGAAAGCCAAGGCACCACCCAGGGGGCTCTGGGTATGGTGAGGGTGCTGCGGACCGGTTCCCAGCCTCACTCAGGGAGGGGCTAAGGGGCCCTGAGTGGAGGGAGGGGCTTGGGTAGAAGCCCCCAGACAGAAGACATCTGATGTGTCACGGGGAAGGTGGTGTTTGAGGAGACCACCCTCTTCCGGGCCCCCAGACTCAGGCGCGCCACAGGCCTGAGTCAGGCTCCCCCGGCCCTCTCGCTGCCTCCCTCCCGGAGCCCACTCGCCGCCTGCTCCATCCTTGCCAGCTTATCAATAGGTTAAGTGGTCAGGTCAGTGATATTGACCATCTGATTAGGACCTTGTCAGATCAATCCCTGGCTCATCTCATGGGCCTCCTCCCCCCGCACACACCCCTGCCCTGCTTTCCTGCGCCAGGGAGCAGGTGGCTGCGGAAGCTTCTGCCCTCCCCACACAACACCCCAGAAGCAGGAGCCCTTGGGCAAGTTCAGAGAAGGTGAGCGCTGGCCTTGGCCTCGTTCTCTCCCCTCCTGGTCCTGCCAGGTCAGGAGCCCAGGGTGCCGTCTCCAGTTTTGCCCCCAGCCCCCCAGCTCTGTGGGGCCCCATCCTGGTCCCCCTGTCTAGGTGCCAGGTTCCTGCACCCACTCCTTGCATCCCTCTCTTGATTGCAGTCATTAGATGCTGCTTGTTCTGCATCCCTGGCCCCTCAGTGTCCAGTCAGATGGATCTGCCTTTCTTGGCTGTGTGACTTTGGGCAAGTGACTTCACCTCTCTGAGCCTTCATTTCCTCATCTGTATCTTGGGGACTGTACTCACCACGTGGTTGTGAGGGTTCTGCAGGATCATACCTGCAGAGCAATGAACTGCACCCAGAGCTCAGGAAACTGCCAGCCGTTTCAGGAAGGGATACTCTGCTGAACCCAGGCAAGCTGAAGTGTTTGTGGGGCAGTGGCTCAGCAGTCTGCCCCGCAGTGGAGGTGTAGGTGGGCAGCCTGTGTCTGTGGGGCAAGGGGCACTGTCATCCTCAGGCCTGTCCCAGCCCCATCGTGCTACCCTCAGACCCTCCATCCTACCCTCCAGGAGCCCACAGTCTGTCAGGCAAGTCGCAGACAGACCCCAGGACACAGCAAACCATTGTCACAGCTGTGGGGAGAGCAGATGGGCCAGGCCCAGATGCTGAGCTTTGTTTCTTCTCCAGCAAGTATCTCTGGTGGGTCTCCCCCTTCTCTGTGGTGCAGATGCAAAGAACACAGATTTTGCCCTGGCTGCTGTAGCTCAGTGGATGTAGTGCTGACCTGCAAACCAAAGGGTCGCTGGTTCAATTCCCAGTCAGGGCACACGCCTGGGTTGCAGGCCAGGTTCCCTGTTGTGGGGCACATGAGAGGCAACCACACGTTGATGTTTCTCTCCCTCTCTTTCTCCCTCCCTTCCCCTTTAAAAATAAATAAATAAAATATTTTTGTATTAGATTTTATTTTATTTATTTATTTATTTATTTATTTATTGTGGGGCCTCTCATGTGCCCCACAACAGGGAACCTGGCCTGCAACCCAGGCGTGTGCCCTGACTGGGAATCGAACCAGCCACCCTTTGCTCCACAGTCTGGTGCTCACTTCACTGAGCTACACCAACCAGGGCTAAATAAAATATTTTTAAAAATTAAAATTAAAAATGGACCATAGATTTGGAGTTAAGAGGACTCAGGGTTCAAGTCTGGGTTCCTCCTCTTTCTGTAGTGGGTCACCGTGGGCCAGCCACCTCCCCTGTCCTTCCCTCAGAGTCCCCATCTGTGAAATGGGGAGAAGGCATCTTCTAAATAGATCCGACTGCCACCTCCTGCAGGCTCAGTGATGGCTGGCAAGACGGCTCCCGCCTTCCACAGGCTGTCTCTCCCCTGGAGAAGGTCTCTCTCTACTTGGGAGCGGGTTCTGTCGGAGGGCATATGCGGACACAGGGCCCCGGGGATGGGACTGGGAGAACTGGAGGCAGACGGGCGGGGTAGTGCGCCCCTGGACAGCACGACCGAGGGCGGGGGGGCGGGGGCGGGCGGGAACCAGGGCTGGGCCCTGAGGGAGGGAGAAGCCCCAGAGCGCAGAGGGCGCTGCTCCGGGGCAGACCCCAGCCCTAAGGCGCTGTCTGACTCCCGCCCCCGGAGGCCCGGGATTCCCCTGCCGCCCGCCATCACTTACACCAATATTGACGGTTAATGCCGTGTCGCCACCGTGTTCAACACTCCGCGCGGCTAATTGTTTTGACTGGGAATCCGCAAGGCGATTAAACGCCATCGATTTTGCCCTGCGCGCTGCATCGATTTTTAAATTTCCTATTGATCCTGGCCCTAAATCTCCTTAACCAAGACCTCACCGTGGAGATGACAGCCGCTGATTAGCTCCGGGGCGGGGTGGGGGGGGCAGCCCCTGAGGGGGGAGAACCCCAGCTCCTCCCTCCACCCCCCAACCAGGCGTCCTGGCCCCCTTCCACCCCTGAAGATGGAGGTCTGTGGGGGTGGAGTTGGGCGGACCCCTGGTTCCTGTTACCGCCCTCGATTCTTCCCCACTCGGGCTTCTCTCTGGACCCCTCCGCGCCTCCTCTCTGCCCCTCTGCGTCTCCTCAACTCTTCTCTTTCCTATCTGTCGGTCTGTCTTCCGTCATCCGTCCGCTCGCCTGTTTGTCTGTCTCCCCACTGTTTCAGTCTGTCTTTTCCTCTTTCTCTTTCCTCCTCCTGAACTCCAGCCCTGTCTCCACTAACTCTGTGCTGTTGGCTGGTCCTGGGCCTCATCTGTGCTACCAGGGTTAACGTGAAACAGAAGAGTGGTCCGCCAAACTTCCAGGTCCTTGGCGCTCCGACCGCCCCCTCTGACTTCCTTCCCAGGAGTTTGCCCACAGGGACTCGGAGACATCAGTGTCCTGGCCTGTGACCTCGCCGACAGGGCTGCCCTCTCTGGGCCTCAGCATCCAATGTTGCTCACCGTCCATTTCAGTGCTCGCCGGGTGGGACCGTCTCCCGGCCATCCTGGCCATCCCGCCCCGCCGGGCAGTCTGTCCCTATCCTGTATTTCCTGTGCCTTCTCTGAGTGCCCAGAGCAAGAAGGGCAAGGGTGGTGTTTGTGCAGCCTCAGGTAGCTTTTCCGAGAAGCCTGTGTCCCCAGAAGGCAGGACACCAGCTTTCAGAGGGAGGCACACAGGCCCGGTGCTCTCAGCAGCACCCCCCGCCCCCAACCCCAGGCGTGCAGGATCCTCGGGAAATCAGGTCTCCTGGTAGCCCCGCTTGCTGCATCTGCAAGGTGGGGGTGATATCAGCAGTCGCTGTGCTCACCTGCAGGGCTGTGGGGGGCTTCACAGCCACTTTGTGGGGAGAGCGCTGCCCATGTCCTGTCTACCCTTCTGTCCTCTTCCCCTTCTACGCAGAGCACAGGGAGGCCTTTCTGCAGACAGCCTGGGTGGTGCTTCTCCCCGCAGCTGCTTGGACTGGGCAGCGCTGGGTGCGGCCCTGGCTGCCTCTGTGGCTGCATCCTGCCACGTCTCAAGCTGAGCCCTGGCCAGGCAAGGCCCGGTGTTCTCTTCCCTCCCCCCACCCCTCCACCTGCCTGAAGTTGATTTGTCTGCCCCGCTTGGCTGGGGGGTTTCGTCTTCGTCCTCGCCAGGTCCTCCCTGAGCTCCCCTGGGATTCCCGTGGTACCCTCTGCCTGCCCCTGAGTGGGGCCCCCTGGCTGTACTCCGTCTCCCCAGCTTGTCCATGACACACCCTGGAGGACAGGGCGGAGACCTTATCTAGCCTGTCACCGAACCCTCTACCCTTGGTCCAGAGCCTGGCTCAGACAAGCCTCAGTATTTGCTGATTAACCAAATGGAAAACTGAAAGAACAGGTCCACAAGTCGGAAATATCAGCGTGACTTTTATTCTCATCTCCTCACAGCACGTAGACACTTAACAACGAGTAGCACTTTAGATTTCTTTCTCATCAGACTCTCCCAGCATTCCTTTGAGACGCATACTTTGTTAATGAATTAATTCCTTTATCCATCCATCCATCCACTCAGCATCCGTCACGTACTGATGGAATACCCCACCTTTGCAGGGCCCTCTGCCAAAGGCTAAACCTGGAAGACCCAGTCCCTGCCCTTTAAGGAGCTTCCACTCAGGGGCAAACGTATTTCCCAAGGGCCGCAGGCAGTACAGCCACTTACAAGATGGCAACACTGAGGCTTGGAGCCCAGCCGTGACCCCTGAAGGCAGTAAGTGGCTGTCAGGACCTGACTGCACACTCACCAACTGGTGACTCCGGATGGTGTGACAGGAGCAGGGTCCCTCCACGCAAGGACCACTGCATGCTGCGTGCGGTGGAGATGCTTCACGAATTCCCTGGGATGCTGACGACCTCTTCCTTTCTCTCCAGGTTCTCGACTGGACTGGGTTGGTGGCCTGAATGTATTAGCTGTGCTGCGTTTCCCCAAGAGGTAAGGGCCATGGCGCCGAGTTCTGCTTGTCACTGTGCTCGGCCCTGCTTTCCCTCTGAGCCCCTGCCCCACCCCAGTGGGCGCCGCCCTTCCTTTCTGCCTCTGCCCTCCATGAGGTTTGTTTGGCTAGTTTGTGTTTTCATCCTCTGTGTGTCTGGTAGCTTGCTGGCCCGGCCAGTGGTTCTGGGTGTTGGTGACCGTGGGGGCTTCTGTTGAGAGCTGGAGCTCAGTGGGTTAGAGCAAGGGCGATCTGGTGGCTCAGATCACAGCTTGGGGTAAGGCACACCGGTGTCCAAATCTCTTTTTTGCTTCTCCCTGACTGCAAGTGACTGGGGACCATTGGAGCTTCTATCTCCTGATCTGTGAGAGGGAAAAATGACAGAAGCCACCTTAAGTGTGGCCCTGAGGATGGAAGGCCAGTGAGGCCATTTTAATTCCGGCTTTGGAGCTGAGTGGCACCAGCCGTGCCCCATGCCAGCTGTGTGATCCGCAGTACCCCTCACCCCCGTCAAAGGAGGGCGGAGACAGCACCCAGGCCCCAGGATGTGGGGGTGAGAGAAGTCACTCCATGAAAGCGTGGAGCCTCAGGAAGCGGGAGCTCAAGAGGTCCAGGGTCGGTGAGGCCCCTCTCAGAGCCTACTGAGACCCCCCAAACAGAGGCAGTTGTTGTCCAGCCACTCAGCCCCATGGGACGCAGGGGCTCTGGGCAGCTCAGACCTTGCTCCGCTCAGCTTGGCGAGGCCCCGACAGCCAGCTTCACACATGGGGCCAGGGCCTGTGGGGAGGGCCTTCCATGCTGCTACCTCTATTCCAGCCAGAGCAGCTTGACCCACAGGCGGGCTGGAAAATGTAGGGGTCTGGGGTTGTTTTTCAGGTGTACTGACTGTCCCCTGCAGAGATGCAAGGGGACAAGGTCCCCCACTGGCCAGATTTTCTGATTTTTCAAAAGAAGACAGAAATGTTATGTTGCAATTAACACAACATTTCAAAAATCCCTGTGTGGTCCGAACTGCACGTTTTAGGCAGCCTTAGCCTACAGCTTTCTAGTTTCAGTATAGGCTTTCTCCCAGGAAAACATCCCTACATCTACTGACTGTGCTCCAACCTCAGGATGTTCGAGAGCCCCTAAAACTCACCTGTGGACCCCCTTCTAGCTGGTAAGGAACGTAGGGGCCTGGGGCCAGGATGATGCCTGCTTTCTCTGGGAAACCAGACTGTAGCTTTCCCAGGAACCCTCACATCCTCTGTGCTTCTGACATTGAAAAGAGGGTCAAGGAGCTGCTCTCAGGTTGCAGAATTTGTTTCAGGGCTAGAGGCTGGTTTTGGAGAATGCCTGAAAGTTGGGCTAAAGCTGGGCTAAACATAATTACTTTTAAACTCACTATGTTTCAGAGTTGGTGGAGGTAGCTTTTGTGTTCAGAAAGATGTTTGTCGAGTATCCAAGTTTTTACAGACAATGCGTGACAGAGTTGGTGACCTGTGCCCGAGAGCTGTTCAATCCCAGTGAGGACACTGATAGTTCTTAGGGACCCCCTATATGCCAGGGTCCGTTCTGGGTGCTTGGCCCTTCACCCTCACTGCAGCCCTGTGAGGTAGATTTAGTCACCTGTTACAGGGGAAGGAAACTGAGGCACAGAGAGGGGAGGCAACCAGCCTAAGGTTCCCGAGCAAGTCAGTGGCGCAGGCCGAGTTGGAACGAGGGCCTGCCTGGACTTCAGGCTCTCATTCCTCTGCCCCACCGAAACCCACCTGAGGTTTTGGGATCTCTTCAGACGCAAAATCTTTGAGCTCTGGGAGTGAATTTGATTTGGGGAAACACTTGGAGTCTTACTTGGCACCAACTCTGGTACATTTAGCAATGAAGGGGTTGGACCGGGGTCCTCAAGGTCTGGACCTCAGACCAATACTGGTCCGGGCTGTCAGGAACCGGGAGGCACAGCAGGAGGTGAGCTTGAATATAATGTGCTTGAATCATCCCGAAACCACCTGCCCCACCCCCACCCCCGTCTGTGGAGAAATTGTCTTCCATGAAACCTGTGGCTGGTGCCAAAAAGGTTGGGGATCGCTGGGTTGGGTAATACTGGGGTGACCTGTTCTGTTTTGATAGAAACTAGAGACAAATCTACAACAGAGATGTTTGGCTGGTGGAGTCTGTAGACTCACCTTGAAGGCTGTTGCTAACATACCCGAGTGGTTCAAGGGGAAGTCACCCTCACAGGCAGATGGGTTTGAAGGAGACCACATTCTTTTAGATCTATAATTTTGTTACAAACAGCAACTACCACAAGAGCTGCCCCGCCCACCTCATCTCTCCTGTATAGTCACACTGGGAAGGTGAGTGATTCCCCAAAGGTGAATGGAGGCCTCCCTGGAGCCCTGGTGCAAGTGAGATCCCTCCAGCTCTGGAGGTGCTGGGCCAGCCCCTGGTACCCACACGCTCCCATCCTTCACCCACTCTGTCTTCTTCTCTGCTTTCCTCCCCACCAGGCCAGGCCCTTCTCTCCCTTGTGGTTGGGTTCCTTCCTCCCCAGGCCAGATTGCCCCCCGAGTGTTCTTCCTCCTTGAGCACTGTTACCACACCTGGTCGTGTGTTAGGCGTGTAGTGTCTCCCCATAGCTCTATGATGGGGGGCGGCTCTCTTTGTCCAACCTGTCTACACCCAGCCCCTGGCACAGTGTAAATGCTTAGTAGGTGTTTGTTGAGTGAGTAAGTGAGCACACAGACACACAAACCATATCCACATATTTATTTCTTCAGCCAACATTTCCTGGGGTTCTTTGTCTGCCTCATTCTGGTGACCCAGAGGGTCCCCAGGCTGGCGGGGAGACAGGCACAAACAGTACTGGTCTGAACTGGCAGGTCTGCAAGGGACCGGGTCAGGGAGGGTAAGATGTGCTAGCCCCTTCTGAGGGGCTCTGGCAGTCTTTGGGAGGAGGAAGTGGGAAGGGGGGCTTTTGAAGGGTTAGGAGAAGCCAAGCAGTGAGTGGGCGGGGCCACTCTTGGGCACCAAGGGGGCTGGTCTGGCCTCACAGTTCCCATGGCCAGCATGGGAGGCCTTCCCAGGGCTGGGCTCTGTCCCCACCTTGTCTCGTCATTTCTCCTGTCCTTCCATCCTTCCGAAAAAAGACTTGGTGCCCTTCAGTGTGGCCCAGGCCCTGGGGTGGCAGGGACTCAGACGCTAGCCCCCGGGCAGGCCCAGGGTACACACACTCAGCCCTGGGGGCACTGGAATGCCTTGGAAGCTCAGCTGTGGGTGGCAGGCTCCTGTGGCTGGGTCTGGGGAGGTGACTCAGAGGGAGCCCAGGACTGTACAGGACAGAGGACATCTCGGGGACAATGTAAATGTGGTGGTGGGATGTTCCAGGGTTGGCCTATGAGGCAGTATAGGTGTACACGAGCCAAGAAGCCGGCAGGTGGGGTCAGGGCTTTGCTCGGATCTCCCAGGCCCTTAGCCACACGTAGGGCTGTGCTGGGGGCCAGGGTTTCAGCTAAGTGAGTAGGGTGTGGGCTGTGACAGACGTGGGCAGGCCAGGCAGGAGCTCCAGTGTGGGGGTGGTTCCTTGGAGATGGCGGGTACGCTGTGGCTATAGGGCAGGCGCCCCAGGGGTGGCCCCCAGGGTGAGGCTGTGTGTGCGGCTGCAGGCTGTTGGCCCCGCTGGGCAGCGGCGCACCTCCCTGGGCGTGGAGTCAGGCTGAGAGGGGCTGTTGCCGTGGTCGGTGGGAGGTGGCAAGAGATCACTGGATTCCTTTGGTTGCCTTTGCTGTCCGTGGATAGGTGGAGACAGCTGATACCCACCCAGGACTGGGAGTGTCTGTTGTCCACCGGGTGGGGTGTCACAGGTGTGGGGGAAGGAACAGCGGCTCACAGCTCTCGGCAGCTTCGATGGGTCCCTGAGATCCGTGACAGGCCCAGAGGAAACGAAGGTGGAAGTGGCCGCCGTGCTGGCTGGCGAGCACGGAGCCCCAGGGCCTGGGGCAGGCACTGGGCTCGTGACTCCACGTAGAGGGCACCCCTGCCCCTGCATCGTCAGGCCGTGAGGCTCGAGACCCACGTTGCCCTGCTGGCCCCGCTCCACCCCTCACGGTCTCTGCCCCTGGTTTCCCTCCTCTTCTTTTTCTTCCCCTGGAGCTCCACCCAGTCCTCTTCTATTTTCTTTTGCTTGGTCTTCATCCCTCTCCGGGCCTCTCCCTTCCACCCCAGTTGCCTCCTTTTCTCTGAGCTTGGATCTGTTTCCAGGCTTCCATGTAGGGTGTGTTGGGTCCACGTCTACGTTTCTGCATCCAGAAACAGCTGCCCAGAGATGGGGACCTAGTGGGGAGGAGGGGACGAGGAAGAGAGAAAGCAAAGTGGTGCTTGAGGGAAAGCCGGAAAGGAAGTGCCCCCACTCCAGGTTGGCACCGCCACTGGCCCTCGTCCCCATGGGGCGCACATGGACATGTGGAGGGCTGGAGGGTCCTCTGAGGAAGGGGAGTCCAGAAATCCACCAGAAGGGAGGAGAGTGGGAGCAAGACACTTGGGGAGATGCACAGAACACTCCACGGTAGAGAAATTCCTGGAGAGAAGGAGCAACTGAGTGGACCAGACAAAGAGACATGGGGACAGCAAAGAGTCAGCGGGGAAAGCAGCGTTGGGGACTTGGAGACAGTTAGAAAGAAGCAGAGAGTCCTGTAGTGTGCCAGCAAGGTGGTGAGCTGTTGAGAGATGACAGCCGCTAGGCGTGGTGGGGAGGGGCAATGAGAATGAGCAGGGCTGAGGAAGGTGGGCCCTTGGGGCAGGAAGGCTGTGCCTGTGCCTGGAGTCTGGGGGCGCCACCCCTCACCAGGCTGCTGTGCCGGGCAGAATATAAGGAACTTGACCAAGGTCCCTAGTGTGTGTCTGTGTGTGTGTGGAGGGTGACGAGGCAGGAGTGTGGGAGGAGGGGGGTACTGCTCTACCTGCCCTTGTGATCCTGGCCCATCTGCTCTGGTCCTCCCTGCTGTGGCCCTGTCAGTCTGTCCTGTCCCCTGCCCACCTCAGCTCACAGGGGCTCAGAGGACTGTGAGAAGGGCTTGGGCCCCCCTGACTTCTGGCCTGGGGGTGGGTAGAGAGAAAGCCTGTGTGTGTGTGTGTGTGTGAGAGAGAGAGAGAGAGAGAGAGACAGAGAGAGAGAGACAGAGAGAGAGGGAGCAATCGCTGTGGACTAGGTCTCTCCTCAGTGCCTCTCTAGCTTTGCTGTCTTAGGCTCTCCTGCATTATCAACTTCCCTCCACCTCGAGCTGTGTGTCCTTCAAGGTTCCTCTCACCAGCTGTCTCTCACTTTCCTTGTCTTCTCTCCCTGTGTCTCTGTCTCTCCACCTATCTCACTCTCTCTTGGTCTTTCTGTTCCTCTCTGTATCGCTCCTGCTTTCTCCCCATCCGCTCCCTCCCCACCTCTCTCCCTCTTGCTTTCCCAGTTCTCTCCATCTACGGCCCCCATTCTCTCTTTATCTGTGCCTTCTCTGCATGGCTCCATCACGGGGTTCACTCTGTTGTATTCTTGCCCTCCCCGTGTCTCTTTCTGTCTCTCCCATCTCTGCTTCTCTGTTTCTCCATCTGGTCCTCTCGTTTGCCCTTCCTCTGCTTTTTTCTTTGCCTTTGCCTCCTGCATCTGTCTCTTCTGGTCTCTTTCATCTTCTGTCTCTCCCTCCTGTCTCTCACACTCTCTGCGGGTCTCTACCTCACCCCTGTCTCTCCGTGTCTCTGGCATCCATCCCTGCCTCTGTGTGTGCCTCTCTTGCTCCCCCTCCCTTCCCCCCTTTTTTCTGTTTCTAACACCCACACTCACATCCTACCTCAGGAGTAATTGCTTTTGTCTGGGTTGGACTGGACTTGTGGTGGGGGGAGGGCGGGGGGGAGCGGGTGGCGCTGGGGGGGTTGGGAAGGACGGAGGTCGCTTAGTGGAGTTGAGGTGGCATCTGCCAAAGCAGGGGATGCTGAGGAGCAGAGGTCCACTGTCCATGGGGGAGGGGGGCCCTGGGCTCATCCTGGTAGGGGTCTGGGCCTCTGGAAGGGGATGGAAGAGACAAGCAGGCCCTCACGTGAGGATTCAGAGGCGAGGTAGCACCAAAGCGGGCCAGCCAGCACCACAGCAGGAGCCTGCCTGCGCCGCCTCAAACTGTCCCCCACTCAGAGATCCCCCAGCACCATCACGTCCACTGAGTCACCACGACACGCACGGAAACACTCCCAAAGCCTCTGATCCACTCGGCCATCAGCACACAGGGATACATGGCGTCACATAGACACACGGAAAGTACACGGGGTCTCTGGCACTCGTACAGAGAAAGGGCTTCTGATGGTGCAGAGATGACCGCGCCTGTGGCCGCCCACCGGCACAAACACAGAGTCCACTCGCACGGACACACGGGACTCTTGCCACAGTTCCCAGACACTCACAGGAACACCCATGCTCAGACACACACGGGTGGCAGGGGCTTGAACACACCAACACGCAAATTTCCTGGAACACGGGGCATGCAGCCACCACATTACCTGGGGGTGGGGGGGTCACTGAGAGGCTCCTGGGAATGCTTCTGCGCTTCCCTGAGGGACAAACAGGTCTTCATGCACATCCAGGCGTTTGGGGGATCCACTCATGGACGCACACACAGAGCCGCCAAGCCCCCTGGGACACACCCGCGGGCCGGTGGCCACGGAGACACAACGTGTCAGCTGAGACGCATGGGGCACACGGCCTCGGAGACCCGCGGCAGCCCCCCAGGCACACGGGGGAGAAGCTCACACCCTGCGCTCACGGCGCAGCACCGCCCTTTCCCTGGAACCTCCCGTCCTCGCCTCACTCCCCACGCTCACGAGCAGGCCGGGCTCTGGGGTGAGGCCAAGGTGGCTCTGCCCACCGAGCCCCACGCATGGGGCGGCCAGGGGCTCTGTGGGTGGGCAGCGGGCTGCCTGGGGGCTGCCCCACTGTTCCTGGCATTCACGTGTTCTGGTTTACTCCAACGGCCCCACCAGGCCTTCCCCTGCCCATGGGCCCAGGACAATGCCTCCGTAGTCCCCTAGGTGCTCCTGCCTACCCCCCGGAGGCCCATCGCTCTCCTGCCTGCAAAGGGCCCCATCTCCCTGAGCTGCCCCCAACTGAGGGGCTCCCTGCTTTTGCTGGGGACTGTCCCTCCATGTCTCCCAGCCCCGCCCCCGCCAGTGTGACCCCCATCCCCATCTGTTCCCTGCCCACTCCCATACTCACCCCCTTCCTGGCTGTCCAAGCTCTCAGCTTCCCTAAGCTCTCCCGCTGTAGGGGCAGGTGGTGGGGGGCCCTGGCCCCACAGAGGCATGGGTAAGGGGTGCCTGGGGGTGGGGGGCTTGGGTGCGGCTCCGGGAAAGGGAAGCAAGGCAAGTGGAGAGAGACGCAGAGGCAGGCAGGCAGCCAGCCGGCTTTATATCCCTACCGTATTGATCCACCATGTCACAGCCCCGGTCGATAGCCAGCCGAGAAAGAGAGGGAGTGAGGGGAGGGGAGGTTTGGGGGAGGGCAGCGGGACCCCTATAGTCCTGGGCCCATCTGGGGCCTCCTTGGCAGGCTGTGGGGGCATGCACCAGCAGGCCTACACCCCCAAAAGAGGCCCATTGCTGTGTCCTCCCCCTCTTCCTCTTGGCTGAGGCCCGCTCCCTGAGAGCCGCTTTTGTAAAATAATTTAAACACAGATTGGCCCATTTCTTTTTTGTTTCTGGTGGTTCTTCACCTCTCATGGGCATGGGTGGGGGTGCTCACAGTTGTGTGCTGTCTCAGCTCCTCCCTGCCGCCCCCCCCCCCCCCTGCCCCGGGGCTGGGCAGCTGTGAGGCCTTGAGGAGGTGCTGCAGTGTTGGGCCGGGCTGGAACCTTGGGCAGGTGAGAGAACCTCTCCGCCTGCTGCTTCCCTAGCCA
Source organism: Phyllostomus discolor (assembly GCF_004126475.2). Lineage (NCBI taxonomy): Eukaryota > Metazoa > Chordata > Mammalia > Chiroptera > Phyllostomidae > Phyllostomus > Phyllostomus discolor. The sequence continues at coordinate 9,145,746 of NC_040914.2, forward strand.
TGGCCAGCCAGGTGCTCAGGAGGGGTTCGCCCATATCCGTTTCCTGCCCTCTCCTTTCCAGCCAGAAGCCCCACCTTGGGGCTGTGCCGGGCCATGCTAGACAGGCCACATTTAAAATTTCTTCCTCCTGGTCCCCTGACCTCCATGGTCTGAGGCAGAAAACTCAGCTTCTGTTCTCCTCAGCTTCCTCTTCCCTCTCTGGAGAACCTTCTGCCACCTGCCCCCCATCTTAGCCGCCCCTGACCTCAGTGGGGAAAGGAGGGATGTCGCCGTCTCCCTAGGTACAAAGAAGGGAAAGGGAGAAGTTTCTGGACCCTGCTGAGAGCCCGGGGGCTGGGCTTCCATCCTAGATCCCGGCCCTGGCTCTGTCTTCCTTCTCCGGGCCTCAGTTTCCCTCCTACCCCATCTGACCATGGCCAAGCTCAAAGGATCTGTGCCTTTCTGGGACCTGCCAGGATTGGTGCAGATGGGGGCCAGGGCTATTGGAGGGTGAGGCCAGGGCCAGAGGGGCGCCTGCTGCCCCTCCCTCGACGGGACTGCCTGGGTCCCAGGTGTTCCCCCAGCCCCCAGCTCCCCGGGGCTCACGGTCTTTGTCTGTCCAGATCCTCCTCCCCTCCCAGCCCAGCCTCCCAGAGGTTGAGGAATCACCTTAGCCTTGACCCGAGGGGGAGGGCAGAGGAGGGGCAGGCAGGCCCCGCCCCCACCTCCTGCCCTTGGCCATCCCTGCAGCCCCTCTCCTCACGGCTTCCCGGAGTACCAGGCTGCCCCCGCCACCCCGTTCATAGGGGCTGCTGTTCCCTTTGTTAGGAAGGGGGAGGGGAAAGATCCGAGCTGAGGGAACGTGCCTTGACCCTCGACCTCTCCCCTTCCCTCCTCCCATCTGGGTCCCCAGGGGCTCAGAGCCCCCTTGACGGACAGTTCTGACCATCAGCCAAATGGCTCTGGGAGTGAGCAGGGGGCCAGGTAGGGGGGAGGGGAGGAAGGCCTGGCCAGAGCCCTGAGCCCATCCGGGAGTGAGGGGAGGGGTATTTCATGGGTGTTTTTTGAGCAGCAGCAGGGGGAGATAGGTACCCACTGGGGCAGGTCCTCGGGGAAGCCTGGCTGCACTGGGGGGTGTGGAGGCAAAACGGGGCTCAGCTCAGAGCCAGCAGTTCTGGAAGCCCTGTAGGTAGGGGCCTGGCCTGAGCAGACGCCGCCACCCCCCCACCCCCACCCCCGGCCTGCGGCATTGGGAGTGCAGTGAGTTTTAAAAAAAAATTAAAAGAAAAAAATAACAGGAGCAGGAGAAGCTGGGGGAAAAATATATAAGAAAAAATATAATAAGAACTAAGCGGTGGCTGCAGGAGAGAGAAAGGGCAGGAGGCGGGGAGGGGGGCGCAGGGGGGAGGGCGGCTGGGCCCTGGTCGCTGCGGAGGCCCGGCCGCCGGCCTCTGCGCTGAGCCCTCCGCGTCCCCCCTGCCGGCCCCCTCCAGCCCCGATCGATCCAGTTTCTTGGCAATAAAGCATTTTTATTGTCAGCTGCCCTGAATGCCAAATGTGAGCCTGGTCCTGCTCCCCCCTCAAACCGCTTCCTCACCACCCCTCCCCCAGTCCTCCTCTACCCCCTCCCCGCCACCCCCCACCGCAGAATCAGCATCGTCCATCACCGAGACCCCCTCCTCTTCTTCCTCATCCATGTCAGCCGCAGTCCCTTACATCCTCAGTAATCCACCTACCCCCTCCCCAGCTGGGCCGCTGGGCACCCTCCCTAGCCCCAAATCTGTAGGGAGCAGAAAGGTGGGCTCTGGAGGAGTGGCCTGGGGGAGCACAGGGATGGACAGGAGGGTGCTGGGTGGGCAGGCAGGAAGATGATGGCCACAGGTTGAGGGAGGTGTGGGCAGAAGTCGGGAGAGCACAAGGCGTCCACAGTGGCAGCCGGGGACAAGAACAGGTGGGGGGAGGCAGGCCCACTGTTTGGGCCCCTGCCCTGTGCCCAGCCGAAGTCCTCCAGGGCCTGCCCGACCCCTTCCACACTGAACGTGGTTCCCTGACTCAGGGAGACGGCTGGGGGCCCTGGGGGGAGAAGAAGCTGCGGTTGGGCATCTCTCCCATTTACCCACCTATTTCAACCTGGCCCGAAACAGCCCTGACCTCCAGGGCTGGGGCTCCCCACGCCGCCCACAGGGCACCCTTGCACCTGTCCGGAGGGCCAGAGCAGAGGCTGTCCCGGACGCAGCTCCCAGAGACCCTGGTGGCCGCACCTGCTTTGCTCCTTCTCTCCCTCTCTCTTCTCTCTCTCTTTGTCTCTCTTTCCAATTTTCTCATCTCTTTTTCTTTTTGCATCTTTCTGTCTGTCTTTCTTTCGACACTCTCCTTTATGTCTGCCTCCCCCTTTAGATGTTGAAGAGCCCACACCCTTTTCTGCTCTCCCCGAGAGTCCCCCCACTGTTCTTTCCCGACACCCCTCTTTCTCTGCCCGGCTCCGTGCTTTCCCCAGGGACCTCTCCCACCCTGCCCACCCTGCTTCACCCCTGTCTCATTCCACGGCTCTCTTGCTTCAGCCCCCTCCCACAGATGTGAAAACAAACAGAGGCGCAGGTCCTGGACGCGTCAGCAGAAAGTACAGACAAAAGGTCTGAAGCCCTTTCCTTCCTCCTCTTGGGGACGTCAGTGTCCAGAGGAGTTAGAACTCACCTACTCCTGCAGAGACGGAGCTGGCGAGTGGGAGATTGGGGCCCGCCCATCTGTCACAGGTGGGCTGTGTGGCTTTGCTGAAATCACTAGCCTGCCCTGAACCTTGGGGTTCCCCTGGAAAACGAGCTACTCAGATGGCCTCTAGGGCCTCTCCTGTGTCAAACCTGGGCCTTGAAGGGGCCAGAACTCTCAGGCTCCAGGGAAGGAGCAAGTGGCAGAACCCTCCTGCTAGGGAAGCTGGTCACCCTTCTGTCACCTGCCTCTGTGTTAGTGACAGCTCAAGGTTGTAGGCCTGCCTTCTCACCTTCTCCTAGTGGCTTGGGACAGTGGTGCTGGGGAAGCTCAGGATGCCAAGACTTTCTGTTCTGGGCTAGGCAGGAGAGCCACCCGACCAGGGTCACGCTTTACAGAGTAGGGAGGTTCTACCTCCATTGTTGGTTCTGGAGGGCAGGGGCTGTGTAGCTTGTCCTTAGCTTAGTGTCCAACACATGACTGGGGTTCACGAGATACCTGTGGAGGAAGCTCACTGGTTATGCCAGAGGAATGAGACAGAGAGATGGCCGGAGATGGAGCAGGGCTGGGGGCAGGGCTAAGGGGGGTGAAGGAACAGAGGGGTCCAGACATTTCTAGGTTGGATCAATGGGAATTTGGGGGTCACTCGGGAGGAGAAGGGTTCAAGGACAACCCCAGATCTCCTTTCCAGGCAACCACCCTTTGTCTGGGACTCAGCAACAGTGACCAACCAACAGTCCCCCACTGGTGCAGCACCCACACTCCCGCCAGGCTGCACAGCTGCCTGGTTCTGGAAGGGAAGTGAGGAACTCTGTTAGCTCCCTCTGGCACGTGGGAAGAAGCACTTGTGTTAAAAAGGTGGGGCATACACATGCACACCTACCCACGTCATGTGCTTGCTGGTGCCTAAAACAGTTCTCACCTTTCACTGCTATTTTCAGGTAGCAGTTTGGCAATTAGTAAAGGGCCTTCCTAACAGGAGAGAGAAAAGTCCCTTCAGGCTGCGTGGGGGTGGGCAGGACCTGAGCAGAAGGGCCCCACTGAGTGGGGCCTGCAGGACCCTGGGGTGGGGACGAGGTCGGCCAGTGGTTGAGGTGAGTGGGGTTCTGGCTCAGGAGTCCTGGGAGGAGGTGAGGGGTCTGAGGGTGGAGAAAGGGGGTGGGAGGTCAGCGGCCCACTACCCGACTGGACAGCTGGACATATACCTGGGAGTCCCTCTCCAGATGCCTCTCCTCTGAGAGGTCCTCTCTGATTGACCCTGTCTCCATTGGCCTCTTGCCGCGCCCCAAACCTGCCCTTTTGCTCATGCCGTTCCCTCACTGGAAAGGTAACAGTCATCACAGCGACTCATGGACGTGTACTGTGGGTTAAGCACTTGACCGGTGGGCTCTCGCTGAATCCCCCAGCCACCTTAGGATGCGGGCATGATCATCACCCCCTATTCAGATGGGGTCACTGAGGCTCAGGGAAAGGAAGGGGCTTGCCCGAGGTCACCAGCCAGTGAGTGGCAGAGCCAGGACTGCCGTTCAGGCCCACGCGACTCTGGTTGGCTCTCTTCACCGGTCCAGCCCATGAGTGTTTGTCGAGAGCTCACTGCTAGGGATCCAGTTCTGCTTGGAGGTGCGTGGGAAACGTGACCACTGGGATGAGAGGGCTCGATCCCAGCCCCGCCAAGGACTTGCTGCAATTCTGTGGGCAGGGGTTTCTTCTCCTGGAGCCTCAGTTTCCTTCTCTGGGTCTTGGCCACCACCTCGAAGGAGTCAGCGGATGAGGAAATGTAAAATATCCCTCAGATAAGGTGGTATAGCAAATGGCCATGGCCTTCTCTCTCGTTGTTCTTCCTCTGCATCTGCCCAACCTCTAAATTCCAGCTCTTAGGAGCTTTTCCATGGAAAGAGCATTTTTCTAAACCAGTCAACATTCACGGTCTGCTTGGATCCTCACCACTACATGTCAGCAAGGAATCACTACCCTGATTTTGCAGAAGTGGAGACTGAGGCTCAGAAGACCTACGACGTCTGCCTCGGTGCTAGTCTCCGTAAAGGGCTCATTTGACCGACACATCCCGCATGTCTGCTGAGCCTCTGCTGTGTGTGGGTCCCTGAGCCAGGCACTGGAGACAAAACTGGCACAGCCCAGTTCCATGGAGTCGGAAACCTGGAAGGGAAGCCGATCTTTAAGTGTAAATATCAATTAAATGCAAAGTCAGAAATTGTGATAAGTTTCCTAATGTAGAGACAAAAATGGGGAACAGAGAGTGGGCAAAACATTTAAACTGAACTTTGAAAGATGAGTAGGACTTAACCAGGCAAAGGATATTCTAGGCAGAGGGAAAGGCACATGCAAAGGGCCTGGGGTTGGAAAGAGCTCGGTTTGAAGGCTTTTTCTGTAGTAGGCTAGGGAAGCCTCTGGGAGGCAGAGACCTGGGTTGTGTCTGTTTGTTGTCCTCCCCGAAAGTTCAAGGTACCCGGTATTTTTGGCACTGAGGAGAAGCTCACTGACTGACAGAAGCCCTGTGTGTGGAGGAAAATGAGAGGCTTCCCCCTAGGAGACTCCTGGAGGATGTGAGCTCTGAGCAAGGTGGTGCAGGGGGCGAGTGGGTCCCCTCTCAGCAGCCCTTGCTGTGTGAGTATGGAGACTGTCCCAGGGTCCCAGGGATGCTGTTCAGTGTGCATGGCAGTGCTGCTATGACTCAAGACAGCATGAAAGCTCTTACTGAATGGCTCATACTGGCAGGGGGCCATAGCTGGGACAGGGATGGGAGACATGTGGATGTCTCAGAGGGAAGCCCAGCTCTGGCTGGTGTGGCTCAGTGGACTCAGTGCTGGCCCGCAAAGCAAAGGGTCACGGGTTCGATTCCCAGTCAGGGCACATGCCCGGGTTGCGGGCCAGGTCCCCAGTTGGGGGCTCATGAGAGGTAACCACACATTGATGTTTCTTTCCTTCTCTTCTTCCCTTCCCTCTGAAAATAAATAAATAAAATCTTTAAAAAATAAAAAAGAAGGCAAGCCCAGGTCCAAGTCTAGTATTTCCTGCTGAGCCAAAGGGACAAGGTGGCAAAGGATCTGAGGCAGAGTGCGGTGGAAGACAACGTGGACTTAGGAGTCCAGCTGCCTGGGTGCTAGTCCTGGTTCCATCTTTTTGACCCCAGGTTCCAACTGTGTGACCCTGGGTTCCATATGTGTAACCCCAGGCAAGTGATTCAATCTTGCTGAGTGTCAGTTTCTTTATCTGTAAAATGGGCATGCTGACTATGGTTCTGTTATAGAGTGTTGAGATGATTCGATGAGAAAAGGCATGGAAAGTGTTTCTAGGCAGTAAGTTCAAGGTTCCTCCTTTAATTGTCTAAAGCAGAACTCTTGATTCTTTGTCCCTGATCTCTTCCAGGAGCTTGTCCCCATCTCAGTAAGTGGTTGTCACACAAAAACCTACCCATTTCCCTTGGTCCTTCACTTTCCTTCACATGTCCAGCGCTCAGAGTTTGCTTCCATGGTGGCAGGAACTATGTCTCATACAATCTGGGCCACCCTGATTCCATCAAGTTAAGCTCCTCTGAGTAAATGTTTGTGGAGTATCTCCTGAAGGCAGGGCCCTCTGAGGATGCTGCTCAGAGACCACACAGTTCAAGAAGGGGCACAGAGAGGCTGAGTGGCTTGCTTGAAGTCACACAGCAAAGACTGGCAGGCTTGACAGAGGCTGTGAGAGACCCAGCCCACTACTAATTTTTGAGCCTCCCACTATGTTAAGAATGAAGGAACACCAAATGGAATTACAAACTTGTGCTCTTAGCCACAATAACAACGAAATGTTTAATTAACTGAAATTTATTAGGTTATTTCAAGATACTTTAAAACAAAATGTGTAGTGTGCTACAGGTAGTGTGGTCTGGCAGTGGCACCAGCTGTAGTCAAAGTGCACATCTCATTTAATGAAGCTCTTCATGAATGTGACACCTGGGCAAGGTGACACCCTGCCACACCTCGAGCCTTACAGGTGGGACCTAACAACCTATTAGATGATTCCAAAGTTGATATCTCTTCCACCGTCCTCAGTTGCTTTTGCAGAAATGTAGAAGACTCAGGACCTGGTGAACTTTTTAAAAAAATATTTTAAATTTATTTATTTTATTTTTACAGAGAGAGGAAGGGGTGGAGAAAGAGAGGGAGAGAAACATCAGTGTGTGGTTGCCTCTCTCACGCTCCCTACTGGGGATCTGGCTTGCAACCCAGGTACATGCCCTGACTGGGAATTGAACCAGAGATCCTTTGGTTTGCAGGCCAGCACTCAGTCCATTGAGCCACACCAGCCAGGGTGACCTGGTGGACTTTTGGGGTAGGGGAGAAACATGCATCAGAGTAACTCAGGCAGCATGCCTGGTGGGAAGGAGAGTCTAGAATTGACCTGCCAGCTCTGACCCACCTCAGGGTGCTCTTCTGAAAGGGTGGGGTGGACAATAGTAGCACCTGCTTTACTGGATCATCCAGAAGATGACAAGAGACAATGCGAGGAAAGCACAGAGCAGGTGCAGGAGCGGCTCTCACCTGTTAGCAGGACAGTGGATGGTCAAGGGGCAAGGGCTGGAGGTTTGAGAACTCCTCAAGGGCATGGCCAAGGCCAATGCACCCTGGGTCCTTGGGTCTTGGTACGAGGTCTGGCACAGTGGGCCTTCGGGAAGGTGTAGAATGGAATCCTGTTGAAGGGGCTTTAGCCAGGCTGAGCAGGGGGCTGAAAGCCCCAGGGAGGATAGGGAAGCTGAGCAGAGGGCCTGGCCTTTGATTCCTTCCCCACCCCCACCCACCTCTTGTCAGGCCAGGTGGCTGCTCCCAAACGCTCCTTTTGCATGGTGTGGAGGTCACTGTTCCTTAGCTTCTTTAGCAAATAGGTACAGAGTGCCTCCTATGTGCAGGTGCTGGGGACACAGCATGAACAAGGCAGACACAAGTCGGCGGGGCTGTTGTCACAGTTCTAATCTGAGTGTTGAGTGGGTTCACGTGAACACATTATTAAAAATAAATAAAATATGTAAGTGGAAGAAGGTTCTACCCAGCCCAGTGATGGGAGTAAGCCATGAACCAAGCTTATGATTATTGCAATTTTGTGCACCCGAGGCCCTTTTAAAGAGGAGGATAAAACCAAACAAGACAGACATGCTCCTTGTCCTCCTGGCACGAACATCGAGTGAGGGAAGATAGATGACTAACACACAACACGTGAAAATGAATGTGAGGCAGCGAGCGGTGCTAGAAGAAAATGCAACATGGTAAGGGGTAGAGAGTGAGGAGGAGAGGAAAGGCTCCACAGGCGGGATGATCAAAAAGACTTCTTTGTGGAGAGGACATGGAAGCGGAATCCTGGAATGAGTGAGGGGACACATCACGGGATATCTGGGGAAAGATGGAGGGGAAGAGGGGAGGGCAAGAGCAAAGATCCTGGGGCATATCAGAGCTTGGGTGTGGGTTGCAGGAACAAAAGCCAGCCTGGAGAAAGGGAGTGAGGGGTGGGGAGCGATAGGAGGTGATGTATTAGAGGTGGGCAGAGGCCAAGCCACGCGGCAGGGTCGAGGGGCGACCGGTTAGGGTAAGGAGTCTTGAAGCTAGAGGTAAGTACCCTGGACAGCGGCGCCCGCCCCTCGGAGCGCTGGCCGGCATGGGGCGCACCCTACCGAACGTGGACTTCTGTTAAGGACTGCTTCTTGGCAGTGAATTGGGGGTGGGTGGGGAGCACACGATATTGCTTCGCGTCGGCATTGACCCTTGCCCAGAGGAAGCACAATCATGTGGATGAGTCATAAATGTGCCGTTTAATCAATCTTTATCGCGCGAACCCCTGTGCAATCACTACTTAGGTCGGGGATAAAGGAGGCGGTCAGCGCCCAGGAGGCCCCGCCCCCTGTGTCCCACGAACCCATTTCCTTCCCCCTTCCTGCTGGAAGTACCGTGGTCCTCACTTCTTGGTAACCATTTCTTTGCTTTTCTTTGTGCTAGCCACTTGTGTGTCATTTACTATATTTTAATTTTAATTCAAAAAGTGGATACATCTCATTATAAACCCCCAAATGATAACGGAGAAGGTTAACCCTCTTGGAGTCTTTTCTGCTTTCCCAGTCCTGGCCCCCACCAGAGGTAGCCGCCTTTAGTTCATTACTAATGAACCTTCTAGGCCCTTTTCTCTGAGTTTGTTGCTACTGTTTCTGAGCACCCACAGAAAATGTGTACTGTTTTTGTATGTGTTTTACATAAGAGATATTAAGTTGTGGAACTCACAGCTTGCCTCGTCGCTAAGCCGTGTCTTGGAAAAGTCTCCATGTCTGTATCCTGAGGCCTGTCTCATTTTCTTTCGTGACCAACACTGACTGTGAACGGCTTACTCAGCCATTGTCCTGGTGTGGCCTCTAGGCTGTCTGATGTTTCTCTGTTTCAAACCTCGATGTGAGGAACACTTTGTGAACTTTTGGAATTCCTTGTGCGTGGTGGCAAGTATAATTTTTAATATTAATGAAGTTCTTGTCAGCCCATGTTAGTACTCCAGTTTCACAGACCAGCTACCTGAGGAGGCTCAGAGAGGTGGAGTCACTTGCCCAGGGTCACACAGCAAGTGAATGGAGGAACCAATTTCCAAATTTTCATACATCTGACTCCAAAAGCAGTGCTTTTATATACCTGGGCAGGTAATTACAGTCTGTGGGACGGGTGTTCTCCTTTACCAAACATTCCCAGGGCCCATCAACCCCCCTTTGTCCTCAAGCCTTGCCCTGTGGGGACAGACTCATAGAGAAATCATTAGTGCTAAAGCCCGGATGCTGCTGGAGCCGAGGTATACTGGGGTCGCTACTATTAACTGGGCCTCTGGTGGAGCCTGAGAAGGCTTCTAGAGAGGGGGAGTTTGAGGGGAGTCTGTAGGGGTGAGTGGAATTTGGGGGACAAGTTGCTGAACAGAGGAAGAAGGTGAGCTCTGAGAGAAACATGGGGAAAGGTTAGTAGGGGCCCATGTCCACTTGAGCTTGGAGAGCCAACCTTGGACTTCAGTCTGTGGGCCGTGGGAGCCTAGAGGGACTCACTCATTCAGCCCACAGGGTTTGAACACCGGCTATGTGCCAGGCAGTATTGTTAGGTGTTGGGGTTACTACAGTTAGCAAGACAAAAGAGGCCCCTGTTTTCAGAGTGCTTACACTTTACAGGGGGAAACAGGCAGCAAACCAGGTTGGCATAATTGGAGAAAGTGAAGCTGGGTGGAGAAGTGCAGGGTGGCTAAAGGAGGCCTCTCTGAGGAGGGGGCTTGTGAGCTGAGGCCAGAAGGATCACAAGAATGGGAAGAGAGGTCTGCAAGTTCGGAGGCCTCTAGGTGGGGACAAACTTGGCTTCCTCCAGTGTGGCTGACATGGGGTGCTCTTACGGGGAGAAGTGAGGGTCTTCGGAGTGCTAGAGGCCATGGAGAGGAGATTGGGCTTGTCCGAGGGGCAGCGGGAATTACGGGAGGGCTTCTGGACCAAGGACAAGCAACTGTGCATTTCAGCCTTTGGACAGCTCCCTGTGCCTTGGACACAGCCGTGACCTTGAGCCTGCAGTCAGTGCTGGGTGAGTGGGAATTCTGGGCTGAAGGGGAGTGTGCAGCGTGGAGGCAGGTGGGGGCTTCTGGACTGAGGGCGGAGCCGTGTCAGGGGAGGGCCTAGGGTCCCGGTGGGTGTGTGGTGAGAGATGCCCAGGACCCTGTTCTTGGAGGACCTACACTCTGAGAGAGATATACAAGTCAAAATGAGGAATGGGGGAACTCAGTGCAGCGGTTAGCCAGTCTCCCACTTATGAGTGGGGAAACTGAGGCCCAGAGAACCCTAGGTCGAAAAATGGCCTCTTTCAGAATGGGATCTTGGTTGGTCTTTTGACTTTTATCGTCTTTGAGCCACATGACAATGCTTCTCAATTTCTTCTTCTTTTAAAATATTTTATTTATTTATTTTCAGAGAGAGGGTAGGGAAGGGAGAAAGAATGGAAGAGAAACATTAATTGGTTACTTCTCACGCACCCCCAACTGGGGACCTGGCCCACAACCTAGGCAGGTGCCCCTGAATAAACAGAGAATCAAACCAGCAACGTTTTGGTTCATAGGCCAGCGCTCAATCCAGCCAGGCACACCAGCCAGGGCTCAATTTCTTCTTACTTGAAGAGAACTCCTGGAAATTCTGGTGGGTTTGGGAAATGGGGGGGGGGGGCATGGAATAAGGAAGGCTTGTGTCAATGCATTTATTAAGCATCTACTGGCTTCCTGGTGTTTAGAGCTTGCGGCTTGCAAGATGCTTCTTCCCGATCTTCCCCTTTGTCCAGACCCAAGCCTCTTCCCCAACGCTCTTCTTCCCACTGCCCACTGGTGACGGCCTCTGGGTCCACACAGCCCCCCTGCCCAGCCGCTCACTTACAAGCCCACTAGAGTCCTGCAGACTCTCACTGGAATTTGTAGCCACATCTGCACCGTCATGGCCCCTGGCTCCCCTGATGTCCAAGCCATTGTCCCAGGCTCCCCTCTGGTCATGCTGCCTGCAGATCCCCCCACCAGCCTGTCCTCAGGCCCACCCCCATGGATCTCCCTTAGGCAGAGTCTCCCTCCTCAGAAACCTTCCACCTACAATATCAGGTCCAAACTCAGGGCACCTACAGTGGCCTGCTGGGATCTTTCTCATCTGAGCCTGATCCCTCCTCTCCCACCATCCTTCTGTGGCAGGAAAGGTGCTTCTGCGTACCTGACCCTCATTCTTTACTCGTCCCTCTCTTCCACACTCCACCTTCAGCCAGTCGCCAGGCCTGTTGTGTCTACTCTCAGAATTGCTTCTAGAGACACCTGCTCCTTCTCCACCCCTGCCGCCACCACCCTGGTCCCACCATCACCAACTCTCCTGTGGCCACCCCTGTTTCTTCACAGCTGACCTCCCTCATGCTCCGGCCTTCAAACTAGCCTCCCATGGCAGCCAGAATCATCCATGAAAATGTTTACAGAACTATGTCACTATGTGGCTTAAAAACATCTCCATGGTATCCCACTGGACTTACAGTAAAGTCCAAAAGGCTCACCCTACCCTGTGGTTTGCCCGCCTTCCTCTCCACCTCGTTTCCCACATCCTCCATGTTCACTCTGCTCCAGCCAGACGTGCTTCCTTTTGCTACTGGAATTGCCATGTTGCTTGCAGACTCAGGGCCAGCCCTCCTCTGTTCCTGTGGCCTGCCTGCTCTTCCCCACACCTTTGCCTTATGAAGGGTCCAACTGCTGAGTAAGTGCTACCTTCCAGCTTACGTCAGGTATCCTGTTCCAGAAAGCACTTTTCCCAACTTGGAATTACATATTTATTTGATGGCTTTAAAATTGTTGCCCCCAAAAGGCTGTAAGCCAAACCAGGGATGGGGAAAAAAGAAAGAACATCTTTGTTTTGTTTTGTTTTAAATCAGCTTTACAGAGGTAGACCTGATTGTTTTGACTTTTAACCCCTGCATTCTCTGAGCCTAACAATGGCCCAGCACATAACAGTGTTTACCAGATACCTACTCACTCAGTGAGGGACTATCAGGGTATTTCATCAACTTCAGTCTTCCCCGTGGGCTGTGAGCTCCTGAGGCAGGTTCAAGCTTGTCCATGGGTCCTCAGCCCCAGCCCAGAGCTTGTCACTAAGGGACACGCAGGAAATGTTCGAATGGAAGGAAATGGGGAACTGAAGGGCTCCTTCAATAGAAGGAGCCCGATGCATTACTGAGCATCAAAAATGGACTCTAAGGGCTGGGTGGGGGAGGTTGGGCTGTGGGCTGTAAGGAGATTCCAGCGTTCCTGAGTGGGGAAGGAATGGCTTTCTGCTGTCCACTGGAGGACAGGGAGCATTTTAGAGCTCTGAGGAGGCCCATGGCAGAGTTGAGCAAGAGCAAGCAGTGGAGACAGGTCTGGTTTGAATCCTGCTCCACCACTCACATGCTGTGTGACATGTGGCGATTGACTTCACCTCTCTGAGCTCCAGGTCATCAGTGAGAAGGGGATGATAACAGACCTTACCTCCTGAGGTTGTTGTGAAGATTACGATGCATTGGCTCAATTAGCACAGAGTAGACAGTGATGCCATTACGTTACTGCTGCTGCTGAAATATTCTAAGTCCCTGGATGCTGGCTGCTCCTAAGCAGGACATGGGGTGGCTATAGCCTGACCTTGACTTAGGCCCACTGGAGAAGCAGTTCTGAGGGCAGGCCCAAGGGTGAAGCAGGTGTGTAAACAGAAAATGAAGGTGCGAGCTCATCTGGGGAAGAGGTGGGCAAGCACTGTCCAGGGCAGGCCAGGCGCGTTTGATTTGAGGGTGAGGGAGGCCCGCTGGAGGCCTGCGCGGTCATGTAGAAGGACCAGCTGGACATCCCTTTGTTTGTGTGTCTGTCAGCCACTCCCAAACTGTTTTCCCATGTGTTTGGGACCCTGCCCCCACTTCCCCCATTTCTCCACCCGAGAGGCTGCTGGCCTGGGCCTATGTGCTGAGTTGCAAAGGGAAGTTGGTGTCAATGAACCTTAGGCCTGAGTTCATCTTCTGGCTCCGGGGTGTTGACTCACAGCACGGCGGGCAACCGAGTCTCCCCATCTTCTGCCGGGCTGGGGGCCCTGAGGGGCCTCTGCGCTCCCACATTCCACCACCTTACAGATTAGGCAGCACTTACTGGAAAAGACCCCTTGGGTCCCACACAGCATGAGGACACGGCCAGGTGCTCAGTGGAGATGTCGCCAGACACAGCAGGATCCAGAAAGAGGCTGGGGAACCAAGCCGCAGACAGGGTCCCGGGGGGCGGCGGCTGAGAGGAAGAGGCCATGGCTGGGGGCCCTGAGGGGTGAAGAATCCTGCTCTGCTGTCCCCGGTGGGCTGGCTGCTCCCCCCAGCACTCCCCGCTGGGCCCCCGGGGGACCTCGCTCTAATAATGTATTTGATCGACTCGCCGGCCGCGTACAAGCGATTATTGTCTTGTCGGGAGTCAAACGTATCGATCCGGTGAGAAATATGAGCGGAGCAATGGGGCCCGCGTGTCAGTTACCAGCCCCGCTGGCCCTGGGGAGCCCCCTGCGTCTCCTTTAATTACCGCTCAGCCCTGAGCCCAGCCTGGCCGCCCCACACCGCTTCCCGCCCAGGCTCCCTGCACCCCCAGGGCCCCCACTACTCCCCCGCTCCCATGCCCTACCTGTCTTGCTCTACACTGCCTGAGCTCTCTTCTCCAGCTGAGAGGCCATCATCTCCTCTGCCTTGGCCACCTCATTCCTGGCTGCTAGGCCTAACCCACCCAGAGTGCCCCAAGCTCTGCTCCCCTGTCCTCTTTCAGGCAGGGCAACATCTCACACCCATTCTCCTTCAAGATTCCCTGACTGGGGATAAGGGGCTCAGTCTTGGTTTGCCTGAGGCCATAGTAGTGGAACCCACACGGGAGGCAAGAGAGGTGAGGTGACTTCATCCCATGGGGGAGTAAGGAAGCCTTACTCGGCTCCCCTGCTCAGCTGCAGGCTGGGAGGGCAGCTCGGAAGAGTGGTGCTTCTTCTCCTCGCTCCCTGGTGGGGAGGAACTGACACCCGGTCATGTCCAAAAGCATTCGCCACACATGGGCGATGGTGACTATGTCCAAGGTGGAGCATGGGGGTGACTTGGTGGGGTTTGGTGCCCCACTCCATAGTGTACTTATGACCCTCATTTCCAAATCCCCCAAAACACAAATCCTAAATCAAAACGGAGTATACTGGGCAAATGAAGCTTTTTGACAGGGCTCCAGTACCCCACAGCCACCAGCCAGCTGTCTGGAAGGCCCCATGTATAGAAATCCTTCATGAGAGATAGAGACAGAGGTGGTGTTTAGAGATAGAAATAGGGATAGAGATAGAGATGGAGATGGAGAGAGAGGGAGAGACACAGGAGGCAGGAGGTCTGGGTTGGAGCCAGGTTGATGCTGGGTGGCATTTACAATATGGGATGTTGTGGGGTGTAGACAGCTGGGCACTGCCTCCTCTGTGTGCAGATGTAAGGACTGCTGGTCATTCTCATGGAGTGGGCCTGCCAGCCAGCTGGCCTGCCTGGGTGTGTCTGGGTGCACTGGGCCCACGCAGATGAAGGGCACTCATGAAGGTCCGTCTGTGTCATATCCTGCGTTAGTGTGCATGGGTGTGAGTGTGGGCACACATGGCAGGAGGCCTGCCTGGGCACACGTGTGTAGGTGTGTCCTTGTGCCCATGTGTCCACGTGAGGCAGCTGGGGGTTGTCTGAAAAGCGAGTGGTCAGGGTGGGTTGCTGTTAGGGCCTGTGCACGGGGGAGTGTGTTTCTGTGTGTCTGCATGTGCACACGTGTGTGTGAAGTACTTCAGTGTATGTGTGTGCGGGGGGAGGGTGAGTCTGGGCGTCAGTGTGCACGCGTGTGGTTTGGGGGTCCCCCAGCGTGGGGCGCGGTGAGAACTGCAGGGCCTGGAGAGGGCAGGTGAGCTGTTTGGAGAAGCCATGCAGCTCCGCGGCCTTGGACCTGGCACTGGGAGCAGGAAGAGGGCAGCGGCCCGGCCGGGCCTTTGTCTGCGGCGCGGTGCGCCGGGAGTCCTGCGCCTTTGTGTGACCCTCGCAGGTGTGCGCGCGGGGGGCGGAAGAGGGGTAGGAGGGGAGGGGAGCGGAGCGGAGCAGAGGAAGGAGCTCCCTTCCCCGCAGCCGGCCCCGCCCTCCCGCCCATTGGCTGGGCGCTGCCGCCCTCTGGCGGGCACGGGGGGAAGCGCTGGACTGGGAGCGCAGCGGCACGAAGGGCCCGCAGGCGGCCAGCGGACCCCGTGCTGCCCTCCATCCGAGCCACCTCAGGCGCCTGTATTTGCCCATGGCAGACTTCTTCCTGCTCCAGGGCCAGGCCCCAACCTTCCGCTTGCACTGCCACTGCCCACAGGCGCCGCTTACGCTCAGTGGTGGCCCCGGACGCCTCACCTGCGGACAGGTGCACGGCAGGGCACCCCTCGCCCCCTGCAGAGCCGCGTAGAAACCCACCGCGGACGCTGCCTCCTGCTGTGCTCTCTGGCTCTGGGCTCGCGTGAAGGCCACCTCCCCTCCCTGGTCCTCAGTCTTTTCTTTTGTAAAATGGAGCAAATAATGATTACCTTAAGAGATGACGTTCGTCAAGGTCGAGGTGCGGGGCCTGGTACTGGGAAAGCCTCCCGCTCCCCCTAAACACTTATAGCTAATGTTTTAGTGTCGTTGTTATGGATCCACATTCTCTCCCGGCCCACAGGTCCTGTTCCAGATTTGCCCTGGAGGCAGCAGGGGGCTGGGGCAATGTTGCGGGCACCTCCGGGAGGCACCTCCGTAGGAGTCAGCTCTTCCAGCCTGCTTGCGCTCCACCTCACTACTCCCACTTCCCCAACCCGCACGATTTGGGGTCGCTGCCCGCTGGGGTGGGCCTTCCAGCCAGGGTATTTTCCCTTCCGAAGGGGGCGGACCTGTGGTTTCCTCTCAGGGTGACTTCCGGCAGAGAGGGCTTGGCCCCCAGAGAGGGCGGGGAGATGACACAGTTGTTCCCCCAGCCCTGCGGGGCGGGCAGCACGGTTCACTCCAGCATGGGGGCTCCAGGTAAGGGGCCGGCGCCGCGGCCCAGGTATAGGGGCCACCTTTCGGGGTTGGTCCTGCTGGGCGCATCGCTGGCCTGGCCTGCCCTTCCTCCTCAGCTGTCTCCTCTGTCCTTTCACTCTGTACCTCAGCAGCTTCCCCTTCCCATCCTGGGTCCCCACTCCCAGCTCGTTTTTCTCCTCTCCTTTCACATCAGACACCCGGGGGCTCCCAACCTCTTCTCCTCCTCTCTGCTGCCCTGTTCTGAAGGCTCCAGCGGAGGGATGCAACCTGGGGTGGGTAGCAGGCTCTTATATGGAGGACAGGTGGGAGAGCGACCTGAGCAGGGGCTGCAAATGGGTTGGCAGGCTGAGCAGAGTTGCTGGACTTCGGGTGGGCGCGCGTCCGTGTGCCCTGCGGGAGAGGCTGTGGCGAGTCTGAGTGCGAGTCTGAGAGTGACTGTCCTGTGGCCGTGTGTGAGGGGGAGTGGGGGGACTGCTGTGTGTGGTGTTGGGGGGTAGCCTGGGCAGTGACTGATCTCACAGTTCACTTCCTCACTTCATTCACCTCCGATGTCACACCTCAGGGAGGCCTTCTCCAACCTTTCCATCTGAACTGGCACTAACCCCACCATTCTGGTGGTCCTCTTGCCCTGTTCGCCTTTGCTTCATGGCACTTGCCACCAGCTGAAAATGCACTGGATGTCAGTGGACTGAGTGAGCACTGTGGGCCAGGCATCGCACAAGGCAGTCTGGGTTTGTTGTCGCATTTGGTGTGATGAGTCTCTCTCTGCATAGTGATAGCTGTCTCTCGGTGGTGCTGAAGGGAGAGTTAAATGAGGTAATGCGTGTTGATGTGTGACACTGCCTGGAACATGGCTAGCGTCAATACTCCGTGATTGTTTTATTTGTGGCCACATGGGCATGGCTGTGGGTATGTGTCACATTTGTGGTTTTTTGTGGGGACGAGTCCTGCTCTGGTGTGTGCCATCCTGTGTGATCGGTGTATGTGATCCTTTACCAAGGTGTACTTGTTCAGCAGTTCTGTGTTGGGTGTTGGAAATCCAGCTGAAAGACAGCTTTACTTCAGTGTTCTTGGAGTCCAGTAAAGGGGATCTGTCACCAGAGTGGAGGAGGCACAGGCACAGGGTCATGGCTGGGGTGCCAAGGACTGGGGACTGTGGGAGTTCAGAAGACTTGTCCAGTTCAGCCTGTGGGCTGTCAGGGAGGGCTGCCTGGAGGAGGGGATGTCCGGGTTAATATGTGAAGTGGGTGTGAGCAAGGCAAAAAGGTGAGGAGGGGCTTGAGACGGAAAGAAGACGCCTTTCGAGGTGGCATGTGATTGTTTATTGAAGGGATCATGTGTGTGACCATGTATGTGTGTGTGCACATTGTGGACGCGGGGGCCTAGAGCATCTACATGCACATGCTGTTTGCTCCACTGCTGGCTCACCCCTGCCTGGGGCTGAGTGGGATCTCCTACGTGCCAGGCACTGGGTTAGACCCTTTACTTGGCATTTCTCACCAAATTGTCTGGCTTGGGAGGCCTGGCCAGGCCCTGCCTGCCTGGACAGGAATGAATACATTGTGTCACCTTGGGTAGATCACCCATTCTGCCTGGTCCCGGGCTGCAGGTCTGTGAACTGGGTTCAGGGCTCTGCCCTGGCCGTCTCCCAGGATGCGGGAACTCAGGGCGTGTGAGTGTGTGTGTCCAGGTGAGTGACCTGGGAGTACCTGTGGATGCACATCTGTCAGTGAGTATATCCATCTGTGAGTGACTCTGCGTGTGTGTGTGCACATCTGTCTGTGTGTCTGAGTGACCCGGGTGTGTGAGTGTGTGAGTGTCTGTATGTCTGAGAGTGATTCTGGGGTGTGAGTGTGTGCACATGTGTGTGTGCATCCGAGTTACCTGAATGTGTAGGCACACATCTGTATCTATCTGTATTTCCATCTGTGAGTGACTCTGGATGTGTGAGTATGTGCATCTCTCGGTGCGACTGGGTGTGTGAGTGTGTGCAGGTGCACACACTCACATCTGGGTGTGTTTTGCACATCTGCCTGTGTCACTGTGTGTCTGGTCCTGTGTCTTCATCTGCACACATCCCGTCTGGACCTGTGCACACCTCCCCTGTGTGTGTGAGTGCAGGTCTCTGTCTGTGTCGGGACCCTGCCTGGCTGTGGCTCTGGTGTGTGTGCTGTGGCAGCTCTTGCCTGTTGTCAGCACAGCTGTGGGGCCACATCTCTTGTTGTGTCTGCCCTGTATCTCCATCCCTCCCTCCTGACAACTCAGAAGTGTTCACTCCCTTGAGGCCGCCTGGGGACAGCTGTGGGGCTGTGGGGGTGTGAGGTGCGGTTCCTCAGGAGGCCGGGACTAGGCCAGCTGGGCCCACAGAGGTTCCCGGCAGCGCAGACCCAGCCCAGAGGGGCTCCCAGGCCTAGCTCTGATTGAAGCAGGCTGTGAAGCAGGGGACCCAGGGGACAGGCCAAGCGGGGCCAGGAGGGGTGAGGGGCAGCCCTCGGGCCCTCTATATTTAGCCCCATTTTCGGTAAGTGCTAACGAGAAGCTGACCCGAGTCTGCTAAAACAGGCTGGGGGAAATGCAGAGGAGAAGTGAAAGTCCGGGAGGGAGGGGCGAGGGAGGGGTGAGGAGGGGAGGGTGGCCAGAGTCCCTGGCTTGGGGCAATTGGCAAGCGGGGTGTGAGGCCAGGGGTGTGGATAGCCCTGGGTGGGTCTGACTCTAGGATGGTGGGAACCAAGGGGCCCACAGGGTTCTGCACCACTTTTCCCTGCCTGTCCTGCTAAACAGTTCCACGCTGCCTGGGATGGGAGAAGGGCAGGTTGGCCAGAAATAGCCAATGAACCTTTCTGTCTGAATGAGGCTTTGAGGGGGGCTTCGGAAATTTCCAGGGGGCAGGACCACATTGGAGTCCTGGGGTGGGGGTTGGGGGACGGGCGAGCTTTTAAACATCTGACGCCAGGTCAGACCCTGTCCCAGGGAAATCGTGAAGTCACGTCTGGGCGGGAATAGCGTTCGCGTGTCTGTGGTCGAGGGAAAGCGCTGGGGTGGGGGGGCGCTGTGCCTGGGCCCAGGTGCACGTGGCCTGTGGGTGGGCGGCTCAGGGGTCTCCTGTTTCCACGAAGTCATCATTCGGCTTTGGGTTCATGGGGGAAACGGAGTCCCCTATTCTTCCCTGATGCTGACGGTCAGAGAGAGCACTGACGGAGGAGATGGGTCAGAGGGGCTGGGTGAGGGGCTGCTCTGGCCACTTTGCCGTCGGCTGGGCCTGCGGCACAGGGGTGTGTGGCTGTACAAGTGTGCAGGGATTCGGGAGAATGGTGGAAACAGAGTGGCGGAAGTGTTCCCTCAAACCACTTCGCCCCTCAGCTACTATCCTTGCAGAGGGCTGTCACCTTGAAGGTGTAGGTTGAAGCTGCCAGCGGGGGTAGGGGGAGTGGGCTGAGGGTCAAGGAGTCAAGTGAGAGCAGGGAAGGGGGCTTGTTAGGGACAGGACAGGGTCTTGGTCCCTCGGAGGTTCTTTCGTGCATTTGTCCATTCCAAAGACACAGTCCCAGCCTGTGCAGCAGTGACTCCAGCCTGGGCCCACAGTCTGGGGCTGGGGTCACTGCCTGAGTGGTCAGGGTTTGTTAGGGGGGCAGGCAGGGGGTCCCAGAGGAGACACTGACCACCTGGGGAGTTGGGGAGGACCTCACAGAGGAGGTGACATGTGACCCAGGGACTTAACAAGGAGCAGGAGTTTGCTGCTGGAGAAGGACAAGTTGGCCCCAGGTGGGAGAAAAGCAGAAGCAAAGGCCTGGAGAAGGGACATCAGGGCTCTGGGCCACCCTTTTTCGTTGGACCCACGCCTCCTGTGCTGGGCAGTGTCAGGCACCCCAAGGTGTCAGACCTGCCCTTAAGGGGGTCCTAGTCTGATGGGGGAGACATACTGGGGCCCAGATGGCCTCCAGCACAATGACAAGGGGAGATGCAGGGCACGGTGCAGGGAGCCCGGGAGAGACACCTGGAGGCACGGGGGCAGGGCTGACTTCACGGAGGATGGAGTCTGTGCTGGGCCCTGAAGGATGAGCAGGAGGTCGCCCAGTGGAGGGCAGCGTTCCAGGCACAGGAGCCAGCTCCTGACAAGGTCTCAGGAAACATTTGTTAAACGGCAGAGAGACAGCAGGACAGCAGCAGGGACAAGAATGAGGCAGAGTTGCAGGGAGGGAAAGTCATTGGTAACCTGTTCTTCTGAGCAATGTGATGCCAGGGACCCAGTGATGAGTCAGACCCAACTTTGCATCCTGGTCTGGTGGGAAAGGGCCAGGACACAGACAACCAGTGAGCTCGGCGCTGGGACAGCGGGAGGGCACAACCATGGGGGGCCGGATGTATCAGTCTGCTAGGGCTGATGTAATAAGTAGCACAGTGTGATGGCTTAACCAACAGCAATTAATTTTCTCAAAATTCTGGAAGCTAGAAGTCCAAGGTCAAGGTGTCAACAAAGCTGGTTTCTTCTGAGGCCTCTCTCCTTGGCTTGGGATGGTCGTCTTTTCCCTGGGTCTTTACTTGTGCGTGTCTGTGTTCCAATCATCTTCTCTTCCCAGTCATGTTGGACCAAGGCCCACCCTATTGGCCTTGTTTT